>NC_087549.1:2950712-3264285 GCF_036250125.1 Pseudopipra pipra | reverse complement strand
CCCCAAGGACTATATTTCAATGAATGCAAAGCTCCAAGAGCAAGTTACCAGTAGCAGGACCCACACCAGAGTATATATGGAAAAGCTGTTTCCAAGGGAGCAGTTTTTTAGCTGATTGAAATCTGCATAATTCCAGTGAAATCAAGACAGTGAGAGACTGAGGAGTGAGAGCACAGCCTTAACCTTCTCTAAGGAAAAAACAGAATCATTAAGGTTGGAGAAGACCTCTAAGATCATCAAGTCCAACCGTTAACCCAGCACTACAAAGCTGAAATAAACTCCTCTGGGTTCCTGCAAAAACTGCAAGTGTTTGGATGTATCACCCTGTGTTTAAACACCCTCTGGACCTGCTTTATTTTTCAAAGACAGCACATCCTGCAGGAGCAGAGAAATCAGAATTAGGTGGGGAAGCAGAGGCAGAGCTCTGTGTCTAACAGGCATCTTGGGGTCCACTTGTTGCAATTTCAGAGCATGAGAGAAAGGGAAAGGTCAGCTTAATCCTAAATCTGTGCCCCTGCCTTACAAACAGGCTTTTAGAGAAGGAGAGGAGGGTGCAAGTGCTGCTTTCTTCCCCTCCAGTAAAAAAATTTTCTGTAGATCTGAACACAGAGGATGCAGGGCCTCTGTCAGCTCTTCCTCCCTATCAGAATTGTGCTGACAACATTTCACTCTTAAAGGTATTGATTAAATCATTTAAATTTTCCCCTGGCTTAACTTTCTTTTAATATCTTGCAGCTTCTGATGCGCTTCCTAATTCCTGAGCTTCAAGGAATAGGTATTGTAGCATCAAATGTAATGTTCAAATGTCTGGAACATGGGATTTTCCATACTGGATCAGGCCATGAAGTCACACTAGTCCCCAGCCTGCCTGATGGCATGACCATTATCCCAGTGCAGAGCAGGCAGTAACCAGGCAAATAGTCTAAATGCTGAATTTTCTTCTTGCCTGAAAATAGCATGGACTTGCCTCGGGGCTCTGAAAGTGGAAAATATCCAAAATATCAAATGATATTTTCTTGGCACTGCTTTTGAAGTTTTGTTATTACAAATCCTTTTGAGTAAAAAATTTACACTTCAGAGTGCAAAATTAAAAGCTTATTATACTGAATTTTATATCTATCTATCTATCTATCATCTATCTATCTATCTATCTATATATATATATATAACTCTCATATTGATGTTTCAGTAACCTCCTATTTCTTTGAGTAATTTCTGTGTTGGCTCCTGAGCTCTAAAGTTTTTAAATTGCCATAAATAAATAGTAATATATAGTGTGTGTACGTATGTATGTTCTTACCACACAAACTCATGTTATGTTTCCCAGTTTTAAAGCCAGTATGGAGTATCCCAGATAAAATGTATCTCTTTGCAAAGAAATAACACAGGGGCTTTGCTCTTCCAGTCATGGTTTTTGAGGGATTGAAGCATTTGCTTTTACCGGCTGTGGGGCTTGAACAAAAATGCAAGAGGACACACAAGTGCTCTGTTAGAAGTTGAGATACTGATTTGATGTCTCCAATGTAAGCAGGCTTAACAAAAAAATCAATGAACTTATAAGAGATTAAGACAGTCTAGTGTTTGTCATAATCCTTCTCTTTCTTTCAAAAATTTTTATCAACAAATCAAGAAAAAAACTGTACTCCTTTTCCTGTGATAAATATTCCCAAGGAGAGCAAGTACTGGGAGGAGACAGCAGGAACTAGGTTGATGTTCTTCTGCAAATATGATCCAGGAAACTTTCTTGTCTCCGCAACCCCTCAGTGTACAAGTCATTCACGTATAATTTTGTTTGACCCAGACACAGTCCAGTTCTGAGGGTTTAAACAGTCAGCAGCTGTCAGCTCAGTGCAGGCACTGGCCACGTGCACGTTCTCAGCACCCAGGAAATCTGAAATAAAGCACCTTGGTTTGAACCTCAGTGAGAGAGAATCAAACACAGTGAGTCATGACACTCTTTACAAGGAGCAAGGAGTGTGATTTATCAGCTATCCAGGCTCAACTGACACTCAGAAACTTGTTGAGCTGTGGTTGCTTGTTTGAAGCATTATTATAATTCAAATCCAAGTGCTCCAGTGTTAAAAGGAAAAGTGGTGTGGATATGAGAAAAATCTTTTTTTTCCATCAAGCAGAGGAACAAGTTGCTCAAAGAGGTTTTGCAGTCTCCATTGAAGATTTTCACTGCTCAAAACCCTGAGAAGCCAGTTCAGATCTCATCACTGACGTGGTTTGAGCAGGACCTGTTTGCTTACAGAGAGTTTTAGTTCTTATTGTTGTTGGGTTTAATCTCAGTGATGCTCTGAGAAAGGTGCTAATAAAAATGGTATGAACCTGCAAAGTTAACTAAAGTCAGTAGGGATAAATCAACTTGCATGAATTGAAAGTCTTGCCCCTTAATTTAATTTTCATATGCAATTATGAAGTTTTCTGTATGTATATTGTGTTGCTATATTTTTAATCCTTTCTTTTTTTGAAAACAAAATTGGCCTAATGTGTTTTCATTAAAATGCAATATTCCGCTTCTCTCAATACCAGTCTTTGAAAAGCCTATTGATATTTGAAGTTACTGTCTTTCTTCTCTATTTTAATTTATTTAATTTAGAAGAATGAATAAAAAATAGCAAGTTTTAACTCTCTTTCTTGAGAAGAGAATTACAATGCACAAAACATTTATTCAGTCAAATATTGACATCAGCTAAAGCTGCAATTAAGAAGTGGCTACACCTATTTTGGAAATTTCTTCCCTGACGGATTTGACCTTTGTTGCAATTTTGTTTAAATCACATGAAATAATTCTGGACTGTTTAAAACATCAACAGCCAGAGAGGTTGGTATTAATGGTACATGATGGTGCAGCACTTAAAGTCCCTTGCTGCACAAATGGGATAGAATTGTTGAATTGCCTGTATTTTGCCAGGTTCTGCTCTAATCCCTCCTAATATGAACCAGACATTGTCCTGTTAGGTTTGAATCCAGCCCTTCTCTCCACTTCCAGAAGAGGCTTATACAATTCCTCTGTCATTAAAAATTGTCCTGATTTTGAATCCACAATTAAAACCCCAGTCCTTCATGCTCAAAAGCTGAAGAGTGGATTCCACCATTCTTCTTTTCTATACCCATGATGACTTTACAATTAAATCCTGTCCAAATTCTTCTGGTCAAAAGTATGTGGACAGTCTAAGTCTGATCAGCTGTCACCTCCTCTGCAAAGCTCTCCAACAACCTCCACTCTTCCTATCTCTCTCTCATTCATTGCATTCCTGTCCCTTTCAGGATAAGTTCTGTGATCCTATGGGACAATTTTATTCACTGCAATCCACGGGCACTAAGTACCCTGAGACTTTTGCTTTAAAAAAAATATGTGTATTCAAGCTGCAAACTGGGAACAGCTTAGATCAGTCCAGAATGATCAAGTTCCATTGCTGATGATTTTATCAGAGAAAATTGAATTTTATTTCTTATGAGTGTTATGATATGATGCACTGAAGATCTTCACACTTTTATTATTTCCTTGATCCACAAGTCCTGCAATTTTTTTTTGTTCCTACTGTTACTACTCCCACTTGCTTGGAGAACTAACATCTTTTCTCCATACTGTTTCTCCAGGCAGTGTCAAGAATGATGCCTGGATTTGTTTCTCTCCCTGAATCCTTTTCTTTTCCAAGCTCATCAAGTTTCATGCACTGAACATGAGATTTGCTCCCCTGTGCACCTCTTACAGACAGACTCTGCCCTTCTTCTGTTCCATGATCCTGAGGATAGTGTCATGTAGTATCTGGGATAATTTTTGATTATTAGAGTCTCACTTTCCAGTCTGTTCCATGTCTTTAGGAGTACGAAGGTCCTTGAACACTCTGCCTCCCCAAGATGTCCAAAAGAAAGGAACCCTTATTTTGATGAGTGGTTGTTTGACAATGTCAGATTGGTTTACTTGACAAAATCCAGCAGTGATAATGGATTGATTCATTTCCACTCTCCCATCTCCAGGCAGAGCTGGGATATATTATTACATGAAGCTCATAGGACTCCTTCAGTATGAAAATTGCAATACAAATATATTATTACCTATCTCAAAATACACCAAAATAGTCCCACACTCATCACTACAGTATATGAACACCTCTGGGATGATATAATAATGTAATAGATCTAAAAAAGGCAGTGTAATTATACCTCTGCTGCAATATTTCACACATACAGACTATTCATAATGAATACTCTTTTACTTACTTTTGAAAGGATCTGTTTTCTTCAGTGAGAGATGGTGGGATAATTTAAAGACAGGAGAGCTTTTTGATTGAGGGAAATTATTAGACCTTAAATGAGGAGCACAGTGTTTACACTTGAGCAATCAATTGGCTCCTTGCACCTTATGACAATTCCTTAACAATCAATGGAACCATAGAGTCATAGAGATGTAGAATATCCTGAGTTGGAAGGGACCCACAAGGATCATCCAAGTCCAGCTCCTTGCCTGGCATAGGACAACCTCAAGAATCCCATCATGTGCCTAAATAACCTGAATAACCAGTTCAGACTGGTTTCTGAATGAACAGAACAACTTAAGTACCTTTCTGAAGTTGGACTGTTGTGCATTTTGGATTTTCCCTTCAGCACTGCATGTAAAGTCCCCAAACCATACAAATTCCATGTGGCCTGAAGGCACAATTTTATTTTGTATATTTATTTATATATAAATATTTACACATACATGTTTTAGTCACTAATTGTAACAAAATGATGATAGTACAGCACACACACCAGTCTGGCACTGCAGTGCTGAAGGGAGCACAACAAAACTTGTGCATCTTAAGCAGCAGAAGCAAAAGAGTGTCTGAATTCCTTAATACATAAATATGTGCCTGTTGCAGCTGCTTACCTGGGAAATGTTTTATAAAATGAGGGGAAAACTCTTCAATAAAAGCTTAAATCCTTGTTCAGGAAACTATTGAATAGGGGGATTAGTTTTTGCATATATTTGAGTTTTGTTGCTTTCAGGAGGGCTGAGAAACATTCTGCAATTAAATAAATGTCATCATGGTAAAATAATGCATCTCTCTAAATTGGGAAATGTGAAACGATGGCTGCAATTGATTGGACTCCTCTCAAAGGTCAAATACTGCCAAACATTGACATTTGGTTTATTTTCTGTTGTTGTTTCTTCGATTGACTTTCCTCTTCGCAACACAACTGTTAAAAATTTCTTTGCAACATTTTAATTCACGAATTTAATTATAGTTCAAGCACCTGCAAGCAGTTACTAGAATTTCCCTTTAACCATATTCTCTTATATGATCTTCACAAACACACACACACGCAAAACCCTAATTAAATTTTGTTTGTTTTCATGCCCAATTTGCAATTTCTGATTTCCCCTTTCTTCATTAATTAGATAAGGAAAAGCCAAAGGGTTTTAATTACTCCAGATATGTGCGAACACATCTTCATTTTCAATTAGAGGTGAGATAGGATGTTTGAAGAGAAATTAACACAGTAATTTTTTTCATTATTATCTCGACAGAAAACACACATATCATGAGATGCTATCAGCAGGTCTGTTTGCTCTTCTTGGGAATCTCTTGGCTATGTAGTAAATGGAAAGAAATTCAATTATAGGAGGAAGAAATGAAGGCTTAAATTTCCGACCATAGCTGTGAATGCAGCACCTCTGGCTTCTTTTAGCAGGATCATTCCCAGTTAGGCACAGTCTAATTTCACTAGTGGGTGTTACTGGAGCTGTAATATGGCATTTGGTGTACATATCCTCCAGTGAAGAACACAGGGATTTTAGGGAGTTCAAAGTCAGGCTTAAAATATACTGGTAGTCCACATTCTTAATTTTATGAGCAAAATATGTATATGAATGGATATGAATTGCTCATAAAAAATCTTTCTAAAGGGAAGGAACAGTCAATGAGATGATAAATGCCAATGAGTAGAGAATAAATATACTGGGAAAGACCATGGGCAAAGTCCATAATAACTCACTGCTCATACCCAGTACTAAAGAAGTGAATGCCTTGGGTGGGTATCTACCACACCTTTGTTAAGAACAGCTTCTTAAATCACCAAGACATCACTGCACAGTGGCTCCTCTGAATTCTTTGTCAGGAATGACAATGCCTCTGCCTTGTCTTCTTGTCCTCTTATTCTGTGTACTCTACAAAGCCTTTCAAGCCTGTCGTTTGTTCTCTGTTCAGAATAATGTAGAAGTGGATGCCGAAACTAAAGTTATCAGAAACATTTAGAGATGAATAAACTACAGCATAAAGGAAACTATTTGTGTATGCCATGGATTAACTTCACCTGGTTTTAGGAAATTGCAGATGTACCCAGGATAATAAATATATTTTCTTCCTCATAAATTATGTAAAGAAAATAATACCAACTTTAATAGAGACATCTCTCCAAAATGAAGCAATCTCAAATCACCAACACTACTCTATTTCTTCTATTGTTGTTAGGCCAGAAATCTTTTGGGACTATGAAATCCACATTGACTTTAGATTTGCAAAGTCACAAGTGGAAAGGAAAATCATACACCCTGTCATTTCAGCATATTGCAGCAATGAACTGGTGGTCTGCTTCAAAATTATAAAGGCTAAAACCCCTTCTAATATTTGGAACAATCAAGATATAGAAATTTATATCCAGTAACACATTTATTAGGTTTTTATTGTCACTGCAGTCTAAAAGGATTTAGGATTTATGAAGTCTTAAGGATAACACCGGTCAGGACACAAAGGCTGTGGAAATTTAGCAGTGTTTGTGTACTGACTCAAGCAGGTGAAATATATCATTGACACTTGATCTCAAAAGTCCTTGGCAACCTTTGGGTCTCATCTACTTCACAGTGTTCTAAATAAGAGCAAGGCAGAGCTCCAGAGTCAGCCCAGTCCGGGACTATTTGGGAGCTTGGATGTAGGCACCATATTGAAGGCTTGGAGAGTTTAGTACGTGTGAATGGTAAGACTATTTGAGGGGATATCAGGGCTGGAGGCCAGGCCTTGGAAAGTCCTTAGCTGAGGTATAACTAAGGTGAGGACAAACATCTCATTCTATGTACCTTGGACACTCACCTTTAATCATGGAATCATGGAATGGTTTGGGTTGGAAGGGGCCTTCAAGATCATCTTGTTCCAAATTCCTGCCATGGGCAGGGACACCTACACTGTTCCAGGTTGCTTCAAGCCCTGTCCAACCTGGCCTTAGACACTTCTAGGGATGCTGGGAGTCCCCTCCTTTGGGGAGTGCTTGGCACTGTCACCTGACAGAGGCAGGATCCTCTGTGGTTTGCTCAGACTACCAGGTGTCTTGGAGGCTGAGGGATAACAAGGCAAGTAATGCCACTTGTAGGATTCCTTGTGTCATCTTGCACAAATTCTTCAGACTTTGTGTCGTTCATTTTCCCCAGTTAATGAGAAGGGATAATATCTGGCAGACTTTGCAAATGTCTGGGTTAGAAGGGTTGTGAAAGGGGGTTTTAGTGTGTCTGTGATCACTGCTTTTTTAATGGTTTGGGTTTTTAAAGCCCTAAGTTCCGGTAGAGATAATTAGAGCTTTCCCAGATCTAGTTCAATAGCACTGTACTACAAGTTCTAAAGGCTGTTTTTTCAATGGGGAGGGTATTTTGCCCAAATTTCCTTCAATAGTTCTGAAATCTATATGCGGTCTCCTAAAATATGTGTCCTGGTTTTGAAAGGACTGAGCTTTCACCACTGCTGGTTAAATGAACTTCTGAATCCTCCCTGCCATGGGAAATGAGATCATTTGTTTGTCAGGATTTACATTGGCTTTGAAAGATCAATGAAACCAGGATTTCTGGAAGCCATGGGTGATTTTTGTGTCCCTCCATTGTAAAGTGGGGTATTCAGACAGAGATGTGACAAAGGAGTTTGAATTCTGAAAGGTACCACATAGTAACCCTAAGAAAATCAGGTCTTTTTAAGGTGTTCCAAGTCAGACATGCAAAAGGAAAGGTCACATTTAAAACCCACCAAAGATATCCACAGGTAATTATCACCCTCACAATTCTCCAGTTTTAATTAATAGAAAATGAATTATTCCATAGAGGGTGAGTTTAAAAAAAAAAAGGAAAAATAGATGCAGGGTGGGAGTGACGGAGGAAATTAAACTAAATTTCAGCAATACACAGGTACTAGTTCAGGTCCAGGAAATATAATTATTTCAAATCAGACCCAAAGTTAATGATAACAACACAATGGAATTTGGTTTTCTATAATAATTTTAAACTGAAGGTATTCAGAAGCTTCTTTTCTCTTTCTTCTTTTTAAATTTATTTTTATTTTTAACAAAGTAAATACATGAACTGCATGCTTAACTACCATTGAATGCTGTAAAAAATATTTATGAATTTATTTGACAGTCAACAACGTGGCCTGTGGCAATTAATATTTTTTATTTACAGAACTCAGTGCTTATAATGGACAACTAATAGGCATGCTTAATTGGCTTTTAACTACTGGTATCTTGTTAAAGTATTTTCCTGTTTGCCCAATGGCAGCAACATTCCTGAGGATTTCGATGTGAGCTTAATATGTTGCTGGCTTTTAATTACATTTTTATTGCTTATGCAAATGCTGCTCATTTGTATGGCAAACGAGGGTCAGTAACAAGGACAGTTTGGGCACGTTTCTCTACTCAGTGCTTGTACTCAACAGAATTGGAACTTCTTCCTGTTCAATTTTCCTCAGTGTGGGAGAACTGGCCCCTTCTCCAAGTCCTTGTGGAAGAGTTCATGTCAGGAGTGCAGACATCCTCACTGGTGGGTGGTGATCCAAGCTTGGATTGAATTGTCACTCTAAGAATTGTTGTCTTTGCAGGCAGCAGCCATAAAGCAGAGCTGGAATCCCCTGGAGCTACCACCTTGTGTTTATGGACTGACTTCACTGTTGCTGGTAGATGTGGATTCCCCATCCCTGGAAGTGTCCAAGGTCAGATTGGACAGGGCTTGGAGCAACCTGGGATAGTGGAAGGTGTTCCTGCCCAGTGCAGGGGGTTGGAACTGGATGAACTTTCAGGTCCCTTCCGACCCATTCTATGTTTCCATGAAAAATGCTGGCCAGGCAGAGGCAGAAACTGCCATTGAGGTTGTATACTCTGTCCTCAGAGCTGAAGGGTCTGGCACCATTATTTTATGGCCTATTTCTCTCTCCTCTTTCCCCACTTTCTTGGAAATAGGAATATCTCTGGAAAGGACATAACCCAAACAAACAACTGTGCAGAGTAGGTTCCATAAAATCATTGAGGATGGAAAAAACCTACAAGATCAACAAGTCCAATCTTCTACCAAATATCTCCATGTCCACTAAATCATCACAAAATGCCACATCTAATCCCCTTTTTTGAAGTCACCAACCAGTGGAAGCTGAGTTATGTCTCCAGAGCATGTTGAAACAACTCAAAAGTTTGGACACAAAGCCAGAAGAGAGAGAAGTAAAGTTTCTTGTGAAGCAGAGCAGAGATTTTGGAATCTGAGTCAGGGATCTCCATAGCTATGAGAAGGTTCAAGTGGAATAGTCATCCTGTCTCCCACTCTCTGAAGCAGACAGTCTGTTCCTGAGAACAGAATAGTCAAAAATTCCTCCAAGGGATCCATCAGCAGTGATCCTACGTAATTGAAGGAGAAGGTGACCTGTTCTGATGTCAGTAGATGGCACTGTTTCTATGAACTACTGACACACACCCCCAGAAATGCAGCTGCATGTCCTTTTTCATGTGTTCTCCACAGGGAGAAAAAAAAAACAAACCAAACAACCAACCAAAAAGAAAACACAAACCACACCCTCTCCCAAGCAAAAAAAAGAAAAAAGAAAAAAAATCAATAACAAAATAACATTTTTAAAGTTTAAAATTAGTACCCTGAAGTTTGGAAATGCCTGAATTAATCTAAGGTTGCTCATTATATTTTATCTTCCCCTTGCAGGCTGTGTTTCAGTGTGATACTGTCTTCACTCATATGCTCATGTTTTCCATTTCCAGGGGACTGCTGCCTTAGTTAATGCAATGAATAGAGTTGATTTGAGGATAAGACAACTGTATAGGATAAAGAAGAATATCCTTTATTGAATTCCAGGCTTCAGTGTTTTTGTGTATCGAGGAATGGATGGAGGCACCGCATTTCTGCCTGAGAAAGGATGTGTGTGGATGTTCACTAACACCTGAAGAGAGACACCCGTATAGCACCTGTCAGCATCTCCAAGGGACTTACAAGGGGGCTGAAGAGAGACTTTTCCCAAGGGCATGTAGTTACAGGACAAGGGGGAGTAGCTTTAAACTGAAGGAGGATAGATTTAGATTACAAATTAGAGCAATTATTTACTATAGGGGTGTCAGTGCAGTCGCCCAGGTTGCCCATAGAGATTGTGGATGCCCCATCCCTGGAAGTGTTCAAGGCCAGGCTGGATGGGGCTTTGAGCAACCTGATATAGTGGAAGGTGTCCCTGCTCATCTTTCAGGTCCCTCCCAACCCAAACTACTCTATGTTTCTGTGATAAGAGCGAACTTGCTGCACTCAAAGTGAGCTGGATGGATTGTTCCCTGGTTATCAGACACACTGATGAATATCTGGAAATACCCAAATAACCAAACTCCTAAAATGCCTACAGGATAGAACTTTCTCACAGGCCAAAAGTGAAGATATATTGGAGGAGCATGTCTTGATCACATGGACATCCCTCACAGCAGCAACAAATGAGATCCATCTCATTAAGGTATATCTGTGGCATGGCTTTAGGGTGACTCATTTATAGTAATTTCATGTCTTTTTAGAATGTGAGTCCCTGGTTTGTTTTTGAAGCAATACAGAATTGCAGAGCAAACACATACTGAACATCTGTCCTGCATCTCCCTGATCTTGGGGCTTGGTGATGCTCCTATTTTTGTCAGATTTGTTATTTGTCATTTTTGTCTTTTTTTTTCCTAATTAGTCCTTATCTCTCCTTTCTGGCTCAGTTCCTTGTCTCTCTCCTATCCCCCTGCTAAATTCAATGCCCCATTTCCATATCAATGCTTAATCTGTTTTTTCTCTTCCCAGTGAATTTTCTCAGTTTTTCATTCCCCTTTCTCCCCAACATCCCTCATCCTGTTATCTGCCTGTCTTAGTCCCCTCTGTCCCACCAGATGCTATTTCACCCTGATAATTAGCCTCTGTTGGACCTCTTATTTGCAACTCATCCTTTCTAAAACTGGGTTCACTTCCAGTGTGTTCCAGCTTTATGTCTCCACCCAGCTCACCATTCCCTTCATCACCATACTGTTGGATGTATTCAGTTTAATTCTTCCCAGTCTTTCTCATCCTCGTTTGTTTTGTGTGTTTGTTTGTTTGTTTTCCCCACTCCTCTATAACAAAGTTTCCTCCTTTCTATGTCTATTCCCTGTATTTCATGGAAATGTGAGAGGACAAATATCAAGAGAATATGAGAAGCATGTCATTGGTGTCCCCTGAAATGTCCCTTTTCCTGACTTGAACAAGTGCCTCAGAAATACATGAACAGTTATTTACAAATTTTCTAGGAATATTAAAGGCAGATAAGTTGTAAGAAAAATGTTTCCCAAGTGAGAAACTTAGACAAAATACCAGCAATCTAAAATGCAACTTAAAATGGAACAAGACAAGCTGCCTTATTATAGGTAGAATTATAATTTTCTAGGGGAAATGGTAACTTCTTGAACTTAACAATCTTCACAATTTCTTAGAACAATTTGTGGTGAAAGGGAAGAAGCAAAACCAAGGATGAGACAAGGACAGATAGAAGGATTTTCTCCCGCCCTTCCCCAAACCAGTTGTCATTCTGACTCCTGTAAGGAGCAAAATCACTTCAAACTCAACATTTCAGCCTCTGAGGTGTCACACTGGAAATGCCTCCCTGCTTTAACCTGCACAGTGAAAAGGAACTGGAAAGAAATGAGTCACTTTCGCCTGCTGGTTTCCAGCACTGACATTCAGGGTTTTCTCAGGGACAACAGTTTTTCTAAAGAACATATTTGTCTTTGGCATCCACTTTGTGATTTCTAGACTTGCTTTGAGGTGCTGACAGCCACTCTGGGAGGTGTTTCTCTGTAGAGCCACTCACAGTGGTCTGGAGTGATCCCAACTGTCCTTGGAGCCGCTGACAGATCCCCTTTGCAGCAGTGCTTGAAAGCTGTCACACCTCTGCTGTCAGCCCCTGTCCCACTGATTTAATGAAATCACAGCAAGCAAAAGAAAGAAAAGACAAGATAAAAGCACTTCACTGGTAACTTTGAATGTGAATTCCTTTGTTTGCCCACAAAACAGGAGCTGAGCCAGTGACACCACACAGATTTGCACTGTCTATACTGAGACAGGACGCCCTCAGGCTCAGTGGAGCCCTGGGAGAACCTGAATCCCACCTGGATAACATGCAGAAGCCACCACACAAAACATCTGATTGAAATTATCAATTTGATTAATTGTCCTAGAAACAGCAGTTTTGACTGTAGGAGATTGAGTACAATCTGGGGAAATTACTTTTTTCTGCTTTCACGTGAGGGTCCAGCTCTAGTTTTCTCCACTAAACTCAGGGGAAGTTATTGCTTATATTTATATAAAAGTAAGTGGTCCAAGGAGTTACCAATCTTTATTAATCTGAACCCAAATCCTGGTCCCAAAAGAACTCTGGGGCTCCATATATTGTACATATGATGTACAAAATTATTGGGAAAATGTACTTCCAAAACTTCTTAGTTTAAATACTGCTTGAAAGTTTTCTGGGGTTTATTAAGTCCTCCAGTAGCAGTGGAATAATAAAAGAAAAACCTTTGGGATCATTGCATTTGAATATTACAGGGGCCTTTTTTACATTTTTAATGACAGGCTGAAAGAAGACAAAGCTCTGTATTTCCCTCCTTGCAAAGCACTTTGGAATCTATGGATTTACAGAGCTGCTGCAGAACTGAGTATTGCTGTTGTCACTGTGGGTTGCTACCAGGGAAGTTATCATGGAATTAATCCTTTTTTATGATGTTGTACTCAATTACTACCCATTCTAGTCTTTCTCCTTCCTGTGTTTCGACTTCTGTATGTTTTAAAAGAAGGTGGGGTCCAGGGAAAGGGAGAGGCATTTTCCCTGGTAAATCAATTAACTTCTCCAATCCAGCAAACTGTGAAAAAATACAATAACTCTCTTTAAATGTTCCATTAGGGTCCAGTAACAGCTCATTAGATTATACAAGGTATGTGTAATTACCCAGAAAAGATGCACTACCTTCCTCCAATGCTTAATTTAATCTCCACTCTTTACATACAACTATAACCACCCACTAAACAAGATTCATGGCCTCCTGCCCAATGGTATGTGTGTGTGAGTCTGTGTTTTAAACACAAGAATGTGTTTAAAAGTCAAAACTGGCTTTATTTGCAGTTGCTTGCTAGAATCCTACCAAACAAGTCTGTGGAGGGCAAGCATTGTCCTTACAAGACATTTTCAAGTTGATTGGAAATACCTCACTGCATTTTGTGTTTGCTGCACGAAGTGATTGTCCCCCTGCGCTGGGCACTGGTGAGGCCCAGCTCACCAGTGAGGCTCTAATCTTGATTTAAGTTTTGGGGCCCTCACTACAAGAAAGACGTTGAGGGCCTGGAACGTGTCCAGAGAAGGGCAGTGGAGCTGGGGAAGGATCTGGAGCACAAGTTTGAGGGAGCTGGGGTGGCTCAGCCTGGAGAAAAGGAGGCTCAGGGGAGACCTTCTCACTTTCTATAACTACCTGAGAGGAGGGTGTAGGGAGGGGAATGTTGGTCTCTTCTCCCAGGTAACAAGCGACAGGATGAGAGGAAAAACCTCGAGTTGCACCAGTGGAGGTTTAGATTGGATATTAGGAAAAATATCTTGACTGGAAGTGTGGTCAAACATTGGAATAGGCTGCCCAGGGAAGCAGTGGAACCACTATTCCTGGAAGTGTTCAGAAGGTGTGTGGGTGTGACACTCGAGGATATGGTTTAGTGGTGGCCTTGGCAGTGCTGGGTTAATGGTTGGGCTGGATGATCTTCGAGGTCTTTATCAACCTTAATGATTCTCTGATTCTACATGAGATCTGGAAGATACCAAGCTCTACTGGAGAAATCCATGAAAACAAGATAACTGTTTTATGTATAATTGTGCTGTTAGATTTTTATGTAATACATGTAATTTGGATTTGGTTTTTTTTTTTGTCTTAGCTGCCATGGTAGATGGAGAGACTTTAATTTCCCCTACACAGCCTTGGCTTTACCTCTTTCTGGGTTCTTTCCCTTAATATTATAACATTAATTGTTAAATGTCCTTCCCCTCTCCTCCAACACAGAAATGAGGTCCCCATGACCAGCTCTGCCTCTGTTCACCTCTGCAGCCTTCACAGCTGAGTGTCTGAGCACCCTGGAGTCCTCAGGGCCTGGGTAGTTCACACTTCCAGGCTTGAGAGTTACAACACTTCCTGAACCCTGATTCCTCATTTTGTGCCAGGGAAGATCATTTTCATGGAAAGCATTGAAAGCATTGGAACAGGCTGCACATGGAGAGAGTGGAGTCACCATCCCTGGGAGTGTTCAAAAAATGTGTGGAGATGACATTTGAGGAGATGGCTTAGTTGTGGACACGGCTTAGCAGGGAAGAGGGTGAGGGTTAATGGTTGGACTTGATGAACTTAAAGGTCTTTTCTAACCTTAGCAATAGCATGATTCCATGATTCAATCTGAAAGGGATCCTTGGGATAAATTCCTGATTTTCCAATATTAAGAACTCCATCTCCAGATGAATCAGGATAACAGGTAGTATTTTTTTAATTATCCTTACTAGTATTTTCACTTTCCTGCAAGTGAAGAGACTCAACCAGCTTGCCCAGAGAAGTTGTAGATGCCCCATCCCTGAAACTGTCCAAGGCCAGTTTGGATGGGGCTCTGAGCAACCTGGGATAGTGGAAGGTTCCAAGCCCCTTATGACCTATAAGATCCCTTCCAACTCAAAGCATTCTATGATCCTATAAAATCTCTCACAGGAAAACCTATTTTCCTATGATCAACCAGATAGAAAAGGAGAAACAGCTAAACATCTCTGTTCCAGCAAGAGCTAGAAATTGGACTATTTTTTTTAAGTAAGCATATTTTACTAAAAAAGAAACTTCTCCTGCACCCCCATGTCTCCTTCATATTTTCTGATAACTATAAAAAAGTATTTCTTTTTCTTTGTAAAATCTGATTGGCAAAATTCCGAGTGGTCAGAGCTCCAGGCCAATGCAAGAATTTGGGAGGGATATAACATTGTATTTCAGTCCCAGTTCTCTAAAAAGAGTGTCTTCTGCTGCTCTGCTTCATTCCATGTTTTCCCGTTCCTGATACAAGGCCATTTTTCTTTCTGTGCCAGCCTGTACAGCACATCAATCCTTATTTGGAACTCCTGTGATTTCCAGACTATTGGTTTATAAGAAACAAATAGAGGTTTCAAGTTCTCCCTGATGCAGCATCTGTTGGACAGTCACTGACTTTGCTGGGACGAAAAATGTTAAAAAGGCACTGGGGCAGAAAATACAACATTTTCTGAAGTGGCATGGTGGGCATGTGTCACACATACAGCTGGGGATGGGAAATTAAAACAGACTGGAAAGCACTGATTTACTCTCTGCAAAAATAATCCTATGGAAGCTTAAAGTCTTCCTACAGTTTATCGTGTAGTGATTCATCCTATGAAAAGTAGTGTTTCACCATGAAAAGGTTCTTCTGGGTGGATGAGATTTGCTGAAACAAAGTGAGGCACCTGGACAATAATACAGGCTCCAGTTGAATTAAGGCAAAAGGGACTCATCTTGCACCTGGAATAAAAATAAACACTTTCCCAGACTCTAGCTGGGAATATTTTCAGAGACCTCTGACAATTTAATGTGTAGGCTGTATTGAGAGGTAAGATATAAGGAGAAAGCTGACTTATAGAGCCTTATTTTTCTGCCTGGGTGCCTCAAAGATTTAATAGAGTTCAGTGAGAACAAATGTTCTTAATTCTCCAGTCAAGATTAAAATATTGGAAAATGGGGAAACATTGAAATAGACTCATGAAAAGAAAAGGCTTTGCTGTTAAATAGTCTCACAAAATGAGCTTCCTGGTTTCACAGAACATTTTTATTTGACTCCAATAGAAGCATCTGGTTTAGTGTTGGTTTAGAGTTGGTGAGTCTTTAAGTAAATTTCAGAAGGAAAAATCATTTCAGAAGTAAATTACTGAAGAACTTCATTATGAAAGTTCTTCCCTTCCTGCCTTCTTGTCTCCTTCTCTTCCTTCTCCTCCTTCTCCTCCTCTCCCTTTATTTCTTCCTCATAATTTCTCTTTCACTTTTTCCTTTGCTCTTTCTCTTAATTACTACCAACTTGTAAGATCAGCACAAAACTTTGAACCAACTAATATGCAACAGTAAAATGCTCTGTAGCATCTTGTGGAAGAAAATGTACAAACTCACGAGCAAAATCAAAAAATGAGTTGGTAAAATTCACACAGGAAAAAGCAGAGAGGCTCAGTTCTTCCTAATCCCAGGTTTGTATTTTTCTGCTTCTCTTTTTGCCATTTCCACACAACACAGTAAAGGACAGAGACCACTGAAGTGGGGCATAATTTTGGAAATCAGTCTTTGCTTGTCTATTCATCTAAACTTCCTAAAAGTTTAGATGAATAGACCAGAAGAGATGGGTGTTAGGCACTTCTACATGGAAAGTGCTTCTGTATGAAGATGGTGAAGGGTCTAGAGGGGAAACCATACAAGGAGCTCTCTCTGGTGACAGAACCTGAGGGAGTGGCATGAAACTGCGTCAGAGAGGTTTAGGTTGGATATTAAGGAAAAGGTCTTCACCCAGAGAGTGGTTGGGCACTGGAACAGGCTCCCCAGGGAAGTGGTCACAGCACCAAGCCTGACAGAGCTCAAGAAGCATTTGGACAATGCTCTCAGGCACACGGTGTGACTTTTGGGGATGGTCCTGTACAGGGCCAAGAGTTGGACTCAATGATCCTTGTGGGTCTCTTCTAACTCAAGAGTCTATGAATCTATGATTCTATGTAATTCTTTACTAGAACACTCTTTAGGAGTCATTTGTGCCTAAGAAGTCATCAATCACAGTGGCAGCCCACAAGGCTGTCAGGGAATTTCCATAGGAACCCTTGGAGTGGTTCAGTAGATCATAGAATTATAGAATCCTAGAATCCTAGAATCAACCAGGTTGGAAAAGACCTCTGAGATCATAAAGTCCAACCCTTCATCCAACACTGCCATGGTTCCCAGCCCATGGCACTAATGCCATATCCAGTCTCATCTTAAAAATCTCCAGGGACAGATAATCCACTACTTCCCTGGGCAGCCCATTCCAATGTCTGATCACTCTTTCTGTAAAAAATTTCTTCCTAATATCCAACCTAAACCTCCCCTGGCACAGCTTAAGACTGAGCCTTCTTGTCCTACTGCTGGTTCCTGGGAGCAGAGACCGACCCCCCCCCCGGCTTCCCCCTCCTTTCAGGGAGTTTCAGAGAGTAAGGAGGTCTCCCTTGAGCCTCCTCTCCAGGCTGAACAACTCCAGCTCCCTCAGCTTCACATCACTTGTACTCCAGACCCTTCCCCAGCCTTGTTGCTCTTCTCTGCACCTGCTCCAGCCCCTCCATGGCCTTCCTTCCTGAGCTGAGGGCCCAGAGCTGGACACAGCACTCCAGGTGTGGCCTCACCAGAGCTCAGTACAGGGGCAGAATCACTTCCCTGGACCTGTTGGCCACACCATTCCTGATCCAGGCCAGGATCCATTGGCCTTCTGGGCACACTCTGCTTCCTGTCCATCCAAACACCCGGTCCCTTCCTGCCTGACTGCTCTTCAACCACTCTGTCCCAGCCTGGAGCTGCCAGGGGTTGTTGTGGCCAAAGTGCAGGACCCGGCACTTGGCCTTGTTGAACCTCATCCCGTTGGAATCAGACCATCTCTCCAGCTTGTCCAGGTCCCTCTGTAGAGCCCTCCTGCCTTCCAGCTGACTGACACTCCCCCCCAGCTTAGTGTCATCTGCAAATTTGCTGATGGTGGACTCAATCACCTCATCCAGATCATCAATAAAGATATTAAATAGAACTGAGACCAACACTGATCCCTTAGGGACACCACTAGTGACAGGATTCCAGCTGGATGCAGCACCGTTCACCACCACTCTCTGAGCCTGTCCCTCCAGCCAGTTCCTAACCCAGCAGAGAGTGCCCCTGTCCAAGCCACAGGCTGCCAGTGTTATACAGAGACCTTACCTGGGAGGAGTTTAAAAAATAGCAGGAATTTGAAAATTCAAGTAACATGTGCAGAGAGATAGGAGAAGGTAGTTTCTCTTTTCCCAGATGTTATGACTTTACAAGTTTTAGTAAGGGAAATACAGCTTCCATGAAATGTGCAGATCTGAATATGTTTCTGTACTTTGAATCCTTGGCTCTGGAGAAGTGAAGTACAACCAATTCTGATTTCTTTTAAAGGTGGAGATACAAATTGATTCAGGAAAGAATTCCTCTTCCAGTCTATGTTTAAGGCCACTCTGGAAATCCAGCAGAATCAAGCAAATGCCTAATTGGTAATTTGGTGAATGAATGTCATAACAAATAACAGGATAAATATTGGGTTTTTTTCCTCATAATTGATTTATTAATTAATATAATAATGTAAGTCTCTTTAGTAAGGTATAGATTTGGCTCTACTTCTTTTAATTGATCTAACTCCCACCTGACTTCTTTGAAAGGCCAAGGCTACTCTTGCCAGGGCCAAGTGTCTCCTGGAGTTTGATACTGGTTAAAAAAATCACTCAATTTAATCCTGGACAAATGTAAATCTAATATCCTGCAGTGGATGTTAGTGAGGTTGCTTCACTCCAGCCCAAGTCTCATCAGAAGTAATCAAGCACAGCAATGGAGAGATTGTTCTCTGTAAGACAAGCAACAAGCAATCTCTGAACCAAAGTTATATTTCCATGCTTGGTATAAAAACACAGTGATGAAAAAAATGATAAATATTGGGAGCACAGTGGTGGCAAATTGAAGAGCATTAGGAATTAAATGGTGGTGAGAAATGGGAACTGACACAATTTAAATGAAATTTTAAATACGGGTTTATTCACTGCGAGAGGTGTTTGGACATAAACCACTTCTCTCATTTGACACCCTCCTCCCTCTGAAAATGTTTGAGAGTGCTGTTTTCCAACTCTATGGAAGCATAAAAATGCAAAGGTAGGTGTGTTCACGGGAAAATTTCACATCTGTGTTTGGTCAAAATCTTCTATAACACCTCAGCATCTTTATCATCCCTCAGAGTGTGAATAAGTGATATCTTCCTTTTTTATTTTCCTTATTTTTTTTTCTTGGCAGAAAACAAAACCCATACATGAAATATGACTTAAAATATTCTGTGACCTGGGATGAATGGACAGATGAACAAACCATCTTATGGGAGCAGTTTTAACAATTACTAAAACTTGTACCAATTTTTCATAATAAACCCAATCATCTACTACTAATAACACTAATACAGGCACTTGTGGTAATAATAACCCAAATTTAATAACAAGGCAGCAATCATAGTTTGCTCTGTGTATGTGTTCCAACCACTTTACATACATTATAAAGTCATGGATCATTTGAGAGTGCCTGAGGGAAAATAACGTGGTAAATGCTGTATAAGTATTATCTCCAAGTGTTGAACCCGTTCACTATGAGCTGATGCCACGTTCAGCTCATATTAAAGCTTAACTCGTAAAAAAAAAACAAGAACAAGGAATTTTAAGCAGGACTTGCTTTACTTTGGGTGTGCATCTGCAATTCTCACACATAATTAGAGCACAGAAATGCCATGAGTGACCCCTGTCTCATCAGGAATTCAGACATCACAATGTTGAACACGAAGCCCTTGCAGTATTACTCCCCAGCGAGCCAAGTGCAATATTACAAATCTTACTAAAGAACATTGTTCCAAGCGTAGAATACCTCTGAGACAATTAAATCACCATTTGTGATGAGAAGAAAGAAAGAAAAAAAAAATCTAAGGATCAAATAAACCATTTGAACTGGAACTTCTTGATCTGTTTCATGTGGGCAACTTGTTGCATGGGTGGGAGAGCTCAGGGACATCAGAGAGGAGAGCAGCACTTCCAGGGCTGTGCTCAGGTGACAGCCCTGAAGGGAGATCAGCTGAGGGCTCCCCGAGAAATAAAAATTTCCCTTTTTAGCATCAATGGAGAGCAGGGAGTTAAATCTAAGCAATTACAAGCATGCAGCTCAGGTCTCCCAGCCCTTTGCTCGGCACATCAATCACGGGAATCAGGTACTTAAGTCAGTCCAATTATTTCCGTTGATGTCCTTGAGCTTGATTAAGATCTGAATTGCAACTTCATGTATTGTCTGCTCAGAGGGGGAGCATTTAAACAATCAAGACTGGCCTCAGAGAACAAATAGATGATATGAGAGTTGAGACTTTGCAAAGCCTTCAGAGTGGTCTTAATGCTGAGGCTCCAGAGCACTACCTGCTGAGTACTCTGAGAACTCCTCCAAAGAGGCAGGGATTCAAAGGGAAGAAAACAGAAAACAGAGCATTTCCCACCTTGGCTGTTAGCTGACCTTCTGGAGTGGGGGATATGAGTTTTAAGCCCATGAACTAACAGGAGGATACAGACAGGAGCCTGGGGGAGTGCTCTGGCACAGAGCAGCAGTAGCAGCACGGACTTTGCATTTGAATGTGTTTTTAAAAAGAGCTCATGACTGAATTCCGTGAGGACCTGGTCCTTACTGTGTCGTGGCTGTGTTCTGAGGAACAATGGGGTGCACAAGTCCTGTTTGGGATCTGACCCTTTCCTTTTCATGAGTAATCCTTCTGTTCCCTTTCTAGGAAAATTATTTTAACCAGAATTTATCTCTGGACTGAGGTGTGGAGGGTATTTGCACTCTTTCTCTCTGCAGTTTGAAACAAGCTTTCTCGTTGTTTCTTCTTGAGTGTAGATGAGGACACAGAGGGTAAACAAGACTTCTGAAAGGGATTGTGACTTGCTGACTGTTTACACATTTCACATTCTAATTTAACTAAACCTTGCATTTTCTGAATGGCTGCAAAGATGGTCTCTCTCCAGTCTATCCAGGTCTTGCTCTCATATCCCAGAAAATTTAACTGCTTTGTTTTGGTGTTTTGATTATTTGTTTGTTTCTTTTTAGTTTTGGTTTTGTTTTACGTTTATCTGAAGACAATGTCTTGGAGTTCCCTGAAAGTTCCAAGAAACTTCATCCATATCTGGGGTGGAATTCAGATGCCTACACAGAAATGTCTAGAGGCAATTTAAAAGCCCTTGGTGTCTGCTGGTAGACATGAGTATGGAAGCTGCAGTGCTGCCTTGAGTTTGAGTTTACAAGTGGATGTCAGGCAGGATACACTGAGACATTTCAAATGGCACCAAAAAACAGTGTTTTGGCACTCAAGTTAATTTCTTGGAGGAACGGAGACACAGAATATAAATTTCTAGTTGCTTAAGGAAAAATAGAAATTAAACTAGTATTTCCAGTAAAACAGGTGAATTATTCCTGTGGCTGTGTGATTTGTAGGAGTCACAGAGGACACATATTTAAGGAATCCCACAACTTTGTTATTTAAGATGCTCATTTTAAAAGTGGCTAAAGCAGACACAAGGGAAAGGTTTCATTCCCTAAAAACCAAGTAACAACTAGAAGGGTGACCAGAACTACTTGCTCTGTTTTTCTTTGTACACATAATCAAGTTTTCCCAACTCAGTGCAAATAAACATCCAATATTTGAGTTCATTAAAGATATCTTGACACAGATACTGCCTCCAGAGTGTGGCATGTCACCTTGGTGTGACCTGTGACCTCAGCTCTGCTCCCTCACTTGCTGTGGGTTTGGGTTCGGGGTCACAAGCTGTAACCACTACATGGTTGTGGCCTTTTTTTCCATCAAGTAGAAACATTTCTACCAGGCAGTGAAATACTTATTTGTTGGTTAAAACAAGGCAGGTACGAGAACAGGGTTGTTGGGGAGCTGTGTGGTAATTGAAGGAGCTTTTCCCATAGGATTTATTTGTTTCTTTGTTTGTTTACTGTTGCAGAAACCTTTTGCCAGAGAAGAAGTGAAAGCAGCTTGAAACAAAGAGCTGGAGCGGGCTGAGCATTCCTGGAAATGCCACAACCATTTAGGATGACAAGGTCAGTTTATATGTGCTCCCTTTCTTCTGTTTGTGCTCTGATCTAATCAGCCAAATCCAGGCAAGGGGAAGGAAAACATCCCTGCCACAAACACTCAATTTGTAAACTCCTCCACTTTCTCTCAGCCAGCAGGGATGTTCTCTGAACTGATCGGGACTTTTCCAGATGCCAGGATTCATGTTGTCATTGCAAGGCTTTAGTTTTCTTTGGCCCCATTTTGAGGGGGAAAGAGAGGAATGGGGCAGAATGAATGGAAACAGAAGGCAGATAAGGAATACCCTTTGAGAGCCCTCAGTGCTTGACTACAATCTTATTTTCTAGAAGTCAGAAGATATTGAGGTGTCTGCTCAGGTAGTGGTAAAACAGATCTTGCTCCTATTTTCACCTTTGTAAAGCAGAGTTCTCAGAGAATCTCATGTCCAGCCATTAGAAGCAGCCCGGATTCATACTGATTCAGAGCTCAGTTCATGGGAATTTTGGTCCCTATGATGTCTGGTGGAATTGATGTGGTTTCCATTCCATATGGAACCTACCCACCAGGTGAATTTTAGATTGGATATTAGGAAAAATTTATTTACTGAGAGGGTGTTCAGGCACTGGAACAGGTTTCCCAGGGAAGTGTTGGAATCACCATTCTTCGAAATGTTCAAAACATGTGTAGAGTGGCACTTGGGGACATTGTTTAGTGGTGAACATGGTGGTGCTGAGTTTACCGGTGAACTTCTGATCTCAGAGGTCTTTTCCAACTGAAACAATTCTGTGATCCTGTATCCAGCAGAGCTGGGATCACAGTCTTTGCCTGAGAAGACCATGATGAACTCCCAGCCTGATATTTGCTATTTTACGTTAGTCATAACTGGAACAAAATAAGGATATTCTGGGTTGAACATGTCATTTACAACATTTAACAGTAATTTATTTGTATAGGTTCCGTAAGTAAAGAGGAGATGAAGTCTCAGACATGTATCTCTTCCTTCAGGTAAGCACTGATTGCATCAGCTCACATCCTTTAATACCTCAGCATGAACCTCATAGGCCTCATCATTAACACCATACCATTAGCATATTCTTTTCATGGAAGGGGACACACCTCCTAAATATTTGATTAACATGCTGCAAAAGTTTGAGTATACTTCCACACTATTTTTTCCCCACTCAGGTCTTGGTCCCCTTACCAGATACACATCCTGTATGTGAGTTTACTCTTGGATTATTCTCAGCAGTAAATAATTTTCCCCCAAAAGAAGAGGGGGAAATTCCCCAAAAGAAGAGGGGGAAATTCCCCCAAAATTCCCACTGATTGTGGGAATAGGCAGCTCCATAGGCATTATGGTAAAGGCTGCACCAGCTGGAACTCACAGAACCTTGTACAATCCTCCAAAACCAATCCAACAAGCTGCTGGACTCCCAAATACCCAACAGATGTCTTCACGCCCTGTTCTAAGGCAACACCTTAGAACTTTCTATGTTGTGCTTTAATAATGTCTCTCTGGTGGGTTGTGACATGCTTTACACTGTTTCAGGCACTTCAAGCAGGGAAAACACAAAAATTTTATCATTCTATATTACCACTAGAGGTTCTGTAACTACCCAAGGCTCAGAAGAGACACTCGTCTGCATGTCTAGGACTTATTTTATTAGAAGAGAACCCAAAAGCTTGCATTGAAAGGCCACATTTTACCACTGGTACGCTCACCTGAACAGGATAAACTGAGAGAAATTGCTAATGCTGATGTTGGAGAGCATCTCTGCAGAAGATTCCTCTGCCATGCTCTGCTTGTGCTACAGTAAAGAGTGAGCATGTCCAGCCCACAGAAACTTTGTGATTACAAACAGTGACAGGCACAGAAACAGTCTTGTGAACAGGAGAGCTGAATGTCCCAGGAAGACCCAGAAACCCTGGATCTGAATGTTGGAGCACCATCTAGTGAACACAGGAGCTCACCTTTATTCTGTGTTGGTCTATCACTCAGCAGAAGAAAAAAATATGTAGGGAAAGGTCAGCATATTCATGTTCTGTGCTGACTGCCATGCTTACACTAACTTCTTGCAAGTTGTAAATATTCAAGAAGAAGAGATTGTCCTCAGATTTTTTCTTCTGGATATTGGAATATCTTAAAGAAATCCTCTCTTCTTGCTCTACAGAAAATATTTAAGAAGGTTGTCTACACTCTGATGTCAGCCGGTGGCAATAGAGAGGCCTCTGGAAGAAAACTGGTAGGACTCTAATACTGAATGCAGAAGCTAATGTACAAATGCCAAAAGAGTGTTCCCTGAGACAAGAGAGACCCTTGTACTCATGAAGAATTTCTCTGTAACTCTTAGATATCAGATTGTGTAATTTCCTGAAAAGTGCTAATCTGCAGGGTTTTATCCTCTTTTCCCCCTTAACTTGGAGATGTGGAACTTCATTCCTTATTCTACTTAGGCTGGAGGTGAATTAGGCTAATGTCTTCTCAAAATGTGAGCCACTTTGGATTTACAACACTACACTGATCTGGATTTACCTTGTCAATCTTTTAAAAATACCTCCAAGCCAGTCTGTGCCTCACGAAGAGTATCAGAAGGTTGAGCTTTATAGCCTCTTCCAAAATATACAGATCCTACCATCTAAACAATGCACTCTTGTGGCAGGACTTTCTGCCCAGGTCACAGAAGCCAGTGGGTTATGATAAAGAAGTCACCAGAGTTAATCAGGAAAGCAAAGTTGAAAAAAAGCCATAGAGGGTTTTTCTAAAGGAGCCTTTTCCTCACAATTAATTTATGAATACCTTGTCCTCTCCTACATAAACACCTTAATGAAAGGTGACAACATTGCACTTAAACCAGTGGAGCAAGAGGTAGGGCATGTGTCTTGTTTGGAAGAAAATAGGAAGCAACTGAGTAGCAGAAAGTTGAGCTTTACAGCCTATCCCAAAACATGAGGATGTGAATATGTTTGTGCATAAAAATGTGGCTCAGCTACTGTGCGAGGTGAAGAACATCAGAAATTCTCAAGATGATGATGAAAGAACTCTAGTACAAGGAATGGGGTTCATCTCTTACTTCAGGGTTGAGATTCACCTTAATGAAGGCACTGATGGCACAGACTTGAACAGCTCACCTTGGGCTCCCTTGATAGTCAATAAGAGTGTAATCAATAGAATAAATGGAATTTATTATAGGATTTGTGTCACCTCATAGGGACATTTAGACTTGGTCAGTTGAAGCCTAAGTAACACAAATCCTGCCACCAAGAACAGTGCTGGACAACTTGACACTACAGAGACAGATCCTTATATTGGGAACTAATAAAATAATAATAATATTTAACTTAGACTGTACCTGGATAGAATATCAAGAAATATCTTGGTCTGTATATAAGCTGTGCTTCCTTTCTGTACTTGACAAAATTTTAAGATCCACACATTTTACAGAATATTTGCTAGTTTTTCAGTCTTCTTTCCTTAAATAAGCCCTTTTTGACCAACTGCTGATGACTTCCCTCTTGTTCATTGATCAAATTTCACTGAATCTGAAGATTTTTTTTTGTCTCCTTCACTACTTTCATCATAACCTCCCAAACTCTTTGGAGTTCAGCCTGGCTCATTCTGCTCTCACTTTGTCTCATGCCCTCTGTCTTGTGAGTTCAGATCATGCTGTGTCAACCTTTTGCCTTTTTATCTTACACTCCTCCATCAGAGAATCACAGAATGGTTTGGGTTGGAAGGGACCTTAAAGAACATCTCATTCCAACTTCCCTGCCATGGGGAGACCTTCCACTAGACCAGGTTGCTCAGAGCCCCATCCAACCTGGCCTTGAACACTTCCAGGGATGGGGCAGCCACAGCTTCTCTGTAGAACCACATGTGTTCCAGGGCCTCACCACCCTCACAGAAAATAATTTCTTCCTAATATCCAATCTAAACCTGTTCTCTGTCAATTTGAAGCCATTTCACCTTGTCCTGTCACTCCAGGCCCTTGTAAATAGTCTCTCTCCATCCTAAACCTTCTCTTCTCCAGACTGAACAATCCCAGTTATCTCAGCCTTTCCTCACAGTAGAGCTGCTCCATCTCTCTAATCAACTTGGTGGCCTCCTCTGGACTTTCTCCAACAGCTCCATGTGCTTCCTTTGCTGGGGACCCCAGAGCTGAATGCAGTGCTCTGGGTGGGGTCTCACAAGGGAAGAGCAGGGGGGCAGAATCCTCTCTCTCTCCTGCCCACAGAGCTTTGGATGCAGCCCAGGACATGGGTGGTTCCTGGGCTGTGAGGGCACATTGTCACCTCATGTCCAGCCTCTCATCCACCAGCACCGCAAGTCCTTCTCCTCAGGGCTTCTCTGCCTCTGTTCATTCCCAGCCTGGATTGATATGGGGGGTTGCCCCCAGTTGCACTTGGTCTTGTTAAACCTCATGAGATCCCCATGGCCCACTTCTTGAGCTTGTCCAGGTCCCTGTGGATGGCAACCCAGTCCCTCTGGATCATCCTGAATGACTTTTTTTCCATTTGATTTCATGACAGAGCTTCCAATCCTGAGCTCCTTGTCAGCAAAGAGTCCCATAGCACCACTGACCAGGGCAACTAAATACAACCCAGGGATTTCCATTAACCATTCCAAGTCATCATAAACACATCAGTTTTATTCATAGTTCTAAGGTCTTCATAGCATTGTTGTCCAGATGACTCATGGGATAAACAGGGCCATATTTTAAGCTCTGTTACAGCTCTAAAGAAACTGAAATCTAATTAGAGGACAGTGAGTTATCAGCAATTTAGGCTGATGCTGACAACATATGACAGTAAAGAGATGGTTTTGATTGACCTGACAGAGAAGAGAGGATCTCTTTTATATATATTATGGAAATGCTAGTAGTAAAATGAGAAGGAATAAGAAGAGAGACCTCCCTAATGTCCCAGTTTATAGCAATTCAGAGAGACACACTTATGAGTCACATTCATTGGAGTGGGGTAGAAAGAAACGGCATTTCCTGTGCCATTTGTGTATTTTCAGCTCTCCTCCACAATACTTAAGTTTTCTGCCTGAATAAATCATTTTGGAAGTCCCAATAGCAGGAGAGTGATGAATGGGAAGGCAGAAGGAGAGTGAAAATGAGCTAATCTCCCCAACACATTAGAATAATAATTCTTTGTCAGGCCTAACATTCAATGAAAAATGACTCTTGCTAACACATTAGTCTGGAAAGGAGGTTTTGATAATACAGTAGTGGAAAGCAAAGTTTCATCTCTGAATTGAAGGAAAGTGAGGGTATTAGAGGATCACTCAGAATAATTCAGATGCAATGAAATACAGTTCATGGCAAGAGCTAACACAATAGCCCCAATCAAATCTGATTTAGGCACAGTTAGAAGTAGTGCTCTAATTACTGGCAATTGATTTAACTAAAGAGTTTCCTGCAAATCTGTAAGAGTGAAAAAAGGGATTTATTTGATTTTTTTTGCTTTTACAATGAAAACCATGCTTTTCCAATGGTTTCTATGTTCCACGGAAAAGAACTAATAGTTTGACTGGGAAGTTTTTACAGAATAAATCAAAGATATTTTGCCATCAGCAAACCATCAGGAATGGAAATACTTTTCTTAGAAAGTGGCTTGGGATTGTATGTAAACAAATGTGTCCTCAAGTACCAAATCAGTGCTACAAAGAAGATAAATGGAGTTCCCAGACCATTTTTAGCTACTTTGGAGTTCTTTATTTTCAGGTAACACAAATTCATGAAACCAGGTTAGGTGTTGAGACAACTTCCCTGAGGCTCAGTGACTTGAGCCTGGATTTTGTCATTGCTGACACGAAGTGCCCTGAGTTGCAGAAATTCCTCCAGGAAATATAAAATATCTACAGGGAGACAGGCAAGAAAACTGGAGGCCTAATTGTCCCCTTGTGTAGATAGTTTAAACAAACATGTCTCCCTCAATTTATGGGAGCCAGGCTGATGCTGCTGCCTGTCCTCACTGTGAAGGAAAGAGTGAATCTTCCAGAAAGGAATCAAGTAGCAGACATGTGACACTTTCACCTCCATCCTGAATCAGAAACAGAGTGGCCAGCAGGACCAGGGCAGGGATTGTCCCCCTGTCAGCACCGGTGAGGCCACACCCCAGGTTCTGGGTTCAGTTGAGGGCCTCTCACGATAAGAAAGAAATTGAGAGGCTGGAGCGTGTCCAGAGAAGGGAAGAGAGCTGGGAAAGGGTCTGGAGCACAAGTCTGATGAGGAGCAGCTGAGGGAGTTGGGGGGGCTCAGCCTGGAGAAAAGGAGGCTTCAGGGAGGACCTTATTGCTCTCTACAACAGCCTGAAAGGAGGGTGTAACAAGGTGTGTGTCATTCTCTTCTCACGGGTAACAAATGACAGGATAAGAGGAAATAACCTCGAGTTGCACCAGGAGAGGTTTGGATCAGATATCATAAAAATTTTTTTCATTGAAATGGTGATTGAGTGTTGGAACTGGCTTCTCAGGGAAGTGGTGTAATCACCATCCCTGGAAGCATTCAAATGAATGCAGATGTGGTGCTGAGGGACATGGTTCAGTGATGGCCCAGCGAGTACTGGGTTAATGGTTGGACTCAATGATCTGAGAGGTCTTTTCCAAACTCTAGTGATTCCATGATTCCATGATTCAATCCCAAATCACCTAAAGACACAGCATATGTATTGTGGGTGCCTAGAGATAAATTATGCCCTTTCCTGTTCCTGCCTAGAGATAAATTATGCCCATCTATCCTTTGAATGGATGCATTCAAAGTTCAGAACACTCAGCAATCTGTTGAAGTATATTTTGTTTTTAACCCTAAACCTGGCAGGAGCTGATGTGAATATCCTGAAAGTACTTTGGGCTTTGAAGCAGCAATTTTATATACTTGTAGCATTAGTTGACATGAGCTATGAGAACTCAATAGGACTTTTACACAGGTGTAAAAAGGTGAGAGGGCATGTCCTTGTACATCAGATCATGGTGATAACAGGATGGTCTTCAGGATGTGTCTCCCTGAACTCTGTTTTCACTGTTATTATAAGTTGTATGAATGTTGATGACTTCATCCTTGGGAAAGGCACTTTTTGCTCATCAACCTTCATTCCAGATTGGCCAAGGTTTCTGTCATTGGAAGTAATGACAGACAATCTACATTCAAACAGTTGCTTTGTCTAAGTGCCCCCTCCGAATAATCCAACTGCCAGAAGTCACACACAAATGAAATCATTTCAAGGCTTATATTAACCTTAAGTGTTTCCTTTTAAATGAGTAGGAAGGTAGGAAGAAGGGTTGGGCACCTCGACTTTGAGCACAAGATGAAGTAAAGATCAAGATAATTTCTAAATTGTTCTAATCTCATGCCTCAGTGCTTTAAAGGAGCCCTTTAGAGTCAATTTACTCTTTGATCATTGACTAAAATCTAATAACTGTGGCAGCAAATGAGGTGTGAAATGCTGTCAAAATCACTTCAACAATACCTGTGTGGTACTAAACATTTTCATCTCCGTGGTAAGAGTTTGTAGAAAAAGCCAGAGTTTATCAATTGATGGCTTTAGAAATCAACATGATTTTGCATTGAAAAACACTTGCATTGTCCACCAGGCATTTTATTTAGAGTCCAAATCAAGGGAAACTCCCACATGGTGACAAACACATTGATGGATATCGATATTCATTTTTGCCATCCAGAATATTATAAATAGTCGATAATGGAACAATTACAAAGTTTTGTAAATGTAGTATTCTTTTTTCTTACAGACTTCCAGAGAGATTTTAAAAGTTGATATTAATAGGTCAAAATGTTTGCTTTATTTTTTATCTCAAGTCAATATTTAAGTGCTTTTTTTTTTCAAGGAGATACCGGGTAATGGACTGCAAGTAGCAAATTCCAAAATTGGCTGCCGAGTTACACTCTATAGCTGGAATTATCTCTTGGGGCTGCAGCAAACAATGTGTGTGTCAGCTTGGATGTAGCATGGAGAGAAGATTGATTTTTGTATTCAGGAGTCCTACATTCTTTGTTCAGCTTTTGCCTCAAATTTAATGTGTGACTTAGTGCATTCTCTGATATATTCAGTCTTCAAAATCTGTGCAACCTGAGGAATAACACTGTCTGACAATGTTCTTTTGTGCGTGAATTGGATGATATGTGTAAATACAGATGGTTGCAGACTTTCCAACAAGTAGTGCCTTAAAATTAAAAATTTCATAAAAGTCCTTCAAGTTTAAAATTGCTTTTTTTTTTAATCAAAAGCAAAATCATATTTTTATTTTCTTTTCCACTGAACTGAAATACTCTTCTTTCTGAAGAACCAAAATAAAATATGGTTGAAAATTTACTTCCTTTTCCACTCTTTTCTTCATTTTATATTTCCCCTTCTTTTATATAGGTCATTAATACTTTATACCTCTTTCTGAATTACTATGAGATCTTTGAATGTGAGGCACAATGTAAGCATGAAGTACCAGCTCATGTATATCACAATTACAGTCCCAGGCAGAACTCAATAAGCAGAGGGCATATCTGATAATGTCTCATATTCTGTCAGAATAAGGAAAAAGTACACAATAAAAAAGCTTAGAGGTGACCCACAGGGAAAGTAATAACTTCTAACAAATCTGGCATTTGTTCCCAGTAGAAAAATAATGAAGGAAACTGAAAGATGAAGAGAAATTAAAGGAAAAAGTTATGTCTTGTAAAATATTTAGAGAGACAAGTTCAATTGCTAGTGAAGACAGGGGCATTTTACAGGACCAGAATTGTTCTCTTAGTCTTTGGTTTCTATTCAGATAAAGAAAGGAATTACAGGATGTACCAAAGGCATATTTCTCCCTCTTTGTCAGCAAAGGCAACAGAAGTTTTGTGACTGAAATTGAAATACAGCTATTTTTTTTTCCTCTTCTTTAGGTCACCTCCATATCTGAATGAATTTAAATGGCATTGTTTGGAAAATGCTGAACAACACATTTCTTTTTGTGCTGAACATGTTCAAATATGTTTATTCTCTATGTCCAAGTAGAGATTAGAGACCATTGCCACTACATCCTGCCCAGTGCCACTGACACCATGCAGGGTGATGGTAGATCAGGCTGCCTTGAGGAATGGCAGTGGCACAATTGGGTGAAATCCCCTGTTAATCTTTACAGCTGTCATTATTGCTGTTGTTGTTATTATTATTATTACTATCCTGGAGGAAAGTATACTGAGCTAAGCACCCTGTCGTGCTGCTGTTGCTGGTATGACTCTCTGCACACCCAGCACCCCAGGAGAAGGTGGCTGTGACACTGCTGTGACACTGCTGTGACACTGCTGTACAGGCCAACTGCTCATTTTATGGTCTGTATTCCATCCCATGAAGCTCTGCCAGCACTCACTCTGTTTTGTTATTCCTGCTTATATCACCTTGAAATGGGGCTTTGATGTTTTGCTATCCCTGTTGTTGGTGCTTTTTGAGATGGATTCAGCTCGTGCTTTGCTTTTGAGCAGCTGGCAAGTCTGTTCCATAGAGCCGTGGTTGCACTGGGAAGAAAAGATGCTTTAGGTCAGTCTGTGCTTTCCTGTCACCTCTCTGTTGCTCTCAAGAGCAGGTCCTCTCCTGTTTCACTTTCCCAAGTGGTTACACTGCCACTGCTACTCCAGTGAAGATACTCCTTGGTCTTCAGATCCCCATCAGAAAAAATTCCCAAAATTTAGGTGATATTTTCTCTGTTCTAGATTCCTATTTCTAATTCTATTTCCACTCCCATTTCTATTTTTATTTCTATTCCTATTCTTTTTTCTGATGCACGAATTTTATTTTATATTTTAATACAGCTAAAATAATTTGTGTCTGTCTCTGGTGTATTGCCCTTTGATCTGAGTTGTTCTCAGTGATTAATCCATTACACATACTCAGGTTGTGATCTTGTTAAACAGTTGAGCTATTGTTTACACATGAGAATGAGAATAGTTGCCAGATCTTGGAATGTAGGTACAGTTTCTTACAAGCCTCTGTAAATATATATTCCAAGATGGGAACTATTCATTTAATCTTTTCTTGAAAAGACAACCTCTGTTGTTTTCTGATTATTTTCTTTTTTTTTAAATTTTTTTTCCAAAGTCCCTTTTTTGATCTTTTTATCTTTTTTTTTGGCAGGCAGAGGTATCTGCCTTTAATCAAGAATCTCTTTCCTTTTTTTGCAGTCTGTTCAAAAGTTCATAAAATGGTCTTTCCTGAGTCAGATCAAAATTAAAATCTAAAAAAATAGAATGAAAAATACCACATGAGCTCATTCTAATGATGGAAGTAAGATCCACTAACACCATCTGACTGTTGCATGACTTATTTTTGTTGCTGCCCTGGGGGCCCATAAACTCCCACATCTGCTCTTCGCTTTCCCTTCTTAGCCTCCTGAATTCCTTGGATGGTTCATCTGTCCTGCTGAAAACTGAGTGTTCACCTCCTGTATATCCATTGATCAACACAATTATCCTGTTTGCTCTTCTTTCTCTTCCTTACAAAGTGAAATAGGAAATAAATAAAACAGAAATCACAGAAATTTGTGCATTATTCAATAAATGCCTCCTCATAACCTGACACACAGGATACTTGGCAGTGTGAATATATTTTGACTATAAGGTGATAGTGAGACACTTTATTAAGCATGAAATATGAGTGCTCATCATGCTTCTCTCATGCACGAACATACAGCCAGACAATCCCGTGTCTCTGAATAATTCATCTCTCTCTCCAATAGACATTTAGTCACCCAGCCATGCGTTACTGGCTACTGTTCACATTTGTCATGCGATGGTTGGTCTCTTTCTGAAGGTCTCCTCAAGAAAACCACCAGCCATTGCAGTGTTTCACCTTATTATGATCTTATTTTTGCTTTACCTGTGTGCAGCACTCTGAGTTTGCTTCAAAAAGCCTTGCGGGACGTGAAGCTTCCCACAACCTGTTAGGTGACTGAGCTCATTTTTCTACCACAACTGTGCTTTTGTAAAGCTGTCGAGCTCATCAGAGCGTGTGGAGAGGAGCTGGGATGGACTTTAGTTCCTTGGGAATTAATTACCTTGTCTTGCCAGTTTCTCTAGCAAGGGTTTCCTCTTCTCTTCTAAGATTAACTCTTACAATAGAATGTCTGCTGTTACAGGTTGAGAATTATTGCCCGAAGAGTTATGGGTGTTGCTCCAGAGGAGCCATGGAAGGGTTAACAGAGTGGCAGGAAAAGGGGTAGAGACTGATAAGTGTGTGGATTAACAATTTAAATTATATTGCTGATAGTTTAACTTGTTCAACTTGGAGAAGAGAAGGCTGAGTTGTGACCTTATCCGAATCTACATCTTCCTTGAGTGGGGCAGCAGAGGGGAAGGTGCTGATCTCCTCTCTCTGGTGACCAGCAAGAGGACACATGGAACTGTTGTGAAGCAACTTCAGGGGGAGGTCAATTTGGACACTAGGGAAAGGTTCTTCACTAAGAGGGTGAAGAGAGTCAGTCAGTCAGTCACTGGAACAAACTCCTCAGGAAAGTTGTTATGGCACTAAGGAGCTTTTGGATGATGCTCTCAGCCCTATGGTTTAGTTTTAGGTATCCTGTGAGGTTCAGGAAGTTGGACTCAGTGATCCTTGTGGGTCCCTTCCAACTTGAGATATTCTATGATTGTATTATTGTTTTCTCTGTACAAAAACACTTTACCCACATTATTATCTTCTTTATGACTAGACTAATGATGATGCTTGAGTTAAACTGTTTAGATGTAAACTATACTAATAATAAATTCTTGGGTTTACTTACTACATATGTGAGATGTGCTTCCCCTCTGCTCATAAACAAAATTTAGAACATAACAACCATGGCTGCCTCTTCAGACTTGCATATGTTGTCATAACTTCCAGGTGACACCTGTAGATATGTAGACAGCTTGGATTTGGGCTATAAAGCATCTTGAAGATAACCCTATAGACCTCTTGGACTGTTTGGTATTCAGCAAAATATTTGTGTAGAGAGTAGAGGAGAGGTTTGATACCATCACAGTAGTCTGTGTTCCTACATGAGTGTTTTAGTTTGAAGCAGGGGAGAAGTTTGGGGAAGGATCTCACAATAATTCAGATTAGAAGCCTGGGGCTCACCCATACCAGTCAAACTGTAAGTGGGCATTCAGAGCACACCACTGGGTTAGATCCAGTATTAAGTAAAAAACCTGAGTTGTCTATAGTATGAATACATGGTCTTTAAAATACCCACTGCTGCTGCTGCTCTGAATAATTTCTTAAAGTAGAAACAGCCTTTATTTGTGAGGAAAACTGTGAGCTGGGAATCAGAATTAAATGGCCTGAGTTGGGACAAGGAAGATTTCCCAATATGTCAGCCTGCAAAGTGACATTTGGGGCATCTCTCACCAGCACTTCGAGGTTGTGCTGATACTGGAACCACTGGAGAAAGTGGTATATCTTCCAAATCACCAGCCATGCCTGATGCCTCTCCATGTTCCCAGAAAGCTGGATAATTTGGAAGTAACACAGGGTGCTAGTTATGAAATTTGAACTCGAAAAACAAAACAATCAGGTTTCTGAGATCACTTTAAGTGCTTCCAAAGCAGTATCTGCACTGCAGCACTTTGCAGACCAGTGGTGTATTCTCCATCTAAACTTTCTCTTGAAAATATTCTACCACATACTGTCTCTTTGACCTCAATCTTATCTGAAAGCATTTTTAAACTGGAGTATTTTGGAAGGGGAGAATATCACTGTTATGACCTCAGAGATCTAAATTACTGTTTTGCCATGGGGATAAAGAAAAGAGGAACCATTTCTAAAGAGACAATGGAAGTAGGATGCAAACATTGTTGCTTTGCCAGTAATATTCAATCATTTTCAACAAATGCCTAAAAAAGGGAAGAGATTTCTCTGCAACAGAAAGGAAGAGAAATAAGAAGAAAATGCCATAAAGCTTAATTTAATTTTTTACATTTTAAAGATAAAAAAAAAAATAACAAAAAGGCAAAATTATGCTAATTCCAAAAAATTCTGTGGTATTAATCAGGTCCCACACATTTGGACCCCAGAAAATGGTGCACCTTGAATATGCCATTGGGCACAACATCTTTATTTTCCCAGCTAAAGGCTGGCAGCACTTATACATGTTGAACACCAAACAGCAGTAGGACGTGTTGTTATTTTGTATAATATAGCTTCTAAAATATCTTGAAACTTCCTTTATGAAGAGCAGTTTATAAACATTTCATAATCTCTCCACTCAGAAGCAATGGTTAAATAATAAATGCTATATTTGCTATATTCATCTTGTAATGTGAAATATTAATGCTCATTTTTTTCATCCATAGATAAAAACATTTGCTTATAAATATATTTCGGGCTTTATATTCCTGAAGCTTTTGAGTACACGTGTCTAAGTGGCCAAGAAATCTATTTGCTACAGTTGTGTTTGCATTAGATGTCAGTCAAATTCTCTTAATCCAGCTAAATTATTGTATGAATAGAGAATGGGAGGTTAAATTGTTGATACAGAGGAGCAAAGCAGAAGACATTAAATATTTAATGCACTGGCAGAAAGACTTTGGTAACATTTCCTTTATTGAACAAACAGGCTGGCTCACCCCATGTGTAATCAAACACACAATTATTTCTGGAAAATCTGTTTCAAACTTCTAAATATCTGCATAGATGTGGGAAAAAGCTATTTGGGAGATCTTGGGCTACAAGTGTCTTCATACTCATGTCTAGAATAAAGCCACGTGCTCCTTAAGATGATGGTGATGATCAAAGGGACTTCTTAAACATTGTCCATAGTCCAACTTTCATGAACTGACATTTTCCCTTCAGGTTTCTGGTCACACCAGGTGTAGTGATGGACATGCTGGGAGATAGGACCCCACATTTCCACCAAATGAGCTCACTTAGGGGCTCCTGAATTCCATCTTTCTGAGACTCCACATGGCCTGAGGAACCCTGAGCATGTTCAAGACTGAAATACTTTGCATGACACAACATTTTTCAAGCCCTGTGGCAGCAACTACCCGTTGACATTAGAAGCAAAGTAATGAATTAATGGTCCGATCTGCTACACAGACCCAGAACACAAATACCTTGACTGATGTTTTAACATCTTGGCATTAAAACAGGGATACATGATCTCTTGGGAATTGTAATACAGCTACATTCTCATTCCCCCCTGACTGAATAATATATAATGATATAGTATTTTTTTATATATATTATGATATATTATTTTTACATATATTATAATATATATGTTACATATATGTTATAGAATAATATATATCTATAAATCTTTATATAGAGAGAATAAGTATATATATATAAATCTTTATATATATATATATAATGAAAATATATAATGACTAAATCCTCCAGATTATGATTTCTGTAATATTTTAAAGTTTCTTCCTGAAGGACTGTGTGGGAATCCAGTGGCTGCTCTGCACCCAGAAAGAGTTTTGTTGTCCTGCTTTAAGTCACTGCCAGCAGGATCCCAATTTCCATGGTTGTCCAAGCACTCAAGTTGAGACCTTATCAGTTCTATGAGGTTCAATCTTTTTTTCTTTTACTGGTATTTATTATTGAATGAATTTGTGCATGTTCACACAGCTTGCATTATCTCAGCAGTATCATTTTTCCATAAATATACATTATGGACCACTGCTGGTGTCAGGAACTCTGGGTTGAATTAATATTTCATCTAATCCAGTTCTTCTGCAGTTACAGCTCTGAAGTTTCCCTACTCTGACACCTGTCCCTCTCTTCTGAGGGGATGAAGTCACATTTTTATCATAGCTCATGGTCTATATCTTCTCTGCAACTCTCCCTGCAGCATCAAGGAGTGAAAGGAGAATATTTTCCTTTGGATCGGATTTTCTTTGTGCTGATCTTTGTTACAGGGACGGAATAAACAGAATTATATTTTATTTGGAGCAGAATATGATAAGTTTCATGTGTGTTTTCTGTCACCAACACGTAACCCTGAAGAAACAAACCATGATTATCGAGTTCTCATGAAGCTGGGTCTCTTGGAAAGGATATTAAAACAGATCCTCATCACAAAGAAGAGTCATACTAGTCCTGAGTGTGGTGGCCTTTAATGACACTGAGAAAAAAGGCAATATTTTTATTCAATTAGACCAAGAAAGCTTGAGTTGCTACTCTTGTGTGAACATCTCATAAGCTGTGTTCCAGTGAAGGTGTTGGATAAAGTCTTCCCTACTATTTCATTCAGTGCTATAGGAATCCAGGATCAATGGCATTAAACAGTTTGCAGATCAGGAACTAACCTTTCTCCCTTAAATATTTAGGGACATGAGGGTCCTGTCCAACACACCTACATTGGGCACATAAAAACCAGACAGGCATTATAAAAACATCAGAATCAGTAATTCTAATCCCCGGATTGTGTGGACACTCTTATTCTGAAGTCAGTGCTGTTCTTTAGTTTTCATTTCTCCTTAAATTCTTTCCTAAATGACATAAAACAAGTTTAAAAAAAAAAAAAAAGACATTTTCATAGTAGAATAAAAGCAGCTACCAGCATAATTATCCTGCTTTCCTGTGACACAAATGCCTGTAAGGGAACATGGAATATTTAAAGACAGAGAAAAATTATCAGCCATGGATTTGTGAGTATTAATTCTCTTCCTCATTGCAAGCAGGTGAGAGTGCTGCTCTAAACAATAGCACTGGGTAGGCCTCAGAATAATTTATATTCAAATTTTTTTTGTTCAAAGATTTCTAGAGGATTATGCAAAGTAGATCTGTGCCTATTCTTCACTCAGTAAATAGGTTATGCAGAATTTCAGTGATATTTCACTATGCATCCCATTCTGCTGACCAATAAGGTGAGTACATATGAATAATATTTCCTTGGAACAGACCTGAGTATAATGTCATCCAAAATAAATTCTACTTTGCCAGGACGAGACAGCAGAGAAACATTCCCTTCCTCTGCTGCTGTCTGAACAGGGGGAGGAAGACCCCAGATATCTGTATTGGTTCATCCAAACTAGGGCAGTAAATGAACCTGACATTTCTTGCTGTCTACCTTTTTATTCTGGAAGATAGAATTAGAACAAATCTTGCTGCACAAATATATTGAACCAGTGGCAAGACATACAAAACTTGGATTAAAGCAGAATTTCAGAAAGTTTTGAAATCCAGTCTCTAGATCTGAAATTAAAAACTGTGTCCCACCCCCACTGCCCAGCTGATAGTATCAGGTTGTGGAAAGCAGCTTGACCTGAGGTGGGCCTTGCTTTATTGTGTGACATTCTTGATCTTCCCTTAATCACTTGACTGGGCAATGAAATACTTAATATTTTGACAGTGATTGTCTCACTCTCAGTCATTAATTCATCCTCAGCAGTGAGGAGATGTACAGTAGTTTTATTTCCTGGACAGTATTTCGGCCTCTCTTTCAGCAGGCTGCCCAGAGAAGCCGTGGATGCCCCACCTCTGGCAGCATTCAAGGCCAGGTTGGAAGGGGCTTGGAGTAAACTGGTCTAGTGGAAGATGTCCCTTCAATGTGTGCAGGAGCACAGGAAAGGCAACAGACAGGTATTGAACCAATATGTGAAATTATCTGTGAAAACACTTTGGGATTCTGAGCTGTGGCTGCAGCTCCTGATCCTGCCACAGAAAATTCGTGGGGCCTCGGGCAAGTCTCTCTGTCCTCTCCACATCTTACTGCTGCAGCTTAAAATGAAAGCACTGAAACTTCATTTCCTCACTGTTTGTCTTCTTTCCCTCCACAGAACAGCCGGATTTTTTATGATTCTGCTCCACAATATCTAAAAAGGAGATTAAGGTCTTTCATGGAGTTGCCTGTCTGTTGTGAACTGTAAATAATAAATATGCAATTCTGTTGTATGAAAGAACAAGCTTTATCTTCCATATTATATCACTGTTCAAAAAGTCCTATTGCTATTGCAGCTGAAAAAAGCAAGCATCAATCTTCACCCAATACTGTGACAAGAATTTTTTCTGCATTCTACCAAAAAAAAAGGGGATATGTGACACCCCAGAGCCACCTGCATATTCTGATTATTGAATGACAAGATGTGCATTGACAGTTTCCAAAATACTTTTCTACCTGCTAGTTCAACTATGTGCAAGAAGGACATAAATACTGAGGCTTAGATAAATCCATGGCATTTCCAGCTTAATGGAAGTGTTCAGCTTGCTGTCATTCCCACTGCCAGCAGTACTCCTGTATTTAATTGTTGAAGTGCTTCTGCTGCTGAACAACTGATGTCAAATGAGCCTTAAAACTCATTGCAAATGGGGAAGGTTTCATTTTTTATTTATTTTTTTCCACCACTCAGACTATCATAATGAAAGTGGGACCAAAATTAGAGAACTGCAAATTCACCTCCAGGATTTTCCATCTGGGAAAGGTGACTGCTGGATACACAGCTTTACTTAGAGGACAAAGCTGCAATTCTACCCCTGGATTCCTCTCCATCCTTTCCCCTGCACACGTGTGGCATCAGTTCGTGCTTCCCTTCACATCTCTCCTTCCCACCTCCAAGCTTTACTCAGGAGTTTTAAGTGGAAGTTACTCTAAGCCCTTTCACTGCAGAAATGAGCAGAGGAGCCATCCACTGTCACTTTGGCCGTATAGAGTTCACTGAGGAATTACATATTTTATATTCCTTACCCAGCAGCTCCCAGGCTTAGTTCCCCTGCACATGTTTGATAACAAATTCCCTAGAAATTTCCACGGTAACACTCAGAAATATAACAGGGAATTCAGTAGCCACCTCTGCTTGACTTTGTTTGGAACAGAGGCAGCATCACTTTACACTGGAGTTCCCTGGCCCTGGACACCTGTGGATCAGAACAGGATGAAGTGGAAATGGAATATATTCCACGCTGCACTCAGAGGGATCTGGGCATTGCTCTTGGTTCTGCCAGTGGTTTCTGGGGTAATTGTGACCAAACCTATTTGAACATAGAATAACAAAGGTTGTAAAAGACCTCCAAGATAATTGGGCCCAACCTTTGGAACATCACCTTGTCAACAAAAACACAGCACCAAATGCCATGTCCAGTCATTTCTTGAACATTTCCAGGAATGGTGACTCCACCAATTCCCTGGGTTGCCCATTCTAATGCTTACTCAACCCCTCAGTGAAGAAATTCATCCTGATATCCATCTTGATATAACATCCTTTCAGGTAGTTGTAGAGAGGGATAAGTTCTCCCCTGAGCCTCCTTTTCTCTTAAACTAGAACATAGCAAAAATATACTAAAACATAGTAAAAATTATTTTATAACAATAACCTAATTTTATGTTAAATTTAGTTTCTTAATTAATTTTGAAAAGTATTATTAAAAAATAATAATCAATTCTAATATATAATTTCATATTATTTCCTATCACGGGTAGCTTGAGAAATCTGAAGTACTCTGGGGTAGTGGCTTCCAGTTCCATATGTGCACATCCTGTAGGACCGTTGTCATATCTGCCAAACCCATGTGGATGTTTCAAGTGCCTTGGGGTATCTCAAATCACACTGGATGCATCCAGTTAGGCAACTGAACTGAGCTCTGCATCCCTGTTTTCCCTGCCAGCTCCAGCCTGATCAGCATAATGCCAAGAACCACAAGACGCATATAATAAAGAAAGGATCAAATAAATTTCTTCAGGAAAACTGTGTGCATCAAGCTATCAAACCAGCCTTGCCTCTGTCCATTTAGGATTCATTATTCTCATTTGTGTACTTGTCAATGTTACATACAGGATTATTTACCTTTCAAATGGGGGCACATAACTGCCTCACCTCATCCCTTCTCCTCTTAATGAAAGCCTTCCCATCCCCTCAAGCTTCAGAAGACAAAATTAATACCACAACTTCTGGATTTTATTGGTAGGAGTGACAACATGTTCCAATATCTCTTCCCAGTCAATTACTCCTTGACAATTCAAAAAGCCCTGGAGCTTCTGCAGTAAATAGCCTGAATGTGAACCAAAATGCACTCCTGAAAGAACAAGCTCACCTGGATGATTATCCCCTTCCCAAGAAAAGATGGAATCAGGGCAAAGAGAGCAGAATTTCTTTCCAAAATGAATCAGAGGTGGAACCAAAGCTGAGAATAAATAGAACCTTAAACTCATATTTTAGTGTTGAACACAGGAATGTGTGTGTTTGTGTGTTTGTGTCACCTTTTGTACATTTTAGAGAGAATCAAGGTCTGTCTTCCCAGATGTTTGAGTTTTTCCATGAATAGTTCCAAATAAATAGAAAAAATTGGTGGTTTTTACCCCTGAAAAGTCATATCCAACTAAACCAAGCAAAGTTTTTTGTAAATGGATCAATTCCATAGAATCAGAATCATCGGATAGTTTGGGTTGAAAGGGACCTTAAAGATCATCTTGTTTCAACCTTCTGCCTTGGGCAGGGACACCTTCACTAGACCAGGAGTTCAACTGATTTCTACCTGATTTCAGAGCTGATTTCTCTGAAACAGTCTTGGGAAAGGTTTGCTTTCAGGAGTCCCTGGGGCTCCCAAGAACCCCACCAGGGAAGATAGAAACAGCAATTCAAGAAACACCAGATCAAGGTCTCAGGTCTTACAGAGGATTTTTCTTGATCCTAAGGATGGTTTGGATCTGGACATGCCTCAGTCTCAGTGGTCTAGATAATGTCCAAATTGAATCTGGAATACTGCCTGTCTCATTTAGAGTGACAAACCTTTTGCTCCATTATTTTTCATGGAAGTATTTGGAACAGTGAGAGAAGATTAATTTATTGATTTTTCTATTTATTAATTTATTTATTGAAAGGTCATGCAAGGTAATTAGGAGAACTTCTTTCAGTTAAAAATTATTTTTATTTGGAAAATAGGGAGAGGAATCCTTCTTGAAAAATGAAATATGTCTCATAAGACTGACATTTCTCCCAAAACCCACCCACCAGCTGGGTATCAGCTGGAGCATGTTGACAGTATCAATCCTAAATGCAGCTGTGGGAGCAATGCAGCATCATAGAGATGATGCAGGAGAGGAGTTTGGAACTACAGCTTCTTCCATGGTGTCCTTGAGGGATGGGAAGGAAGTATTTTGGATGGGAACACACTAGAAAATCCACCCACTCTACAGCAGACAACTCTTCTGTGTGATTCACAGCATGTGTCTTACAGCCCCTCAGATCTTCACATCTCCTTTAAGCCGTGTACAAATCGTCCAAGGACACGCACACTGTTATTCCCCTGGGTTTCACAGTGCCCACATAATGACATGACACTCTTCCAAGTCAGGATTTCTTTATTGAGAGTAGAATACCAGGAGTACCTAAACTTAGTGCCAAAGCAGGCTTTCATCTTGTGACAGAGCCTGTCTCTGTTTCATGGATGTTGTTGGCAAAGCCTCCCTTGATTTGATGTGGGAGATGTGGGATGTCACAGTGTGGTGAAAGCAGATAGTCCACATTGCAATTCCTGCTGCTCATTTCTGCTTCCCAGTGAGGATTCACCAGAAGCAAAATGAGTCTCCAAAAGAAACAACCATCCCTGGGTTAAATATGAATATGGGGGTGATTAAGTGCTTCCTAGTAATTCTTTTCCATACCTTGTGAGTTTAAGTAGCTTATGTTCTTCCAATTTGTTCCCACAAAGTCTGGATTTCTGAGTGGTTTTTGAGTACTAGAGCCTTTACCCTGTACAATAAACCTGTACAATGAGCACTTTCCTGATTTTTTCTGTAATTGGCAGCTGCTCATGTATACACTGTTTCTGCATTATAAAATAAAATTATTGCAAATATTATAAATTTTAATTGAAAATCACTATGGAAAAGTCTTACAATATGTTGTTTCCCAAAGCAGAAGACTGGACTCAAATAATTCATGTCATTCTGATGAGTGTTATGTTCATATCTGATGCACTTTTTTTTTAACACCAGATGGGTTTCTGAAAATATTTTATTATACAAAAATATAATATAAAAATATTATACCAATAATATAGTATAAAATAAATAATATTTAATGTAATATAAATGGTATGATATAGAATTAATGTGATTAATATAAAATTAATATAGAGTATTAATATGCATATAAAATATAATAGTAAATATTAATATATTAATATAAACATAAAAAGTTACTTCCACTTCCAAGGAAGGGCTAATATGCAAATAGAGAGAAGAGAGGACATAACAAGACTCTGCTTCAGAGACAAATCATCAGGATCAATTGCCTTTTCCAAAATTAGTGATATTCCTAAGAGTACGCAGATGCTGGGATCTAAAAACTGCAGATGGAAAGGAAAGACTATTCTTGAGATGATTAGTAGAAGTAAAATGTTCAAATTCAGGTAATTCTGGTCTTGTACAGACTTTGCAGACCCGCAGACCTGAAACCCGGGGGAACTCTGTCCCTTTGGCCTGACAGCTCAGGGAGCCTGTTTGTGAGTCACTGGCCATCCAGAAGGACTCCTGTCATTGAGCAGTTCTAGACAAGACCCTTCATCATAAAAAGTCTGAGGTAATTCAAATTAATGACAGTCTAAATTTGCTTCTCCATCCATTACAAAAACAAACTGGGGCAACCAGCTCAGATGCAGTTGCTGCTCAGTGCATCTCTCACCTGAGAAAAGGTGTGCCCTGTTCTTCATGGGTTTGAAAGCTTTAAAAGCTTTCACTCAGTGACAAATCAGAACCAATGAGACTCTTAATTCCACTTTCAGATATGTTAAAATGGTAGTTTGGCAGTAAGTAATCTCTCAAGTCCCTTCACATACCCAGATATTAGTCTTTATTAAAACAATAAAAATAAGAATAGCATCCAGGAGCAGAAGGGTGCTGTGAAGACAATTACAGTTAAAATTGCAAATTCTACACTGCTGAAATGGAATCATGACTTGCATCCTTTGGATGATCAGTAAACAATCCATTCCTTAAAAATATCTATATGATGTCCTGGAAAATCCTCATTGACATCTAAAGTGGCATTGCTCTTTTCCCTCTGGTTCTCAGTCTCTTTTAAAGACCACATGTGCTCTGCTTGTTCTCTGCTGATCACTGAACTAATTTATTCCAGTTTGCCAGTTCCATCATCATGCCAGTTCCCTTCTCATCCCAACTCTCTTAATTATTTTATGCAAACTGGGGGTCCCCAGTGGAAATACTTCATTGACTCAGGCCACCCAGACATGTCTTCTGCTTTGAATATGCTTTGTTCTACTAAAGAGAGAAAACTGGGGGGAGAATTAGGGGAAAAGGAGAGAAAAAGAAGAGCATTCATATCACATCTGGTTGATTTTTCAATAATGCAAATGAAAAGAAATTAAAAGGGCTTTTTACTGTTGAAGGAGAGAACGTGAGAGAGAGGTCATGTGCTGTTCCACGAGTTTCTGTTTGTCATTATCAATGTATTAATTCCTTTTCTCTCTTTTAACTTTGTGTCAGCTCTTTGCTACTCCCTCAGCTCCCCAAACTGTAGCAGTGGATGATGGACACGTATCCCATTTAGTCATGAAGGACCCATGTCTATCTCCCATTAGATTAATGTTTTCAAGTCATGCTGCACAAAGTAATAACCATCAGCCTGCTGGTAGCTTTTACACATTTTAAGTAATTTTTCTCCCTTGTCAAGACATCAAATTAACATTGTAAAGGAGAAATTTAATGCCCATGCAGTATTTAGACAGAGAAACAGAGAAATTATGCCTAATCAGTCCTGGTGTGAGTGATTTCATTAATTCCTGTATTAGCAGTTCCAGATATTTTATGTTGTCAATCTTTTTTTTTTTTTTCTGTTAAAAAACAAGTTAATTAGCTCTAGTTTTTTTACCTCTTCCAGGAACTCTGAAGCCTTCAAACTACCCTACTCTCTCTCACTTAGGAAAAAAATAAAATTCTGCTTGAATGAGTCATCCACAATTTTAAGAACTTATTCCAGATAGAGAATGAAAACCACTGCAAATTCATAGAATCACAGAATCACAGAATGATTTGGGTCAAAAGGGACCTTAGATATATATTTTTAATACAATCTTCATATATAAACAGTGCTGATGGAGGCTCACATTTCTGTGGCACATTTTGGTCAAAGCAATTTAGGAAATGTGGCTGTTCACAGCTTTCTAGGAAGGCATTGCTCCTGGATCTTAATGAGGTTTCAGAATCACAGAATCACAGAATCATTCAGGTTGGAAAAGACCTCTAAGATCATCGAGTTCAACCTTTGAACATGAAAATGAAAGCATAAAATTGTCCTTCCTCATTTAAAAACAACATCTGAAACAATCTGCTGGATGCTCCAGAATTTGTTATTCATTGTGTCTCAAGGTAATAAATTCATGGCAGAGACAGCTGGACTTTTCATTTTTCTTCTTGTATCGGTTCTTTAGTTGTCCATTTCTTCCCTTGAGTCATTTCTTCATTTTCCCTATTATTTCCAAGGTTATCTGAAGGTTTTCTCGACTCATATGGTAAATTAATTCTTTGTTCTATTTGTTCCCTCAAAAATAACCAGACCAAAACTACTACTTCTAGCACTCAACTTGTCTCTTCCTTTATTCAGACTGAGGGTCAGACTTGCTCAACAAATAGCTCCAATTTCTGTCCATCACTCACAGAGTAAGGCAGTTGTCAGAGTGAGAGAATATGATATAATACAGCTCTGTCTGCTCTGTTTCCTGAGCTCCAGGGGCCTTTTTTTTTGTGGTGCTGTTGACCTTGGCAGAGATGAGAAGTTTTATTTAGTGTTGCTGTTTTCTTCACTGAAGTTTACATATTTTAAGTGGCTCACAAGGTGTGTGGGTGTGAGTTTCAGACAATAAATGACTTCAGGCATTCTGATTCTATCAGTCAGTGAGATCTATCCCCTCCTGTTCTGAAGGCTATGACATTTTATAATGAAACAGTTGAAGATATTATATGCTGGTTGTACTACAGAAAATGCATATTATTTCCATTTTTTTAGAATGCCTTTATAATTTTTTGATGCTTTGAAAGCCTTGCTTTGTACCCGGCTAATACAGTGTTTACTCAGTAAGTAATTAATTTTTAGAGTCGATATTCTGAAATTTATTTTAGTAGTGTACGTTTCCAGAATTAAACACTTCAACCCATAAATATTGTATTTTTTCAAGTATTAGATAAAATAAAAAAATAGATACAGGAAAATAAGTATTTGTATGAAAGAGCATCTCTACAATTAAAACTAATGAATGCTGGAAGCAATTTGGTAAATGATGCATCCTCCAAGACAATTCCTTTAAGATTCAGCCAATAAGCACTACATGACATCAGTCTATAATAGCACAGTAACTTTAAGAATCTGAGCATGAACAGTGATGAACATACATTCAAAATAAGTAATTACCTAAGTAAATAAATAAAAAGAAGCTGCAATGTCTGGTTATTGTCTTTAGAAAGAGATATCCCAGTCTGAGAAAAGCATAAGAAAGTTATCTACAGATCTTGAATGTCTTTCTACAAAATCTTTTGTGCTCTCAGGGATCAGATCACAGATTTACCAAGTACTGAACACAGCAGGTCTGGAATGGCTTTGAGAAAGGAGTTTTTGGTCAGAACCTGAGCATGACTTAATTAACCTTTCTGAATGAAGAAGGGCTGATTTCTCTAGAGTTGTCTGGGAATTATAACCTCCCAAGCTGTTCACAGACTATGAAATGGACAATGAAAAAATTAGGAAATGAATAGAGAGGAACAAAACATTTCCTTTTGTTTCTTCATGATTTTTCTCAGAGAAATGTTTCTTGTGTTCAGGTATGAGCCACCAAGTGATCAAATGCACACAAGCATTTAAGGATATTTATTTTCCAGTGCAAGCACAATTTCACTTTTCTGTGCCCTTGGTCATAACGAGTTTATTCAAAATGGTGGGAAGAAACATTTTGATGTCCCGTGACAGGTATCATTGGTCACAGCAGAATTGTCAACTTCCCCAAATACTTTATCAGAATATTCACCCCTGGCAATCATTATTTCTGAAGAGGAAAGGTGGCAAAGAGATTGCAAGAAAAAATGACTGTTCTGACACTTCCTACCTCAGGTGCAATGCTGGTCTTTTTGTAGCTGTGAATAGAGGTGAGGCAAGGTCTGGAGAAATAGGAAATATCTTTTATGATATCCTTGAAAAAAAAACACAGGTGCTTTTAAACTCCTTTTTCTCTTTTTCAGACCTCAGATAGAAGCAGCAGCCTTCAAAATAAAATCCAGCTTGAAAAGAGTAGCTCTGAATTTCCCTTGATCCTTCATTTTTCAGTATCTCTGAGGTTTTCCTATGTAATTGTACAACATACCCGGAGAGGGACATGGTGCTCAACAGTGTTTTCGCTGTAAAAACTTTGGGGTGAAGATATATATTTCTTTTGAGACTCAGGGCAAATGGCTTCATGTTTCAGTGCTTGGATCTTTCTCCTACCTTTAGTTTTCTCTGTTTACGAGACATCTGAAAACACATCTTTCTTCACTTTCTATTTCCAGTCCATTTATGTTTCCATCACAGCTGAGTCATCTCACAGACAAAGCAGAAAGAATGAGACTTTAGGGTAAACTGTTCTGCCTTAGATGTTTATTTTGGGATGAGTCACACTTGATGGGTCTTATTTTTCTCCATTTGTTGTAGAGGGACTTCATGGGAATATGTCAGACAGAGGTGTGGAGATGGAAAAGATGATGACTATTACACTGGGCTGGTAGACTACCTATCCCTTCACATTTGAGTATCCTGGATTTGTTCAGGGATCTCACTGGAGGACTCAAGAAGTCATTGTGCCCATGCTTCACTTTCAGGAGTTGGGAGAAAATAAGATTATTTTTCCAACTTTTGCAGATTTGATTTGTTAGAACAAATGATAAAGATTGTTCCACTGTCTGCTTAAAATAAAATACTCATAGAATCATAAAATGATTTGAGTTGGAAGGGACCTTCAAGATCATCCAATTCCAGCCCCTTGACATGAGCAGAGACGCCTTCCACTAGACCAGGTTGCTCCAAGCCCCATCCAACCTGGCCTTGGACACTTCCAGGGATGGGGCAGCCATAACTTCTCTGGGCAACTTGTGCCAGGGCCTCACCACCCTCACAGGGAGTAATTTCCTCCTAATATCTAATCTAAATCTACCCTCCTTCAAGGAGGCAGAAGGTTTGCTAATGGAAGGTACAAGGCAGATTCCATTCAAAATATTCCATGCTATGTTCAGTTCCATCTGTCAGAGTAGAAGTCTCTGGAGATACTTTCCTAAATAATCTCAGCAACACAAACCATGAGGCAGTCGAAGGAGTTGCGAGATACCATCCAAATGTATTTCCTTTCTCTGTCCTTCTCATGTCATTGCTCTTTCTCCATGACCAGTGCCTCACTCGTCCCATGTATCCCACACCAAACTTCTGAAGCATCCAGAGATCAGATGGGATGACAACTCCCATGTAGCTACCCAGAGAAGCTGTGGCTGCCCCATCCCTGCAAGTGTTCAAGGCCAGGTTGGATGGGGCTTGCAGCAACCTTGTCTACTGGAAGGTGTCCCTGCCCATGGCAGGGGGGTGGAACTGGATGATCTTTAAGGTCCCTTCCAACCCAGGCCATTCTATAATTCTATAATTCTGTGAAATTATTAAATTTGCAATTCAAAAGCAGCTCTTCTGACTACAACTGTTGTTAAACATCAGTCAAGTTTTTGAGTCCACCAGGATGGGCCAAAACAGCAGGAACAGGATCCTTGTTGAGTAACTTGCATATCCTTTACCTCCATTCCCAAGCCTTCATTTCATTCAGATCTTGAGATAATGTTACTCCTCAGCTTATTGGACTGTCTGTGAGCAACTGCAGGAAATGTTTTGCTGTTTGGGCAGCATTTGATGCTTAAACACTGCTTCCAGTCTTTCCTGGGGGCAGGACTGGGGATCAGATGTCAACATCTGCTTTGTTGAACCTGGTCAACATTTTCTTGTTACCCTCTCTTCTTGTCCCCACTCTGTATTGCAATAACATCCTGCTAGACAAAACCCACAGAACTTCTTTCCTCAGTTCTTGTGCTGAAATCAGGAACTTGTCAATGGAACAGAGTCTATCTTTAGAACAAAAAGAAAGGAACAACAACGAACACCCTACCTTCAAACTGGTAAAGTTCAGGTGACAAAAAATATTTCCTTCAGGCATCTGTTCCTCTGGCTGACTTACTGTCACTGGTACCTTCCCAAACATGAAAGTAAAATTTTAAAAAAAGAAAAAAGAGAAAAAAATAATTTTTATCCTGAATTTTTCTGGCTCTGAGTCCCTACAGCCCAGTTTTGCAAAGTAGCTCTGCTCAGTAAAGAGCCCTGCAGCTCCATTTCACAGAATATCTTTCCTAGATCCGGGTTTTGCTCTAAATCTTTTAGAACTGCACACAGCAATGACATGCTTCAGCCCAGATTTTAGCAGCCCACAGTCTTGATGTTATGCTTTAATTGAACTGAAATTACATTTAGTCAGAGCTTGAAATTTCTGATTTGCTCAGATGCCTTTGTTTTCATACACAAAGTTCTTGCTCTGTACTTTTTTCCCCTCACCCTTTCCCTCTTGAATTATTTAACATTTAGAAAGCTGAGCTTTGCCACTTTTATTTCCATCCCCAGTTTTATTGCTATCTAAGTGATTTACAAATCAAGCCTTGCATCTAATGGCACTGTGTATTTCCATTTCCACTGCTCTTCTTTACTGTCGGCTCTTGTTGGATGGGGCAAAGCTCAGCCACAAATAACTGAAATTAATGTCAAATTGCATCATGTGCAGCTTGAATTTCAATTATGAGATCTGAGTAAAAATGCATATTTTCAGCAAATGGCAGCAGCGCTGTGAATCCCCTGGCCCACAACACACATTACTAGAAAGCATCACAGGCAAGACAAAGATGCAGAATCTCAAAATCTTAAAGCAAATCTGGTTGGCATTTAGTTAAAGCCAATAAACTGTGAGAATGAGCATCATTCAGGCCTGCAGCTCCTGCATCCCCTGCCCTATGATATGTCTGTGCCTGTTTAGAGCCTGGAACTCAATCATTTTCTTCCTGAATAATGTGAAGTGAGCAGGGATTAATCTCACCTCCGAACCTCTAGTGCATCCTAAATATGTGGTAGTTTGTGTGCAAGGCTTGTGTTCAGCTCATTTTTAATTCTGGATTCAGGGATTTAGGGGTGCTGGTTGAAAGCAGGGGAACATGAGCCAGTGTGTGCCCAGGTGAGCAAGAAGGCCAAGGGCACCTGGGCTGTACCAGCAATAGTGTGACCAGCAGGACCAGGGAAGTGATTTTCCCTCTGTGCCCAGCAGTGGTGAGGCCACACTTTGAATTCTGTGTTCATTTTTGGGTCCCTCACTACAAGAAAGACATTGAGGTGCTGGAGGATGCCCAGGGAAGGGCGATGGAGCTGAGCAAGGGTCTGGAGCACAAGTCTGATGAGGAGCAGCTGAGGGAGCTGGGGGTGTTTAGCCTGGAGAAAAGGAGGCTCAGGGCAGACCTTATTTCTCCTGACAACTCCCTGAAAAGAGGTTGTAGTGAGGTTCGGGTTGGTCTTTTCTGCCATGTCTCAAGTGAAAGAACAAGGGGTTATGATCTTTAGTTGCACCGCAGAGGTTCAGGTAATCATTAGGAAAAAAAGAAAATCACTGAAAGAATCGTCAGGCACTGAGATAAATTGCCCAGGAAGGTGTTGGAGTCACTGTCTCTGGAAGTTTTCAAGATGTGGCACTCAGGGATATGGTTTAGGGTGATTGTGGAGGTGCTACATTGACAGTTGTACAAATGATCTTGAAGGTCTCTTCCAACCTTGATGGTTCTGTGATTCACTGAAAGGCCCAGTGTACGTGAAGACTCAATGGGAAGGTGCTTTTTTCCCGTTGTTATTTGTGGTCCCTCTGGTGATACAAAGAAGCCAAGCTTTGTTTAGTTTTCGGTAATAGTTGGAGGCAAGAAACAAGCGTATTGAGGACAGATAGGCTTTATCTTCATGCAGATATCTAAATGGGTCAAAAGAATCACATTCTCACATGCCTTTTCCTCTCCATTGTCTTCAAAGTATGTTGAGGAACAAGGTTATATTTAGAGTCTACAGAGGGCAGTTCCCTGGCACTGCTGAATTTGATGTGGCTTCAAACGCTTCAGCCAAGTGAATGACCTACATATCCCCTCCAAACACAGGTATTGCAATGCAGCCACACGTTTTGCCTCTTCAACTTCCTCAAGAAAATAAGTTTCTTCCATTAGAAAGTGATTGCAACTTTTGGATGCTCTACCCAGGAGGAAAAAAATCATTATATTGCACCCCTGTTGCTCCGTGAGCACTGCTCTCAAAGAAAGAAAAAATAACCTTCTATTAGCATAGAAAAAATGAATTTTTCTGAATGCTACATGCCAAAGTGAAGCTAACAAATGTGCCCCACTGGCACTTGAAAAAGCCAGATAAATTCCACTTTATAAATCCATTTGTGAAAAAACATCTAGAACCTGATGTCCTGTTAAAATGACAGCAACCTGGAGCACTGGAAAACTGCTTTCTTGTAATCTCGTGCACATCTTGCTGTCACAATCAGCTCTAAGCAGACACTGAAGAGTGACCCAGCATATTATTTCATCAGGTGAACTTTAAAAGTGTTATTACTTTAAAACACAGGGAGCTTGTAAAGACATTTTTAGTGGGGACTGGGATGTGGTTTTGTGCTAAGACTCGCAGCGATTAAATCTTCCCTTTATCTGCATAAGAGAAAGAGCAAAGACAGATTTCTTTAATTATTCCTCTGAAAACATATTTTAGGCACAGGAAAGAGATAGCAAGTTATCTTTCCCTCTGTGTGCTGGCTCCCAGCTCAGGGTGTTGGCTTTGGTCAGACACCCAGATCTGAGCTGAGGCCACAAACCCCATTTCTTTGCCCCAACAAAAGCTTACACAACTTAATTGTTACTTTGGGCTTTAGAACAGGGAGGGATGAGCCAAGCCCAGTGTTTTCCTGTAGGCACATCACACAGACTTCACCTTTCACACGTGCACATTGTGAGTTCCCAAATAACAAAAGATCTGCATCCCCACCCCCTTGCAGGGCACTGAAATTGCTTTGGATGAACTTGGGTGAGCTGCAGCTGCTGCTGTCAGGGCTCTGCTCAGGAAACAGATTCTTTTTCATTTATTGTATCTGCCTAAAAGTAAGGTTCTTAATCCAAGCTGATGATCAGGGCTCCCTCTGTACCTGCTGGACTGGTACAGCAGAAGGTGCTTCATCCCGTTCTGAGGCAGAGTTGTGCTGTCTCTTATAAATATACAGGAAGTTTAGACATCTGGCTCAGATTAAGTATTCAGCTTTTAGATAGTAAAGTTAGGTGAAAGCAAATTCAGCCCCCATATGAGACTGTAAAATTGCTGACAGCCAAGATTAGGCATGTTAAACTTAAAACATGCCATTTAAGCAAAGAAGGCCTTATTCTGGAAGTTCTCCTTCAGAAAAAAAACACAAGATATAGTCCTTTGTGGGGGAAGACAGAGAGGGTAAAGTAATATGTAAGAACTCTTTTCCACCGGCAAATGAAACCCAATGACAAAGGCAAAACAAGGCATTTCTATTTCTACCAGGTTTATTGTGGGACAAGAGCTTTTGAAAGTCAACAGAAAGGTCAATCAGCAGGTGGAAATTTTATTAAAAATATTTAACCTGTCTTTTATTGCCAAATATAAAAGAAAACCAATTAGCTAATCCTACGTAAAGTAGGCAGAGGAATGGCATTAACACTCCCAGAATGTGATGATCATCACTAAAGATGCGTATTGTCCATTTACTTACCTATGGTGGTAGGGGGGAATCAATTATGTTTCACCTTCTAACTGCCTTTTAAAGCCTTGCAAAATGGATTCATATAGCACCAGAGATACAGCAATAAAATAAGGGGGGCAGTAAAGCAAAAAGTGGATAATAGAGAAGGGATGATGTAAAACACCTATAAATGTTGGTCTGAAAAAAAAAAAAAGAAAAAAGCAGGCCACATTTCTACTTGGGAAGATGGTTTAAATCAGTACTGCTCCGTTGCAGCCATGAGTGCAGAACAAAATCATTGTGGTGATGCCTTGTGTCCATAGACAATCCTTGATTCCTGCAGCATGGTCCCCCTGCGGAATATTTGGCCTTTGGTCTTGCTGAGTTTGATTCTCCAGCAAAAAACAATGACCATCTTCAACTGGTGACAATGTGAGTCTGTCAGGTTGTGATAGAATGATAGAATAGGTTGGAAGGGACCTTAAAGATCATCCAGTTTCAACCCCCTGCCATGGGCAGGGACACCTTCCACTATCCCAGGTTGCTCCAAACCCCATCCAACCTGGTCTTGGACACTTCCAGGCATGGGACATCCACAACTGCTCTGGGCAGCCTGTTCCAGGGCCTCACCATCCTCATAGTCAAGAATGTCTTCCTAATATCTAATTTAAACCTTCTCTCTTTCAGATTAAAGCCATGATACACATGCAACAATTGCGTATCTTAGGTTATTCATCTGGGTATCGATATGGTCTCCTCTCTCTTGTACAGATAGAAGCAGCCAAAAGAAGTGGGATTAAGGAGCAAATAGGTTCCTGTCATCCAACTGTGAGGCTGCTGTGACTCTGTGACCACAGGTCCAGCAGCAGCAAAGCTGAACATGTATCCCCCAAAATTACACCCACACAAATGCACACATACGAAGAAACACACACAATACACACATGAGCAGCCACAAAGATAAACACAGACACAGAGCAACAGCTTTGCCAGCACCCTATGAACACACACAGCACTCACACAAATACCAGCAGCACAGATAACCACGCTGCCTTCCTCCTCCCCAGCCAAGTGGGACTGAAGTTGCTAGAGAAACACACACGGTGGAGATTTTTCCAGCAGCTGGACTGAGACAGTTCATGAAGCAGCTGGTCCCAAGGTCCCAGGCCTTGCCTCAGGCTTGTATCAGGACTCTCAAAGCCCTGGTGCCCCCAGTGTAGCAGCTGGCACCAGACCTCCCATCCTGCTCACAGCCAGCCTGGCTTGCAGCAAATCACATTTATTTGCTGGCTCAGAACAGTGAGTTCACCAGCACAGGAAAGAGCAACAGGGTTTAGGAATAAGACAGAATAGATTATGGGGAAGTGAAGGGCTCAGCCAGACATAGTTACCAGCAATCTGCTTGCCCAGAACCCTTTTCCCTCTATTTTCCCACTCTTTGTTTCTTCCTGGTCCATCTTGATCCCTCTCTTCTGATGCTTTTGGTCTTGCTAAACATCCCATCCACAGTCTTGCACATTCCTGCATTCTCCTTAAAACCTCCTCCAATAACTTTTAAACAATCTCCTATTTCTTTCTCCTTCTGTATCCCATATTAATTCCTAACCCTCTTCATACAAAAACCCCTCCAGTTTTCCAGGCATTCCTGAGAATATGGTTTTCTGGCTGATTCATCCACCTGGAGTAGATTCACTGACTGGGTTAGGAGGACTTGTCCTCGGCCTCCCTGGGTCTCTGTGTGTGTGAAAAAATGAGCCCTTAATCACATAACCCACCAAAGACAACATGACATTTCTTTCAGATATTTTTCAGTGCTTTATTTCTTCTTTTCACTTGCCCTTTTTGTTGTCCTCCAGTCCCTGCCTTGTCTGCCAAATAATAACCACATATCAGCAGTTTCTGCAGCAGGAAGAAGGTTTCCATACTGGTTTGCCCATACAGGGGACCTTCCCCCTGTGCCATGGTTCATTGTGACATCCATTTGTGTCCCTTCAGCCCATGCAATAATGCCATTAACCCACATATACCACAAGTTATAGTGAGTCAGCTCACATTTCTCACAAAAAATATCAGAAATGAGTCTTCAGTGGATGACAGACTCACTCAAATCATAGTATTTGGGATGGAAATATTTTTTGCTGAATTGTTGCTGTGGACCTGCAGGAGGGTGGACAAGCTGTCCTGTTTTACATTTAGAATGAGTGCACCTTAGTGGTCCCAAATTGAATGTAAGATTATTCAAGTGTAAAACCATACACATGAGCACCAATCCACACATTCATCTTCATTAAACTCCTGGAAGTGTTCAAGAACAGTCTGGACAGGGCTTGGAGCAACCTGGGATAGTGGAAGGTGATCCTGCCCATGGCAGGGAGGTTGGACTAGATGATCTTTAAGGTCCCTTCCAACCCAAACCATGCTGTGCTTCTGTGATTTCTTTAGAACTACTCCACATAACTGTCCACCTTCACTACAGAAATATTTATCAAGATATTTTTGTGATATGATTTTGGGCCACTTATTTAAACTTTTTTTCCCCCCAAGTTTACAGCATTTAGTTTATTCTTTCCCTCCCTTTTAATTCTCTATAGGCCTCATATTTGCATGATTATCTTAACCCACAGTGAATTTTGCCCTCTGCAATGGAAATAAACCATCTTATACATCTCAAATATTTGGTCAGTGTATTGGAAGCTGGATACTTCGTGAGATGCAGATCAAAATCTAGTTTAAGGGCTTTGGATCTTCATGACTCAAGGACAGCAAGAAATACATATTATGTTGAAATATATGATGCAGTCCACAATATTCAAAAACACAGAGAGACTTTCGTTGCACACTCTCAACAGTAAAGACCATTTTGCTCTGGCTTGGGAACCAAGGGAAATATGGCTATGGAAGTGTTTCCCACAAGAGTAACATTTATCTACAGACACATCCTGATGAAATTGGGAAGTTGGAGGGAAGTGTGTGAAATGCCACAGGTTGGTTTGTATGGATCAATGAGATTACCTTGGTCCCTAAACTCTGTCCTTATGAACTGCTGCATATCAGCAAGGCAGCTTCACCAGGCAAGACCCCAATTGCACTTCCAACTTTTCCTAAAGAACAAGAAGGGAAAGGAAAATGTCAAACTCTACTTTGTTGTGATTTGGAGCCTGGTCTGGCCTCCAGACCAGGATAATCTGTTCCACTCTATTAAAGGAAAGGGAAAATCCATTCTATTTCTACTGTTACATTCCATGTCTTTTAAAAGAAATAGAAACTGGTTAAACAGAGAGATTTTTATCTCTGTCTGAAGTTGAGTTCTTAGACCAGATGGTTATTTGGGCCAGAAGAAAACTAAAATGTGACATCTCTTCTGTTTCCTACTTCTTTTTACCTTCTTCCTAGTGTTTGTAGCTTTATGCAAATTCTGTAACTATAATATCATGTAGTTAATGGCAGGAAAAAATATGGGGCATGGAACCAGTGGGGCTTTAAATCATAAAAGCTCTGTCAAAACAAATTACTATCTTTCATTTTTCAGGATACATATAGTGCCTTGATGAAAAGTAAAAGGCAAAGCTTTTAAACCGAACAAAAAAATAGATTTAAAGAGAGTGCAACCTTATTCCTTTCTAATTACCTTTCACTTGGTTTATAGGGGACATGAAGGATTCAGGTCACCTCTGCAAGCTGAAAGAGTATTATCGTGTCAGACTCCCTTTCAAACCCTTTCATTGGTGTAGAGTTACTGAATTTAACCAAAAAAAGTCCTGTAAAATTGCTGCAAGCTGTAAGATTCTTCCACATGAAAAGATGGTCTGTCCCATCCTTCATTACTTGTCGTTCTGTCCAGGTCTCACCAACATTTCCCGTGTGTTTCTCCTGAATGCTCACCCTAAGAAGCAATAAATCTAATTGTCTTCAATGTTTAGGAACTTCATTGCTGCTATTGAACTTTGCCTCTTATTCCTACAGGAACTCAGCTTAGAAACATCACTCTTTTCTTTCCTCATGCCATTACAAGTTGCATTCTTTACAAAACACAATTCTCGGGGGCAATTAAAATACAAATGCTGAATATTTCCATACATCCACTTTTATTTTCCTGGAGACTGTAGAACATAGTTACAGCCCAAAGGCTGAGAAGAATTCATTACAGTGCATGTTGTTATCCTCTAATGTCATCATAAATTAGTTAGAAGACTCTCCTCCCAAAACAAAGATCAGAAAGATCCTTTGAGGTTAAAGTTTTGTTACAGCAAAAAGATGTTCTCAAAGCAGCCTCATTTCAGAAACTCTGCAGGCTTGGAAATGCTCATACCTTGAAGGTCCCTGTTTTGAGTCATACACATTTCCCCAAGCAGTGGTGGGAATAAGCAAATCAGTAATAGTGAAAATGTCCTTTCTCACCTTCTTTCTAAGCCTGTTTTTTACTGATCAGAATTTGGAGAGCTCACCTCCTTTCCTTTATGTCAAATACTCATCTATTATAATGCTTTATAACAGTTCAATAATTACAATAACAAAATATTGTGAAATACATTCTTATTACACATTTACTAAGAGTTGATATCATTTTCTGTATTAGATACCTGGCATTGTCTCATTCACTCAATGTTATTTAAAATTTCTGTTCTATCAGGACACACAGATCCACCCAGGAAAAGAAATTTCATAATACCAGAAAATTCTTTTTCATAAAGGCAAATAATCTCAGAAGAAAGAGGCTGGAAAAAGACAGGACAAGCATTTCCAGGATTCAGGGGCCATGAGAGACTCCCAGATAACCTGGTGCTATTGGAAGTAGGCTGAGGTGTCCCACCTGAGCTCCAGCCACTGCTCCTGGAAAGAGTGGCTCTCTTGAGGATCCATTGTCATGTTCAATAGCCCTGTGGAGACATCATGGACGGCCTGATGTCTGGAATACAACAGATACCTACAGTTAGGAAGAAGAGCCATGGTGGGATGCAATTCCATTTAAGACATCTAAATGTAGGTTATAAATGAAGTTACCTCCCCCTGTGTGAGGTGTCCCCCCTCCCATCACAGCAGATGGACATCCAGTCAGTGCAGTCAGTATAACTGAAAGACTAATTCAGCTGACAAACCACTAGGTATTATTTATTTAAAGGTAAGTGCAATTTTCTTTAGTCCTTATTGACTATTTCCATTATTTTTTTGTTTCTTTGGGCTTTTTGGTTTTTCCCAAATCATGAATGCATTCATTTAAGGTTGTGTCTCAGATACCACTTTGGAGATGGACAAGTTTAAAATGAACACGTGAGTTGTCAATTTGGGTAATTAGGACACGTAAAAAATATATTGAGTAATTTTTTAGGTGTTTAAACAATGCCCATGGTGGTGACAAACATCTCTTTATCAAATTAGCAATTTATCAACTGGGTGTATGAAGGTCATATTGAGGATTTTCAAAGGGCTGATTTGCTGGGCTTCTGATTATTTTTTATATATTTTTAATATGTAATGTAAAGCAATTTAGATAGATCTGATTTTTGGAAAGAGTGTGAAATTCATCCATGTCTTCAATTTTGATACCAGCAGTATTATCATGCTGTGGCCTTTGATGGGACCAGCATATCAAAAAGGCACTGAAAGAGTTTCTCATGTTTGCCATCAACTGAGGAAGTTTGGCAGTCACTCATGCTGAGGAGTGTTTCTGTTCTGTATTAAGATCTTTTGCCTAGAATTTCAGATATTATCTCCAGCTAAAGATAATCCTTTATCCAAGAAAATGCCTTCGGGATTACAGTTTCAGATCAGGAACTAATAATGAGAATAACGTACTGAAAAAACGAAGATGAGTTTTCTGCACCTCTACCCTTCACACGGACAAGTAACTTCTTCTAGACTTTTACAGTCAGGAATCAGTGAGGTTTGTTTAGTTAAAGAGGCTTATGTTACATTTTTTGCTGTTGTTGCTATTGATGGTGGGTTTTTTCCCCTCTGAAGTTGTGAGAAACACAATATATTGTGATCAACTTCTAGAGCAGTTGAAATACTGATTTCTTATGAAATACTGATAGGGGAGGTGGTATGTACAAATAGCTCCCCGGTGCTCTAGAAGAAAGAATTGTTAGTGTTCCATGACATCAGACATCTTACCTAACTGTGTGCAGCAAACAAGGGCGAGAACACTTTTAATTCTAAAGGTAAAAATCAGGTAGATTCTGTCATGGTTATTCTGCTCTTCACTACACTTTTGCTTAAATTCAGTGATTTTACTACCATGAGATTCATCCCAGTAAATGTTTTGGAGGTGCCTTGTGGTTACAAAAGTGGTTCAAGGCAAATGGATCTATCAATATTTTCTGATAACTGGGATTCTCAGAGCAATTAATTCATATTGCCCTCAATCTTCTCTTGTAAAAAGGAAGTGTCAGCCAATTATTTTTGTGCTCTGCATTTTTGCTGTTGAAATAAAGAGTTCTTCTTCTCCTTCTTCTTCTTCTTTTCTTCTTCTTCTTCTTCTTCTTCTTCTTCTTCTTCTTCTTCTTCTTCTTCTTCTTCTTCTTCTCTTCTTCTTCTCCTTCTTCTTCTTCTTCTTCCTTTCTTCTCTTCTTCCTCCTTCTCTTATTCTTTCTGTTATTATTATTGCTGTTATGATGTAAGGTCTCATTGCAATCACTTTCATATATAAATACGTTGGTCCCTAAATCCACCTTCAGGCACCAGAAACTTTACTTTCCAGATGTCTGGCTACTGATGATCTTGATATTGGTGCCCAAAGTTTGAATGTTTCCATGGCATTAAAAATAAATTATCAGAAGCCTTCATGCATGTTTTTCCTACACCTTTCACCCTGGTACTGCATTTGAAGAAATACCAATATCTTTGACAGAAACAAGGAATTCAATGTGATTCATCTTCCTGGTAAAGGAAAACATGGAGCTTCTATCTCTTTCCAGAATTCTCTGCTCTGTAGATCATTTTGACTCAGAAGCTGCTGAACGTCTGAATCCATTGTCATCGTATATATAAAATAAATCAATAAGATAAGTTGTTAATAAAGAAAAATTACTTGTGAATTAGGAGTGGCTTTTCTTTCTGCTTAAACGCAATTGCGTATTTCTGAATCACAAACCCAGATTTATATTCTTTTCCCAGAATTAAAGGAATCAAGATCAAGAAACACACATTTCTGGGATGTGATATATCCAATTTCTAAAATAGATCAGATGTGCCACGTCTGTTCCTCTCCACTGGCTCCAGAAAAGGAATGGAGCTGACTGTTTAGATGCAGAGTTCTGCACTGCAGAATTTATTTCAACTAATTTTAGCATTTTGAGACATATTAGGGGTCTGTGGTACCATATCCCAGCAAAACTGAATGTGTGGGGTAAGGGGAAATCTTATATAAGAACATCAGAGAGGGGAAAGACAAGTCTTTTTGCGTACTCTCTTTTTTAGGCTTGAAGCAGAAGCAGCAAACTCCAGGCTAAAGAATAAATTGCTGTGACAACTTAATTCTGTTAATCAATTAGACAATTCAAGAGAAAAAAAGGTGATTACTGAGAGCTGACAATGCGTTGCCTGCAGAGGAAGACATAAAAGCAAACAAACAATCCCGCCTGCCAATTTAGCCTGGAGGGAACACTCACATTCTCTTCTGACCCCAAATCTAAGTAGCAGTTGATCTTTGAGCACAGCAGCAAGTCACATCAACCAGCTGTTTTCAATTCCACACAGGATTTCACTGTCCAGCCTACTGTCTTCAACCTGAAAAATGTGAGGATGTGCTTCCAGCAGTCATTCATCAATTTTTCTACTCTGCTGCAAGGATGCACAAAAGGCTGGAGGTGGGAATTAGTTTATTTTTTTTATTCCATACCTACCCAAAATAGAGAGAAAGAACAAGCTTTGCTGAGCATCCACCCTGCCAGCCCCTTAACCCGGCACGTCGTCTAGAGAACGGAGGAGGATTATAGAATATCACATTTTCACTGTTGTTTACCAGGTAACAGAAGCCATCCCAGAAAGGGGAAATGCCGAGTGGCACCTCCCTGACAGCTGATCCCTGCCAAGCTGTCACCGCAAACCGTGCGGAGCTTCCCCGGCGCGGGAGCAGGACCAAGGACAGCTCCACATCGCTCGGCAAAAGCCTGACCTGCGGGGCGGGCTCCTCTGCGCTAGTCTGATGGGCGCTAATTGTACACCAAAAGGATTAAATTAGCGAGGCAATCGTCTTCCATTTCCTTTTGCTGCTTTTCTCTCTCTCTTTCCTAATTTGCTTGAATCACGCACTCAAGAGGAATTTTTAGACTAGGAAGCTTGTTAGCTAAAATCTACTTCTCCATTCACTTGATTTCATCTGCCAAAAGCCTCAAGCAAAAGTGCAAGTAAGGACAGATAACAGGGTAGCAATTAGAGCATATAGTGATAATTTTTTTTTTTATTTAATCATTTATGTGCTAACGACTATGTTTTCATTGCTGCTTTTAGTTTGGAAATTGGGAAAGAATGATCCCATAACTTCTGACCTCAGGTGTATGAAGACTGAAAATCCTCCTCCTTGGTGCATTTCTCCTTGTGATGTTTAAGAAATAATTTTACGCTCAACTGTTCTTCCAATTGTTGTAGTTCCAGTAGTGAGACAAGACTTCTTGTGGACTTATGCAAAGTTTTGGAACCTCTTCCATTTTTTTTCTAGAATAAAATCAGATCAAACAACAGTGTTATATGTATTTACACAGCAGAGTTTGCATATATATTATATGTAACTTTGCATGCACATTTGAAGCTACAATGACTCTTAATTTTGTGGTCTTTCTTAGTTTAAATCCCAGATGGATATAGATTCTTCTGCAGATAAATGAAATACAGTGAAACAAGAACATTATATTTAAGCAAAACAAATACAGAGGCTTAAAAATCAAGAAAGGGAGAGGAGGAAAAACTAAATTACATGTGAGTCAATAGGCCTCCTCACACCTATTGATTCGCAGTTTCTATTCAGTCTCTTTCTTATGGTTAAAGAGTGATGTTAAAATTCTATATTTTCCCTTTAATAAAAACAGAAGAAGATGAATGATGTAAAGTCAGAAGGAAAGAATCATTCTACTGACATTTCAGCTATTTTGTCTGTCTCAGATTGGATGAGACACTTGAAGTAAGCAGAGTCTGGAATACTTCAAGCACAAAGACTTTCATTTCCACAGAAAACAGCTGTGAGACACAGGCAGCTGTCTGATCTGGAAGAGCCTTGTCCCAAACCCTGGCAAGCTGCTCCCTTCCTTGGATCAGGGTTTTTTTCACACATCCAGCCCTTTGATAGAAAGGCACTGGGAGAACAGTGCAGGGAATTCCTGGATGGTGTTGGTTAGAGTTTGTTTATACAAATGGCAGAGGGTCCAATCAAGGGTGATGGTCTCCTTGAGCTGGGAAGAGTAACTGGCAAATGTGGCCACAGCAAAGAACATGAATTGATTGAGTTGATAGAGTAGAAGTCTGGGGAGGCAAACAAAAGAGCCAGGAGAGGATTTAGAAATGCAGATTATGTATAATTCCTGGCAGAATTCAGTTAGAAACTTCAGTGGGAAAAAAGGCAAGAGAGTCAGGAGTTTTTCAAAGAAAGCTGAGGAACAAGTTTCCCATTATGTAGGAAGTGTGGAAATTTCAGCAGAAGACCCTTGTAGCTAAGCCAGACACTTCTCAGTGTGAACAAAATCCATCCGTGAAGGTTTTCAAGGCTTGGCCAGACAATAGCACTTCTATCTCTACCCAATGCTGACATTGTTCCCACTTCCAGTGAGATGTTAGACCAGAGACTTCCACAGGTCCACAGGTAGAAATTTTTAAGGAAACAGAATCATAGAATTATAGAATCATTTAGGTTGGAAAAAAACTTTTAAGATCATCAGGTCCAAATGTAAACCTAACACTGTCAGGTCCACCACTAAACCATGTCCCAAAGTGCCCTATCTGCATTTTTTTAAAAACCCACCAGGGATGATTATTGCACCACTGCCCTGGGCAGCCCATTCCAGTGCTTGACAACCCTTTCAATGAATAAATCTTTCCCAATATCCAACCCTGGTGCCACTTGAGGCCATTTCTTTTATACTATTGCTTGTTACCTGGGAGAAGAGTCTAACACCTCTTCCCTTCAGCCTCCTTTTTTCCAGGGAAAACACTCCCAGATCCCTCAACGACTTGTTGTCCAGACTCTTCCCCACCTCCATTGCCCTTCTCTGGACACTCTCCAGCACCTCAAAGTCTTTCTTGCAATGAGGGGCCCAAAACTGAACACAGGATTCAAGGTGCAGCCTCTCCAGTGCCAAGTATAAACAAGAGATGCCATTTGGTTTTCAAGTGCTGGTGTCAGTGACAGCACCAATTCAACATGGAAAGGCAGGAAGACATCCAGAAAATATCATCTATATTGTCATGCTTCTATAGGAACATTAGATTGATAATAATAATAATTGTGTTGCTTAATATGTAAGAAAAATAGATGTTTAAACAGTTTATACAGATAAAATCCTTAATCCTCAGTAAATTGTACTGTAGTGGAAGCACAGCCTGAACCTGAAAATCCAGGGTACATCTCAGGACAGAGTGTGTTCGGTCAAATTTCTCTCCATCTGCATAACAAAGATTGTCATTGTACCTGGAATTCTGGTTGCAGACAATTATTTGGTTCAATGAATGTTCATTAGGTTAAAAATCAGGGAAAAACCCTTTAACCAGGTATGGGAGTCACCCCCTGCACTCCCTGCTTTTGGGAGCATGAAATCTCCTTCTGCCCTCGCCGCAAGTTTTAAGAATGGGATAGTCAATCATATGTCAAGAATGATTTAGACAAAGTTTGACTCAGCCTTAGGTCGGAAATATGGAAAAGATGAGTCTTTTGAGTTCTCCTCCAGAGGGCTGCATCCATGAATCTAAGTTTCTACTATTGGATTTCTATGATTTTCTATGAATATTAAACTGCTGTCCAAGTTCAAGGCATTTTGAGATAAAAAATTACATTTCTGGAGGGTGATTTGGTCCATCCTAAACAGAGGTGAGCATTTTGCTAAAGGAAGTGGGTGAGGGTGAATAGATCTGAAAAAGATGCTCAGAAAATTGATTTCTCAGTTCATCTTCTTAGCAAGAAGCCATGAAGATGGATTGAATCATTGGGATAAGTTATTTTTTTTGCCAACACAAGTCTTTTGATGTACTGAAGATAAAAAGTGGCCTTGTGACTAAGAAACTTTTCCCAAAACAATGAATTCTCAGACAGCAGTAATTGTGGGAGTTCTGCACAGAAAAATCAGTTTGGCATTTTCAAAATAATGAAATCGTAGATTTGTGAAATTAAAATTACATATTAACTTGGATTTGTCAGAAACTAATGTTTTATACCACAAGTTTTAACAATTTTCCTGGTAATCGATTATAGATGTCCATAGAAATTCTACATTTGAGAGAGCTGTTCACCTAGGAATTCTTCTTTTTACATTTTTTATCTCCTAATTAGTTTAATTCATTTAATAGTGATTAAAATGGAAAAAAAAAAGGTGACAAACGCACACATACCATTGCATGTTTGATTATTTTTAACAACAAAAAGGAAAGTCACATGTTGACACCATAAAGAAGGGGTTATACATCAGAGTAGGAAATGCATCTTGGTCACACACAAGACTCATATCAAAATTTATTAAAATTCCCATGGTGATTTTTACTCTCTTCAGCAGTGGAAGATTTGTGTTGCTTTACAGATAATTAAATTCTCCTCCTACACTAAAGTCTTACATTAATTCATGTAAAAGGAGTTTTCAAATCAGCCAGTCCATGGTGCCATGGCAGGTTTTGCCAGCTCTTGGACAGCAATTGAGGGTGACTGTCATTCACCAGCAACATCAGTCAATAAAGGGAATATCTTCACTGAGTTCACCACTGTTGAGAAGGGCAAAGAAATTCTTGCTCTGTTAGTGGTAAAGTATTTGGATTTTTCATGACACTGCAAAGCATAAATATGATGCCACACTTGGTAATTTAACACGCCAACAACAGTATTGAATTAATTGAACGTACAGTGCAGCTATTGAAATCTTTGGTGAAGTGACATCTGATCAGAATTTCTGCATTGCAGGGGAGGAATCCAGGGGTTTGTAATTTTTCTTGAGCCCTTGTGCTGTTCTTTGAAGCTGTCACTTCTGGGTTCTTGTGTGAACTAATGTCTTCCACCTCATAAGAGGCTTTATCACATCTGCCACAGATACTCAACCCTGATTTTGTATTTCCACCTCCCTACGGGAACCTCCAAACCACCTCATCACTAAAATGGGGCTGGAATCCAGTGACAGTCCTTGTTACAAGGTGAGACCTCCTTGATTTTGGGCTTTGCAGATCTCAAGGGGGTTGTTTGAGGTGCATGACACATCTGAATTGAAATGTCTCTCATGACTATGTAAAAAAAATAATTGCATCTTGCAACAAGTTCCCAAAAGCTTGTAAGAACTTTAGCTTGCAAATCCATCTGCTACCTATCCAGGAGCCATAGGGATGAATTTTGTGGTGTGGTGACCAAGACAATAATAATTTCTGGAAATCTGCATAATGATCTGTTGCATCTCAAAGATCTATGGATCATTTTTAAAGGGATGACAAATATTTTTCACCAGCTGCAGAGATCTAAACTTCACTGTTTAGCCCGTGAGAAATTTCATCAGACTGTCCCTGTTGTCAGAGGAGGAACATCTGAACTGACTATTTTTGTCCAAAAAGCTCCTGACAAAGAATAGATGAGGAATTGAATAGATGAGGAATTGAATAGATGAGGAAAAAGAAAGGCAAAGGTAATTTAGAGGAAGTTCAGCTTTGCACTCAGTTCCACTTAGACTGTATCTACCAAGGAACCAGGTGAAACTGGGAGCAGCTGGATGTGAGTATTTTCTGGTAGAAATGTCCCATCCGGGTGTTAATTCGGGCTCCTCGTGCTCTGGGACTTGCAAACACACCAGAAATAAATCCTCATCTCAGACATTAATCCCCAGCATTATTTTCCTTGTATTATCTTGTCTGTGGTGTAAAACTCAATCCTTGATTTTTTTCTCCCTACTTTGAGAATATCATTAATGCTAATTGTGAACTTGGCTGTGATTGCATATTGCTTAGTCTGATGCTAATGAATTTGAATAGTAATTTGTACTATATTGAATTAGCATCATATCTCAGAGCCCATGGAGAATTGAACCCTAAAGCTTTCATCATCCCTTTTTTCTCCATTTCCCAGCCAAGTCTCGTGGCTTTTCTGCTCTTTGTAAATCATTTAACTGTGCCCAGCTAAGATGAGATCATAACTACTGACAAGAGTACTCTGGTATCTTATTACCAGCTAAATATAGACTGTTTTAAAATCAGAATGAATCAAGTTTAGCACTAATCTTTGGAATATATTAATGTATTAATTATTATTATTTTTTAATTATTATATTCACAGAATCACAGAAGAGTTGGAAGGAACCGCAGTGCACATTGAGTCATCTGATCCAACCCAAGCAGGGTCATCCTAGAGCACGTGGATTGTGCCCAGATGTTTCTGGAATATCTCCAGTGAGGAAGATTTCACACTCTCTCTGGGAAATCCATCCCAGTGCTAAAATACAGATCATATACAGAGCTTAAATACATCCCGAGTCCTCTGGAACTCAAGCAGCAACAGCTTTCAAGCTCCTGCTGAAGCAGAGTTAATTATTTGCAAATAAATATGTTTCTAAGATCATAAATACTTTAATTGTCAGAAGATCTTATGATTGAGCCATAGTAACAAAATGTAGTTATATTTAAATTTCTGAAAGTGAGGATAAGCTTTGATTGCAAATTAAAAACTCAGAAAAATATTTAAATATTTTGTATTTATTTACTTTCCTCCCTGAATTAATGTAATTCACTATAAACAAATTCATGCATTTAATATTGTAATACCTAAAATATTTTCTACAAAAATCAAAATATTTTATTATCTTGATATTTCATATTCAAAAAATAATCAAGTGAAAATAATATTTTAAATTCCATTTACAGGTCTCCAAAAAAAACAGTGGGACTTTTTTTAAAACAAAATGGTAAAGCAAACAAAAAATACTGCATTTTCAGCTGCAATTGTTCAGAATGTTAAACTTACACATTCAAATCACATCATTCTTGCTAAAGCTTTCCAAAAAGTTCCTATAAATTGTTTTGATTTCCCAGACCTGGAAGTGGTGCTTTTGGAATAGTGAGAGACTGTTTCTGCAGGACTCTCAATCTAATTCATCCTGAAGTTGCTGCAACCTGAACGCATCCCACTCCTACTGGTTGGATTCCAGGCCAGCAAGAGCTGCCCAGAGCCTGGAGAAGGATTGCAGGTCAGCAGGAGAACACCTGGAGAGCAGCAAAAGGAATTCCAGGCATTCCAGCATGGCTGGAATAAACAAGAGATTCTTCCCTGTGAGGGTTTGAGGCCCTGGCACAGGTTGCCAAGAGATGCTGTGGCTGCCCCATCCCTGGAAGTGTCCAAGGCCAGGTTGGATGGAGCTTGGAGCAACCTGGGATAGTGGAAGGTGTCCCTGCCCATGGCAGAGGGGTGGAACTGGATGAGCTTTATGGTCCCTTCTCATTCTATCATTCTGTGATGGTTTCTTTAGGTCTTACAATCCTGTTGGAGGCTGATCTGTTCATTGCTGCTTTTGTAGTCAAGGATATGAATATTTTCCAGTCATTCCTTCCTCACTGTTTTCTCGGAGCAACATTTCATACATGAACATTCCAGAGGTTATTCTGATATCCTCTGTAATAAGAGAGGAGGTTGTAAGTAAAACAAAGGAATTTACTGAAGGTGATAAAGCTCTTTTTGGATCATGGATATGCCTGTGTGCATGTGGGTAGATTTGTATGCATTTTTTTCAATGAAAATAAATATACCTGTGGATAGTAAGTAGATCTGTGCTTATGCCTTTCTAAAAATAAGATTTATTCCAGAATTAGTGTATTTTCCAGCTTAATTTGCCTTACAAAATGAAGTTCACCCTGATATTCATGCTACATTTTCCCACTATGACTCCTCCATCTGACTCTTTGTTTTATGACCTTGAACCAGTCTAAACAATCCTCTGACAAGCTCATCAGTGAATTGTGATTATTCCAACAGAAGTATAAACAACAGCTGAATAAAAAAGCTGAATTAAATAAGTAATCTATGTAATGTTTTTCCCAGCTTGAATCATAGTTCCAGGCTAGAAATATGCACACTGTTTTGATAATTATTTTTTTCTTAAATTTTCTACAGAATTTGTGAATTAAACAGCAGAATTCAACATGACCAAAGTACCTGTAATGTTACTGCAAATTACTGCTGCCCAGAACCACATAACTCATTGAACTAAACCTTCAAAGGGTGAAACCTGAATTGTACCATCTGAGAATCTTACTTTAATACCCCATATCAGCTCAAACGTCCTAATTAAACATTGAAATAGCATTTGACAGATTTAATCACAGTGCTACAAATATTTGATTCTGCTACTGTAAACTTGAAAACTGAAAAGGACCATGTCAGGGAAGGGAGTTCAGAGGAGAGAGTATCCAAAAGCAACAGAGGAATGAGTTCCTCAAAGGGTTGATATCAAAAAGATGTCCCCAGGCCATTCTGTCAGAAGGGAGTGTGGAAATGTTATGTATGAGCTCAAGGAACAAAATTGTGAGTGTTGTGAGTAACTTGGAGCCAGGAAACACCTACAAGAAAAAGGAAGTTGCAATGCAGCAACTCCCTGATAAGAGATGGGAGGTGGGAAAGGCTTTGGTCCCTTCAAACTCTACTTCTCCTCCAGGTGGGGTTTCAGACCCCATCGTGAAGGATTTAGCTAAATGTAAACTGATATGTGGACACAAACTGGGTTTCCTGTCCTTATTTACCCCAATTATACCAGGATTCTCTCATACTCCATGTTATAATGTTTGCTTCCCAGAGATTAAAGGCACCCAAGAGAGCAAAGGAGGTGCAGGAAGGTGAGGTAACGAGTGCCCACATCCAGCCCTAACAGGAATTCCCAGCTTGGCTGACACGTGCAACCGCAGGAATCAAAGAAGGGTCCTGAATCCCACAGCTCAGGGATATTTCTGTGTGATTCTCAGTACCATTTGTTACTATTCTGATCACTCCTGCTCTCCCCTTTCTGATTATATGGCACTATGGGCTGAATTTGAGACATGTGGCAATTCTCCACAATAGACTTGCCTAAATTTTCCAGTATGATGTCTCTTACCTGCTTAATTGCCCCTCAACGATTAGGATTTTTGTTTTTACTTTGTTTGTGTCTCTGTTCTATCTCAGTAAAACTGGGTGACAGCATTTCCTCACCTCGCAGGACTGTCATGAAGATTCCTCAGCTGAAGGGTGTGAAGACATATTAAATGTATCATAAATGTGTTCAGGGTTCGTGCTAAGATAGGCTTGGGGAAATTAACCTGAAGTGCAGAGCACATCTGCTGTGCCCTGATCTTCAGTCAGCACAGTTCCTCGAGTCAGACTGAAATATGGTGATAAATATAATCACTGAAGATGTCAAACAGCAAACAGCCATTAGCAACACAAAGATAATGTGCGGTGTCAGTGGAAGCACTTCTAAAATGAACACAGAAAAAAAATAAATTAGATTACTAGAAAGGGCTTAGAAAACAGTAATTCAGCTTCCTCAGTGTGACACTCTGAATATGTTGAAGAGGAGATTAGCAAGGAACTTAATTAAGGTCTATATTTATGTGTTAAGATTTTTCCACTGGTAAGAGAAAAGATTACTGATAGATGATGGTTTAGTATCATACACGACTCGAGGTCCAATGAAATAGCCAAGTGTAGGAGCTGTTATTTGAACCAAGATAAATGCAGATTATAAATAAAACCCAAATATTCAACAGGGAAAACAATTAACCACATGCAGAGATGCAATCAACTCACCTCGTATTAAGAGATCAGTAATGCACTCACAGGAACAGAATGACTGAATGGAAGTGTTATGGCTTGTGTTAGACAAGAAAACAACGTAGGTCAAAATGATCCTGTCTGACTCATAAACATAAATATGCATTGTCTCTCAAGACCGTTTATTGTCACTGGAACACAGAAACCCTGCTCAGAACTGGGATCCCTTCCTTCTGGGCAAGCACCAAACCCATGGCAATGCTCCTGCCACCAAGGAACATACCTTTGGAGTAACATCTTTAAATCCAAGTGGCATCTTTCTGCTGCACATCTCCTGCATGGAAGAGCAAAAAAAAAGTTCTTCTCTGATACATTTCAGACCCAAACACGAAATTAATCTTGGCTGAGTCTCCGTCTCCGGGCGCATTCCAGCGATTTGACCATGTATGCCTTTTGTCAAATACATTTGTCACAAAATGGTATTTTCCTCAAACCTTCCAGAATAAACAACATATTTTGTTTACAGAAATAGCCTTGGGTTTGAAGTGGGGAAAAAAATACCCTGATACTTTCTGTTTGCAATATATTTTTAACAAAGAGAGTTTTAAAACATTGGAATTTTCTGTAAAAAACAGCATTTTAAAAGACAATAAGTGACAATGAAACCTTGTTAATTGCACTTTGAATATATAATAACATAATATTTAACAATTATTATATATAATATAATAGATATGTATATAATATATATGGATATATATATAAAATATTATATTTAACAAAAATTTAGAAATCCATTCCACAAAAAGGTGTTTTTTCTTAATGCACATCTCAGTTACTATTACAATTCGACCCAAGAACAAATTAAACTCCCAAGTTCTTCTATATAATGAAAAGAATAATCAACATTATTAAAAGATATAAATAATTTCAAAAGGCATTTAAAGAAATGCAAAATAAGAAAATGGAATATGTCTGTAGAATTAGATCTTCTTGCAGAATCAAGGTCAAAATTTCATCTGGGTCTATGTGGACTAAACTAATAAAATGTGTCGTTTCCCACACCCAGGAAGGGGTGTGACCATCTGTTTCACATTCCCAGTGCAAACTCTGGGGTTGACTTGGATGCAAAGCTTAGGCTCATGTTTCCACGTTTCAGTTGAGGTGTCTAAAAGCCTCTTCAGATGCATCCTCTACTTTCAATAGAGATGTAAAATGTTAATAGCACAGAGACAACTCTTGCCTTTGCATCCATTTATCACGTGCCCAAACTCAATGATCTACTTGTCATTGTCTGCAGAAGGTGAAAGCAAAGCACCAGCTCTTTCAAATTTAAATAAAATTATTCTCTACTATTTTTTTTTTACCCCTGGACAATGTGGTCACACATGAAAGCACCATGTACTCTCAATTAATCAACTGGAGCTAAAGGAAGTTTTCCACAGCTGTAAGACAACATTAAAACTGTTCCTTAGGAGCACACAATTCACACACTTCAGTCTGTGGCTAAGTCATACATCATTACTGAAATGGCTGTGGAGTGCTGTCTCTGTTCAATAGATGTCCAAGATTTCAGATGTTCACTCATGTGCTGTGGACTTTATTATGAGAGCAAAGCATTTATCAACAATGACAAAGAGAAAAAAATCATTTTCAAGTGGACTTCAAGGCTGGGTATTCACCAGGCAAAAGCAGCTCATAAATCAGCTCTAAAAATATTACCATTCTTCTGCAAAATAATTTCTTTTCCTGATGTATCCAGGGAACTTGTTGACTTCCTTACGCAGAGTTGCAAGAGAAATATTACACACTCCTTTGTCAAAGTGAGGGTTTTTATTGCAATAAGTTTCATGGGAGACACTTGAAGACAGGACGGTGATTTGTTTCTGACTAAAGATATTTGGACCTCATAAGATATTCCTGCAAACCAACTTCCCATCCGGTGGTGCTCTAATGCAAATCAGCAGAGCAGCTTCCAGCTGACAGACTTTTCTACTGGTAAAACCAAGACAGAAACTTTATAAGGAGAAGGGGTTGGACTGAATCAGTGGGACTGATTAAAGGACTACAAAAGCACTTGCACATTGTAAGGAGAGAAAAAATAAAATGTCACAATAAAAATAAATAATAAAAAAAGGCTGAATGCAGTAGGAATTCAGGAAAAAAGTTAATGGCTCAGAGAAGGCAGATGTGATGTTCTGTTCTCAACTCAGACTGAAAAAAGAAAGGGCTGTAGAGTGAAATAAAAATAACAGTTTGTGATTTCCATTTTGTCTCAGATGCTCCCAGAAGTTAAGTCCATTCAATCTCTGCTTCTGCTGTGGAGCTCTCGCTGCAGAAACTCCTTGGGGACAGAAAGTTGCCAGGATTAGACATGCAATTGTAATTTGTAAAACAAATACCTCGAGCTAATTAATGGCACTAATTCTCAATTGCTGGAGCCATAAAACTCAGGAGACTGTACAAGTTGGTATTTTAATATACCAGATTCACTCTGTTTGGCACTGTTGTGCTGCTGAAGAGACAAGGTTTGTTGTTTTGTCAATGGAATTTCCTTGCCAATATATTTAGTACTAGAAGAATAAGAAATGAGAAATATTGCATCTTTTTTTAAATGTGCTTTTCCTAGTTGTTCCTCTGCACTACCAGGAGTGTCTGTCTTACTCTGAGCCATGTTATTGCAGCTCAGAAAGAGTTTGGGTCATATTTATCCAAAAACATGCAGTATGAAATTAAATAGCATTAGGATGGGGTTAATGGTTTATTATTTTCTCTTTTGGGGCCTCTGGTGGTCTAGTGGTTAGAGTGCAGGACTCACACCGCTGCGACCCGGGTTCAATTCCCGGCCCCCCGGGCAGCTGGAGCTCGTCAGCCTTGTATGGCAATCCAGCTACGTCCTGGGGACCTCACTGCCACTGTCCAAGCTTTGCTCGGCCCCGGCAGATGAACCTCAGGATTAAAGGGTGGGCTCAGTTCAGCGCACGCTGTGTCTCACCTAAAAAAATCCACTGCGCAGGCTCGAAGGGTTTATGACCTTTCCCAAATCTTCGCTTGCGAAGACTGGCCATTATTTTCTCTTTTGAACAAAGCAACCTGATAATAACTACTGGTAATAACTGATAATAACTACTATATATGAGTAATAATAGTAATAACTACTCAATGTTACTTAAAGTATGTCTTCCTTACCCTCACTTCATCATGTTTGCTCCCATCTTTAGCTGTCTCTCCTCTCATTTTCCTGCAGGTTGACCACTGGAATTTTCATCCTCTCTCTGTCAGTGCCATAGCAACTCATGCAACACAATAAAGAATAATTATTCTTGCAATTGAAAGGAAACACTATTTGCTATGAGTCAAATGGAAAGGTATCACAGATATCCCAGGGGAAGGGTGTGAATCAGAGATTCACAGAGTCATGAAATGGTTTGGGTTGGAAGGGACATTAAAGACCATCCAGTTCCAACCCCCTGCCACGGACAGGGACACTTTCCACTGGACCAGGTTGCTCCAAGCCCTGTCCAACCAACATCTCCAGGGATGGGGCATCCACTGCTTCTCTGGGCAATAAAGTGGGAGAGGAATTGAATCCCTGGCTCTTTTTTCCCCCTTTGTCCTGCATGTCACAGTGCAAACAGGTCCTGGTTGGCAGAATGTGCTGCAGAATGGAGTTGGATTCAGACACTAAGTTTCCTCATCCAAAATCAATGAGGATAATTAGCAGATGAAAGATCTGCTGGAAATGGCTAATTTTCCATGTCAGCAGGTAGATGAGGAATCAATGAGTCTTGTTCCTCTCATTTCAATGAATTTGTTTCCATTAGAGGATGTAACACAGCTCACTTAATGCAAAACATGTTTGTCTGTTGGGGATGCTTGTGTCTGTCTCCTGGACAAAAACAAACAGAATAAAATATCTGGAACCAATAAGAGAATTTCCTGTGTATAAATATCCATTATTTCATTCATCTCAGACCAAGGATCTGACCCAACTCTCGGGCACATCCAGCTGCCTTGAAAGTGGATATAATACAGACAAATTGGGCAGTGCCTTTATTTATTCAGCAGGATCTCAATCCAGACTGGATCTACAAAAGACTCATTCTGAACTCAAAACTAGCTATTTAAGAGAAAAAAATCCCATTGTTCCCAAAAGATAAATATTCATTAGCCCTCTTCTCTGGAAAACTGGAATGGAATGGCCACAGGATGGCAAAACACGGTTTGTCTGGGCTGCAGAGAAACTTTAGCAACAGTGGGTCTGAGAGACTTTGATTCAGTGAACCCAATGAATGTGGGCAGCTGATGCCTCAGTGAGAGGGAGAGAGGCAGGAGAAAAGGAGCAGGAGATCTCAGTGTGGGATGAACAGGAATTCATCCCTAAAATGAGGGATGGGGAAACTTGAGAGTGTGGCACAGACTGGGTGAGCAGGGCCCGTCTCCTCCTCCCTGCTCAGCCTGGCTGGGTCAGGGCCTGCCAGAGAACTTCTTACCATTTGTGACTGCTTTGGTACCTCCTCCCTTCCTTCCCCTTCTCTTCTCAATCCTCTTCCTTATCTGACACACATTTAAATAGGAAGTTTAACATCTATGAATCCAAGCACTCTGTGTTTCCAGTTATTAAGCTATGCCTTGAAACAAATCTGCTCAACTAATTTGCGTAAGTTTTAATCCCTTTTGTGACTACAATTCAATTTGCAGTACGAATTTTGTTAGTTAACACTAAGAGAAGATCTTATCTTCCTGCATCACTGCTTTAAGTGCTGTTTTCTTTCATTGACCAAAGAAGATTCAACTTATCATTAGTTATAAATCAACTTATAATAGATAAATAATTAAAACACTGGAAGATGTTTTGTTTTCACAGTTAATCTTTGTGAATAGATTTCTTGGATATTTAATCTCTCTTCCATCCCCTCCAGGGCAATACATAAATACCTTAATAAATGCATGTGTTTATTAAAACATTAACAAAATCGGATTTCTTAAAAGATCGATTTTGCAGTTCACTCAGAAGATTTTAGAAAGGTCACAGGAGACATAATTTATCATTATTTATTTATTTTTGTTCTGTCTTATTGCTACTGCCAAAAGAACAGAGAGAGTTTAATTGCAATTGTCATTATTATAAGCAGTCAAATTAAGCATGCATCTGTGATATATTTGAATTTACATAAATTGATTATTAAAAGAAATAGAAAATCTGAGTGAGCATGTGTCCTTTACTTAAAGTAAGCCCTGCCCTACCATTCTTCAGCAAGGACTTTGCAAATAATTATGAACCACTTCTTATAACAGGTCTGTGATCACAATTCAATCTCCCTCTCCCAGCTGTGACCTAAAGGCAGAAGATATTTCCTGGTCAATAAAACCATTTCCTCAGTTAAAAGAGGAGGCAGCTGGCTCTGGTCCTCTGTCTTTCCAGGCTAACATTCCCCTTTCTCTTCCCCTTTCCCTTCTCCTGATTCATCCAGGAGGGAATTAGAAAACAGAGAGGTCTCCACTCACTTCACTCTGTCGATTTTGTTGCTGTTGTTTTGCCAAAACCAAAATAACTGAAACAAATTCTAGCAGTCACTGTGTCAATTGTTTCTCTTAGAAAAGCAATGTTCATTTGTGCCTGTGGACATGGACTAAGGGCTGCTCAAGCAAAGCTCATCTGAATATCAGAAGTGATGTGGAAATGCAGCAGGTCTCACATATTTATATCTGAATATCAGAAGTGATGTGGAAATGCAGCAGGTCTCTCACATATTTACATCTGAATATCAGATGTGATGTGGAAATGCAGCAAGTCTCTCACATACTTACATCTGACTATCAGATGTGATGCTGGAAATGCAGTAGGTCTCTCGCTTATTTATAACGCGACCTCCTTTACTTTAAAAGTAATAAAACAAACAAAAAAAAACCCGAAAGAAATTCCAGGGAGAGGAGACTATTTGCCCACAGCACAAACATGGCATATCTGCAGCAGGTGCCATGGGATGTCTGCTGGCAGCAGTGGCTGAGATGTGGCAGAGTAGCACAGTCACCACTGACTCCCACACAGATAAAGCAGGAATTAATGCTCTCCAGATGAAGGACTCGTGTGTTGGGAGGAGGCCACCAGCAGTAGGAGGGCTGAGATATCCGTGGATGGGGTTTGCTGGAGATGAAAAAGCTTGGGTGTGTCCAGGCTGGGACAGTGAAGTTGTGCTTTGGAAACGCAGGTGTGTTTTCAGCTCTGCTCGGTGGCCTGAGAGCTGGGGTGAGTCCCAGTGTCACCGCTGCCTCAGCCACCATCTGTGCCTGTCTGTTTGCGTTGAACAACCTTTGGGGACAGAGCTGCCTTTTTGCTTTTTTTCTTTTCTCCTTTGTGCTGCACTTATCAGAAAAAAAAGCCCAGAAGCTCAAAGAGGATTCTGGGGGAGCGTCTGTGCTGTAAGAACGAGCACATTCCTTGTAAAAGGCAAGCAAGGCACAGCAATGCTGTCTGACAACCTGCACAGACCTGTCACTGAGTCTTTTCAGCCCTCTGGGGCAGCAAATATTATCTTAGGAGAGTCTTTTCGCAGTCAGAGAGACACACAGGCATTTCCCAGGTCCCTGGATCTCTCCCTCACAGGGACACAGAGCTTGGCACAGCTTGGACACTGCCAAGCCCACATGGTGCCCAAATAGTTTCTGGTGAAACGTTGCTGTTACTGCAGGGGCTCCTCTGACAAATTTTGTCCCCAGTAACTCAATACAAGTATAGGAACAAGATGGGCTTTTTCAGAATAATGACTGACAGCTCCAGCAACACATTTATGAGTTCTTGACATGAATGTGGAAGGGGATAGAGGGAGAGAAACACAAAACAGTACAATGGGTGTGTTAGCAAAGAAAGCGCCAAGCACCCCAGCAGGAAACAAAGTTTTGACAACCTGAGCTGATGGCAGGAATGTAGAGACAAATGTGTCTGTATTTGTGAAGGGTGATAGCTGCTATAAACAGAGAAGCAAACCTAAGCAGGCTTCATTCAATGGCCAAAAGAGTTTTTCCTTTCTGCTCTGCATCTATGAGTACAGCTGCATGCTTTCATGGCCAACAAGGCAGTGCACTAAATCCTGAAGCTGTTAGAAAATAAATACTTCGATAATTCTAATTATTTTTCTTTTGTTCCATTTTCTCATTTCCACAGTGCAACTCCCTCAGCTGGAAGTTTTAAACAAGACACAGTTTGGTTGGCTTTGGTTTTGTTTTGTGTCCAGTTTCACTTTCTGGTCCTCAAACCTCCACTGTGCAGAACTGAGTTGTCAAGGCTGAGAAAACTGTATAACTAATTCTTAATCCTTGGTCTGCCTTGAATAGAAACACTCAGATGGATTTAATTTGCTGAATTTTCCAATTAAAGTTTAATTTTATAGAAACCAGTTTTCTAGTTTTCATTACCTCCATTAGTCTCCACTGGAGGTAATGTCAAAGGCTCAGTTTAGGTTAGTTCAGCTCTCTGCATTAACAGAACTTTGTTAGAGCCACCTTGGGACTTATAACATTTATCAGAATTGCAGAATTTCTCCCACTCAGCCAAAACTTACCACCTTTAAAGCAGGATTCATAGCTCATATACCCAGTCAAAGGGCAAAATCCCACAAGGGGAAAACAAGAAAAAATGACCGATTTTAAATGAAGTGTATTCTGTACTTGTTGGGTTCTAAATTACATTAAAAAAATAAATTAAAACATGACTCTGCAAGACTCCCATCAGATTGTACCTAGAGTAAAAGTCAATAGATTTGTTTCAATAATAATCATTATTTCCGTAATATAAAAGAAATGTTCTGGGCATTAGGATTCAGTGGATCCAGTGATGGATTGAGCCCAATATCTATCTCAGCTGCTGCCCAGTGCCTTAGTGGGAGGGACAAGAACTCCTGGATTGGTGTTTATACGGAAAAATGCCCTGCAGAGACATTTCTAGGCAGTTTTGCTGCTGATGAACTGACAAAGTTCCTGCTCTTGTGATTCATCCACATGCTGTGACAAAGCAGCTCTATTTTCTTTGTTGTTTGTTCATGATGTCTTTTATTTAGCATCCTAAAAAAGATCTTTAGGATCTTTTTTAAAAGACGATCATCAGAAGTTAAAATACAGTTCCAGATCAAATCCCAGGGGAAAAAAAATTCTCAAACAAAACCAAACAAAAAACCCCTTATTCAGTTCCACTGAATAAGTGAATAAAAAAAGAGAAGGGAAAGGAAGAGAAGAGAAGGGAAAGGAAGAGAAGAGAAGAAGAGAAGAGAAGAGAAGAGAAGAGAAGAGAAGAGAAGAGAAGAGAAGAGAAGAGAAGAGAAGAGAAGAGAAGAGAAGAGAAGAGAAGAGAAGAGAAGAGAAGAGAAGAGAAGAGAAGAGAAGAGAAGAGAAGAGAAGAGAAGAGAAGAGAAGAGAAGAGAAGAGAAGAGAAGAGAAGAGAAGAGAAGAGAAGAGAAGAGAAGAGAAGAGAAGAGAAGAGAAGAGAAGAGAAGAGAAGAGAAGAGAAGAGAAGAGAAGAGAAGAGAGAACCAATTCTTTTCCCAGACAGAAGGTTTCATTTTTAATAATATTCTCCCAGGCTGTGATTACCATCAAACTTTGGATAGGGATCTCTGAGTTATTCAAGGCAATTTGTACTGTAATCATATGCTTGTTAATACAGATACTTGCAACTTTAATCCAAAAGAGTTTTGCTTCTGTGCCCTGGAGCTGCTGTCATCAAGGTTAGAGAGAATCTCTGGGAAACAATCTGTTTCCAGCTCTGAGCAGAAAACTGTAAGATGCTCTGGAACCTGCTGTTCAGGAAAAGATCAATGGAGAACACCTCACAAGAAGGGGGCAAATGTCAAGAAGCCCCATTCCCATATTCTGGGATGTTGGGGCATTTGCCATCTTGGATCATTGTGAATTTTAATTTTAATGGAAGAGTCTTGGTTTGTAATCAAACAGATTGGAGTAGAACTTGACTTAATATCTGCCACACTGACAGGGATGAAGCTCTATCAGTCACTGCAAATGTAACCCCTTCATTACTCCCTCCCAAAGTAGATTTTAACTTTCCCCCTCTGTAGAGTCAAGCAGAAGTTGATCCAAGGCTGCCCAAAGTTTGATTCTGTTTTTGTCCTTATTACTTGTCCATTTTCAGGACAGGAACTGAGGTTCAATAATTTCTAACTCAGAAAATTAATTAAACTATTCCATTATTTAGGGTACATTTACCAGTTATGTGAGATGTCCTTTCTCTCTGTGGCAGCAGGTCTGCATCCTCATCCTCACAAAATCCACAGGATATGTGGAGGAAACATCACAAAGATTTCTACTCCTGGAAAAAGGGGCTTCTTTTTTTTTTTCTGATCAGAGGCATATATTAGAATTTGATTCTATTCGCTTGAAGACGGACAAAATGCAGGGCCTTACAGCAACACGTAGTCACCCAGTTCACCTTCTATTTTCTGCTGCTGCCAAAACCAGCAGTTGACACAGCCAAGCTTACAAAGCCCTGCCTGATATTTTGCAAACTTAAACTGTTGAGCCACCCAGGGAGCAAACCTTCCATTGAAATGTCAGCACATTGAAATTACAATTTAATGAGTGGCTTTCCAGCAGCAGCTTTCACCTATCAGCTGTGCCTCACAGCAATAAGAGTGAGAAAAAAATATATATATTAAAAAAATCTGTCTCTGTTTGAGATAAAGGTCAACTGCCAGGTGACACTGAGGGAATCCTCCCAGCCAAGTTTCATTCCCAGCTCTGTGGTTATTATTGGTACTCTTACTATTTTATTATTTTTGTTATAGGAGTAGTTAAAGATTCTTCTCGAGATTAGGGGCCCATTTCTTCAGAGAATGGTACAAATTCTTAACAAATCAGCTCTGATTCCAAGAGCATTCTAAGGAGATTAAGAGACAGAAGCAGAGAAGGTGAAGTGATATCTTCCAAGGCACTGCCTGACTCCAATGTGCAGCTGATGGAATTTCTGGCTTGGTGGACAAAGTGAGGAAAAAAACACCCAAATCCACCAGTTCTTCACACTTTCCCTTTGCACAAAAATCAAAATAAATAATTTTTGGTCCAAATTGTTCAACTTCAACTCACACATTTCATGACAAAAGAAAATAACACAATGAAAAATATGAAAAGTGTTTGTAGAGAAGCAAAGCAGCACATCACACTGGTTAGGCTATTTATTTTTTTCTCAGAATTAAGTTTGTGCTTACTTCAAAGAAGAATCATAATGAAATATACTATTTTTTTGTTGAAAAACTCCCTTAATCTTTTTTTTAGCGTTTTTTCAAACACTCTACCTCATGTGATCCCCATAATTTTCATATTTTACAAACCACGTCTCATATTATTCCAAATATATATTTAGAACCTTATGACATCTTTGAAAGTTACCTCTGATGAAAATGTTCATAAAGAACATTTTTAATGCTTGACATATTTATTTCCTACTTAAGAAGTCCCAAACAGAGACTTTCCTTTGTAAAACTTTCACAACAAAAATAACAAATAAAGAAATCTGCTGTTGCTTCAGAAGAGCAAAACCACACGTTGTGTTTGGGCTTTATATGATCATAAATGTACAAATAGATAAAGAGGGTTGAGCTGGCTCAGCCTTGCAGTCCCTAAATGCATTAGGAACATTGTAAGGCACTGTTCTTCATTTGAAGACACTCTGAGTTATTAAATTAACTGCTTTTTTGTCCCAACATCAACAGATACTCCTGGGTTATATAAAATATTGAATGATTTCTCATGGGTGCTACTTTTAAGGTGGTTTACTGCCATGGGCTGGGTTTTTTTCTGTCTTTTGGTACATATCTCAGTATATATAGGATGGCTAGGGTTGGAGGGACCTTAAAGATCTTCTAGTTCCAAGCCCCTGCCGTGAGCAGGGACACCTTCCACTGTCCCAGGTTGCTCCTTTGATCTAGTCTGGCCTTGGACACTTGCAGGGATGGGACAGCCACACCTTCTCTGGGCAACATGTGCCAGGGCCTCACTACCCTCCCAGAGAAGAATTTCTTCCCTGTATCTAATCTAAACTTACTCTCTTTCAGTTTAAATCCATCTATATGCCACATATTATTTCTTTCCCTCTGTCTTTCTTATGCTGTAAATTTGGTGACCCCTTTTGTCCATGAGAGTGCAAAAGACACAATCAATAAGTGAATAAATAAACAAAAACTGTTCTGCTTTTTTCCTTCCTAGTGTGTAATTTCTTCAACCCGCAGAAAATAGGGTCAAACCTTGAACTAGTGTAATAATGGATAAAAACATGTTTATTCTCATTCATAAAATGAAGTTTCTTTTTTATTATTTTCCTAGAAAAAAGAGGAAAATAACCCAACAAAAAACTAAAAATACCTTCAAAATCCCTCTTCAACCCCCCCCCCAAAACCCAACAAACAATAATAAAAACAAACTAAACAACCCCTGTGAAAACTCTTCAGATTTTTCCAGAAAAAAAAAAAAAAAAAGAAACGAGAAGTTTCTGCATTGTTCTTGACAGGGGAAGATGCTGTCTGTATGTGCACCAGTCACTCACAGCTGACACTGGAGAAGGCAGAGGGATTCTGTTTAAAATACCTGGTGCATGTAAGTTCCCCACATTTGCACACACCTTTGGAATTTTTTTCCTGAGATGGGGTATCCAAGGTAGTGAAACCTGCCAAGAGGCAGCTGTGGAGCACTGTCTGCCTCCAGAAATTTTAGGAGGCTTTAGCCCTCCCTTGAGTAACTCATCAAATATCCAGAACACACACCAAATCCTTCTGGTGAGGATGAACCAGGTCTTATGATGTTCCAGCTTCCTCCACAGTTGTACTGTGAACTATCCATCGTTTTCTGATCCTTACACTATGACACAAAAGCCTGGGTGATGCTTTAAACTTGTTATTTGCCCCCAGCCCCAGGTACCAGGGTAAGAAACACAAGAGGTGGGGCTGGGCAAATTTATCCACTTCCTGTGCATGTTCCCTGACTTTTCTTCTGTGCCATGAGAAGTTAAAACAGACATTTTAAAAGAGTTCTAAGTCTTACACCCTCCTGTAAAAAAAAACCAGTAAAGATGTAGGAAAAATCTAAGCCTTCCATAGAAGAAATGAGACTTATAACTAAAGGAATAAGCTATTTTGAAAATGAGAGGATGCTTCCCTGGGAGTGTTCAAGGCCAGGTTGGATGGGGCTTTGGGCAACTTGGGATAGTGGAAGGTGTCCGTGCCCATGGCAGGGGGTTGGAAATGGATGATGGGACATCCACAGCTTCTCTGGGTAACTTGTTCCAGGGCCTCACCACTCTCACACTAAAGAATTTCTTCCTAATATCTAATCTAAATCTACCCTCCTTCAACTTTAAAGCCATTCCAAAACTGTTCTCCAGCTTTTCAATGCTTTTAATTTTTTTGTTTTCTGTTCCATTGAAACAATGTGACCAGAAATTAAATGAACAGGATGTCAGGGGTGGGCAGCATAGGAAGGTCTTCAAAACAGGGTCCAGAACCACAGAAGTGTTCAGTAGGAAAAATATATATATAAGTCTGATTGTTATTAATTTTAAGGATTTATTTATTCAGATAGCAATTGTCAGCTTAAATGTGCTTGAACGTCTCTGCCTTTGAACTTGGGTCCAGGGGTCAGAAATAGTCACGTCTTATTTTAGGGAAGGATTGTCTGCTACTGCCCTGGCAGAACAAGGTCACCCAGGTCCTTTTTAATACTCTCCAAATTGTGATGTGTAACAGGGATCTTTTGCTGAAGGGCAGCCGGGAGAAATGCATACAGACAGCAAAACATGTTTTATTCATGGCACTTCCCAACAGATAAGCTCCATTATTTGGTATTTCATCTGCCTTTTAAGCCATTCCTACAGGCAGCAGAGTGAATTGTCTCTCCCCCTGCTCAATCCCTCAGTTACCTCAAGAGCAAAAGAAGTGCACAGAATTTATCAGCAGGAATTTTTGGCTCAGGTTCTTCTCCTGCTGAGGCTTGTCTGTGTAGGAAGGCCGTGAAGCACCACCTGTGACAGGAGAACCTGATGAGACTGCAGTGGTAGATCTTGGAGCCTGTTCTTACACATTTACACTGATTTAATATCTGGTTTGCAGTTCATGGCTCTCACTGTTCAGTGATTTCTTTTCCTCTTTTCAGCAAATCACATGTTTTCTTGCCCTGTGCTGCCACATTATTCCTGTCATGCAGAGTTCTCTGAAGGCTGGAGAATTCCTCCAGCTACTAGCATGGTAACTACAGACTGATTTTCCATTAGAGTGCCAGCCAAAATGTGAGCTTAGGAATCAGGGTGTACGGGATATTGGAAGGAGTGCTGGAAGGAGCACATAGCAAACAAAAGTTTCCTCCTACAGGTCATTCATGGTTTGCCAGATTTATCAGATCTGCTGCTAGGTCTTTCCACCATAGTCTGACTGAAGGAACATTTTTTCCAAAGATATTGATTCCAAATGAAGTGGTAACTTTGCCAGAAGGAGATGTTTGGGCATCCTGTCTCAGCAGGACTGTCTCAGGCCAGGTTACTGGAGGGCTACATGAACATCAAAACCTAAAATTCAAAGTCTCACTTGGTTTTCTGAGATGGGGTGATTTTTTTGCAAGAAAAAGACCAGGGACTTGAACTTGTTGCACCAAGCAGGATTTTATCCCAGTTGCAACTGTGATTTTGTTCTTCAGTGAAAAGAAACAGGAAAAGGTTTGTTGGACAGAGAGATCAATGCCCTCAGACCAGCTCTGTGCACATTCTCTGAAGGCACTCAAATGCCCACAGTTTGGAGAGGTAGAGGCTCAAAACAACCTCTTTGGATTCTCTGTATCACTCCCGTGTACTTTGCAACAGTTGAATTCAAGCTGCAAGTTTTGTTGGCAAACCAGTCATTAGCAATTAGACATAAACGGGTGTGATTGATTCATCAATTTACCTGATATTCACAGTTGGTTTTTCTTTCTCCCAGCCAAAGAGGCATCAGAAGAAAATTTTAAATCCCAGGTGACTCCTCAGTTATATCCTCAAGTCTTTTATTTTGTTTTGATGGGTAGCAGAATCCCTGTGTAAATAAAAGCTTCACATTTCCAGGGTGAGCTCCAGGTATGCAAAGAGTTCAACATTTCAGTCAGGCTTATTGATGGATAATTTTTCTTTTGTTTTGTCACATGTTCATCTATAATTACATCTGATAAGCTCAAATAGGTGCTTTTTTTCTTCCACAAATAAATATGCTACCCTAGAATCCCATCTGTAGTACTCTGGAGAGAGAAAAAAATTTTCCTGGGACACTGAACCTACAATGTTGCATAATGTTATTGGAACTTGAAACAGACTTATCTACATCCTTGTACTAAAGTCCATCATAGTATTTCCTTTTTTTGTTATATATTTTCTTCCCTCCCAGCTCCTTGTGCACTCACCACCTCCTCTCTGGCAGGACTGGGAGAAGCAGGAGAGGGTTTGATGTTGTGCAAACCCTGTTCGGCAATAACCAGAACATCCCCGTGTTATCAACACTGCTTTCAGTACAAATCCAAATTATAGCCCCAGAAAAGTTACTACAAAGAAATTTAACTGTATCCCAGCCAAATCCAATATATTCCATCATCATGCTTGGTTAATGTCCAGATTTGTCCAATAATTACTTCCTAATAAGCACATCAGAGAAGCCTATTTGCCTGTGTAAAACATTGATGGCAAAAACAGATGAGCTTTCCAGGATGGTGCTTGATTTCTCAGAAAAAAAACAGATCACATTTTAAGAATCGGGTGTAATTAGTGCAGCCAAATGTTAATTTGGTTAGGGCAGAAAAGGTATTTGGGAACTGCAAGATGTGACAAATATGTGCAATATGTTTGAGTACTTTGAGACAGTTTTCTACATGTCACAAACTCACCACACTAAAAAGGCCAAGAGATTGCAGAGACAAAAGGGAGGGGAAATAATGAAGCATTGGCACTTCCAGTGACAATAATTAATGTGATTCTTTTCCAATTCATGGCACTTGAACTCCTGAAGGTTGAACCTTTTTCCTGTGGAAGCAAAGGCACAAGAGTAGAAAGGCAATGGCAGTGGTGGCAAATTAAAATCAGAAAACCCAGGGATCAGAGGATGGGTTCTCTGCAAATAACTCAAGCCAAGAAGATGCCAAATGTAACTTAGATGGATTTTATTGCTTTTTCCGGCACACTTGTTATTGCTGAAGTTTGTTTCCAGGCACTTCAGGTTTCTGGCTTCTCTCTTTGCTTTAGATGTTACTTTTCAAAGGTTCAGAAGGAATCATTTCTCTCCACATGCTCACATACATTTCCTAACAGAGCTACAGTGACAAAGACAAGCCACTTTTCTATGCTGAGCAATTAGCTGGTGATAAGTCAAAGCAGTTTGAGAGGATGCTCAGAGGGACAATCTTGCCCAGGAATTTCTCCTGACTTGGCTTCTCCGCTGCCAAAGGACACAGAGTGCCTTTGTGAGGGCTGAGCCTGGTGTGACTGCACTGTCAGCTCCTGGTAAATTCATATATATTTAAGTGCATTAAACATCTGCTGAATTAGTTCTGGGAGGGCTGCTCTGCCAGGCAACCCCTCCTGCCCTTGAGAAGCAAATCACAGGCAGCTTCCACTGAGCTCTGACGTTGCGTGCGACCAGAGGCAGCTTTGCCCTCCTGAGGAGGGATGGAGGAGACTCAATACTCTGATACAAATTGCTGACATGACGTGTCCTAGACAATATAATGAAGCCCTAACCTTGCAACACTTCTTCCCTTGTGATCAGAAACATATTCAATTCGACCCAGCTCTGCTCTCTCTTCTATGGAAAGTACTCCTGAGCTAAGCAGTTCCTCTTTCCCCCAAGCTCTGGGTGGAAGGGAACTACAGAGGATACTGTTGGCAAGGTGTGTTACTGCTTGGGAGAACTTAAATGGCACTGGGGAGGTATTCAGTAAGTTTTTAAAACCTCCAAGTGTACTCTCTGGATTGTGAGACAGCCTGTTTGAGAGGCTGAGAGAGCTGAGGTTGCTCAGCCCGGAGAAGTGAAGGCTCCAGGGAAACGTTAAGAGCCCCTTCCAGCAGCCGAGAGGATGCAAGAGAGATGGAGAGGGGCTTTTTACAAGGGATAATGGCTTTACTCTGAAAGAGGGTAGGTTTAGATTGGATATTAGGAGGAAATTCTTCCCTGTGAGGGTGGAGAGGCCCTGGCACAGATTGCCCAGAGAAGCTGAGGCTGTCCCATCCCTGCAAGTGTTCAAGGCCAGGCTGGACTGGGCTTGGAGCAACCTGGGATAGTGGAAGGTGTCCCTGCCCATGTTGGGGGGGTGGAACTGGATGATCTTTAATGTCCCTTCCAACCCAAACCATTCTATGATTCCATGACACTGCTCTGAATTGCTGGCTTGATACTCCCGGAAGGCTGAAGAGTGATGCTGGATGGATTTTTTTTGGTTTTTACATATTTATTTCTATGGTTCATGAGGAAAATAAGTTCTCTTGGAAGTGTTGTCCCACAGACATTCCAGAGCCACAAATGCCAGAGAAGTGGCACTAGGGAGAGATGGACCAGGCAGGACAGAGGAAGGGCAAATAGGATCCACTCTGAGCATCAAGGGGAACATGGCAATCACAAAGAGTTATTTTGCATCTGTATCTTACTGCAGCAAAAGTATGAGCTGTGCAGGATGAAAAACTAACAGTTGGTTGATTTCTGTGTGCAGTAGGGTAGTGGATTGCCAGCTGTTTCCTACATCTGCACATTAACAGCTGGCAATTCAAAGCCTTTTCTTTTTTTTTAACTGAATATTTCCAAAAATAAGTGGCAAAGATAATATTTTTTTTTCTATAAAAAGCTGGTTTGGGGCTCTATTCAGGACAGCCTGTAAGTGCATGTGAACATTCAGTTGGTATGTCAGGTAACTCCTTACAGTGTTCATCTTCACACCCACAAAAGACCACAGAGGAGCAACTGGGGGTTGGTGACCCCAAAAAAGACCCCCTGCCTTGGCTGCTCCCTGGATTGTCACAGGACATAGAGGAGCCAAGAGGAAAAAGGGCAGGGGGGGAGGCCTCAGGGGATAGGTTAGGCACAGTCTCAGCCCCATGGGTGTGGGGGCACCCACTCAGGAGTTCAGTGAAGAGAGTCCACTCACAGATTGAGGGGTCACTTGCCTTGGGGGTATGGAAAATATCATGAGGTGAAGAAAAAGAGTATTTTGGGATTCCATGGGGATTATTACAGGATGTTGGAAGGAGAAAGCAGTGACAGAGAAAGGAGTAAGTCTAGGTGATTTGGGAAGGAACAAGAATTGGAAAACAGAAGTATAAGGGAGTAGAAAGATGTGTCTGTGTTAAAGCACAATTCACCCTTTGTGTGTCTGTGTGTTTGCTGTGTGCACAGGATTCTGCACCAGCAGCTGGAGTGAAACTGTGGCCTCGAGGGCTCATCTCTCCAGGTGCCAGAAACTGGGAAAACTGTGATCCAGGGGAGTTGGATCCACATTCTACACAGGCATATATATTTAATATAGATATAGGTGCATATACATTAAACCAATTAAATGAATAAATAAGTATCCCTCCTACTAACAGACCTTATCTCTGAGCTGCCAATCAAGGGCAAAGTACATGGCTGTCAATGAGGATGTGCCTGTCTCTCTGGGTCTGTGTGATCACAGTTTATATGGATTTACGAGTTATGTGTATGCCTACTGGAAATATGTGCTCAGTACTGGCTGGACAGGGTGGCAAGTCTCACCTCCTTTGCCCTACTGGATTTGATAATTCCCTAAATAGTACTAAGGGGGTCTCCTAAATTTCTTTGTAAAAGATTACACAGTGTCCGCTAATGACCTGTCTCAAATCACTCGATGCAGTTTCCTGTCATATCTTCATTTTGTTACTATTGTCTTAAAAGAGAAAGTGTAAAAAAGGCTGGTTCAGTAGTTAAGATAATTTTAAAGAGTGCTCAACAAACCAACAAGTCATTTGCTAGTTCTGGTACTTTTCACATATACCAGTAAAACATTTGGGTTGTTTGTGGGTTTGTTTGTTTGTTTGTTTTCAGATTGTGAAATATTTTACTTGTATTTGGTCTTAGGCCTACTATAATCCCTAGATCCTTTGCGGGACAACTCCTACTTTTCCAGGTGTTCACCAGCTTGCATTTTGGCAATTAGTTTTACCAAAATTGAGGATAAATTCCGATCTAGAAAAGGATGTAGCCACAATTTTCAAACTATTTCTCACATCAGTCAATACTTATCACTGTGTCCTGCAAGAACAGTTCTTCCACTCTTGTCATTAATGAAATTAATCTCAGTTCCACCACCCATTAATGACAGCACTGAGCTCTACCCTGCACTGATGTCTCAAAAACCTTATTTGATACAACCCTTCACTTGGCAGCACCACTTCGTTATGTGCCCTGGACAGAAGTTGTCAGGTTTGCCTTCCCTCGGAGTGATTTTGTTTCTCTAACATTCCTCTGTCTTACTGATGGGATTGTCATGTCACACAGCTACAAAGCTTCACTGCAGACAAGTATTGAAGGCTTTCCCCCCCTTCACAACACCCCACAATGTTTATTATCTTGCCGTACAAGGAAACTACATTGGGTTATTCTTGACAAGTCCATCTCCCTGTCATCCTGTTTGCTTAAACATTGTCTGCTCAGTGTTGTTCTCTTGGATTTTTGCAAGGGACTGAATCTTTCTGTTCTTTTTTTTTCCTTTACTTTTCCATTATAAAGCCAAGTTTTGTGATTTTTTTTTTCTTTTCCAGTCTCCTTTTCTTTCACCAGGTGTTGAAAATCTGAGATGGCATCAGCCAATGAAATAAATTATCTAGAATAAAGTTGATTGGAAGAAGGTATAACTTAGTTGATGACTATTTAGTGTTCTTTTCCTATTGTAACCTGTGAATCTGGTTTCTCATGGTGGTGTTTATTGAAGGAGTCATTGCTCAAGGTTGACTTTTTTTATGAAGACTGATAACACATAAGAAGGCACACTCTGGCCTTTCTAACAATTTTCCCATGCCGCAGAGTGATTTGAGCCCACTGAGCACTTCCCTTATTCTTGTTCTTTACTAATGGTGCACTCACATGTGGTTTCCTTTTCCCCCAGGATGTTTTTTGGTAAACGAGCTCAATTTATCACTGGCCTTTCAGACTTTACTCTCTCTATACTCAAGTTACAAGGAGTCAGATTGCCAGAGTGGTGTCAATACTTCTTCTGTAACATTTTTGTTTCATTTGTTTTCTCACAAAGCTAAATTGTGACTTTACTGTTCTTTCTGCTGTGCCCGAAATGTATCCACAGACTCTTCTCTGAGTCTCTCTGAGTGACACCATATGACTCACAATTCTTAGATTATTCATCCAGGAGTGGAACAGCTGAATTATTTGTGGAAATCTTTTACTGACACTTTCTATTCTTGTACTAGAAACTGAATATGAAGGTGCACAGGGATAATATTTTGTTGGTTATGATATTTTGCTTGAAAAATGGTCAGAGCTCCTTTCAAGGATTGACAAATTTAATACAAGAGTATTAAATTTGCTCATCAATGCTGCTGTCCTCATGGACCACACAAGAGCCATGAGCCCACAGCCAGGGAGGAACATGCAAATATATCTTTTACCTGTGTTTGTGCTGAAATTATTAAATTCATGGATTGGCTTGGTAGAAAGGAAAATCACTTCTGATGGGAAGATGGGATTTGATTTCATCTATTCGCCTCCTTGAAGAATGAATTTCACTGAGAAGTGAAATCATTATCAAGCATCACCACCAGAATAAAGATGCTTTTATTATCTGAGAGCCTTGGTGTTCAAAACTCTGGAATCATGGCATGACCCTCTGAGTCCTACCTGTCTCTACCTTTTGGCTCCAGTTACAGGGAAGGAAAACTGGTGTTTGGGACCCTACAGTTTGGAAAGATCTTCCCAGGAGAGTACAATACTTGGGATGACATTCCATTTAGAATTCATCATTTTCACAGCAAATAGAAGTGTAAAATTCTGGGTCATGACCAGAGATTCGAGGTGTTATAATGAGAAAATAAAAACAGTGAAGGCAGTTGTCAGACAATCTGTAAGTTAGGCTTGATAAGACACAACTAGAAATGAGATTTTGAAGTGTACAGAATATAAAACCAGCTTGACCAAAAAACAATCTAATGTGGATGCTTAGAGGATGCCAAGTATGCCATGACATTTCCTTGAAAACCTCTCCTAAACTCCAGCAATTTGCAGCTCCTGGACTCCCTGAGCCAGAGGTCACATCTTTGTGTTTATTAGTCCTCAGTAAATTATGATTCTATGAATAATTTGAGATATTATTATTGTTCTACATAACTGTGTTATTATTAATAATAAATCTTCATTCTTCTTGACCCACCAACAGAGATTCTGTAAAACTATACAAATGACTATGTATTATGGAAAATAATGTCCACATAATCATTTCCATTTTGTTTCTTAGCAGGACTTGGACAAAGTGGTGTTCAGAAACAGGGAGTGGTATGTTTCCAACTGATATTTTTAGCATTTTCCTGTTGCACTCGGCACAATAACATCCAATTCAGATTTTGTGATACTATTGTGCTAATAAATCATGGCCCACATCCATTTCTCTCCATCGGGGACTCTTGCAAAAACCAATCACAAAAGTAGATCTGAAAAACATCTTTAGTTCCCCCCGCCCCGTAATCATTTTTCAAAGGAGAAAATTCTTATTGATTCAAAATTGTTCTTAGAAACTGTATTTTGTCTGAGGAGAACCTGATGCATTTTCACACAAAATTGATTCTCTCTCTCAGAAAAATGAAAAGCCAATCATTGTTCATGCAAAAAGAGTAGACTATTTTCAACACTCCTGTAAAAGCCTCAGTTTATCTGGGGAGGGAAAGAATTTTCACTTTCTTTCTTGTCACTGCAGAGGGTGTGAAGAACCTTGACCTTCATGCCCTTCCCCAGGACACATTGCAAGGTTCACAGGATCACTCTGAGTGGTGTGTGCAATGAGCACACACAGAAGAATTAATTTGATTTTAACAGAGCTACCCACTACCAAATAGGTCTGAGAGCCAAAGGAAAGCTCTCCTGAACCCCACTAGCAATTATGAACATAGGAAATCCCTGGAAGTGTTCAAGGCCAGGCTGGATGGGGTTCTGAGCTACCTGGTCCAGTGGAAGGTGTCCCTGCCCATGGCAGGGGGTTGTAACAGGATGAGCCTTAAGGCCTCTTCCAACCCAAACCCTTCTGTGTTTCTATCATTCTATGAACATCCCATGGCTGATTTATTTCCAATATTGTCACACAATTCCAGCTCATCCTACCATATTTGCCTTCTTGGCTTAGGTTTTTAAATTGCATATTCACTAGTTTATAGGAAAGAATCATGGTGTTTTACTCTGATGTTTTGCTCCAGTTCTGATCTCTGGATTTTTTTCTAGTTTTAAAATATTTTGGAGACATTGCACTCCAGTAGCTGATTCCAAAGGAATATATTCCTGCTTCATTTTTGAACAGTTGTGACACTCGACAGCAAGCGAGGCTGAGAGCGTGGTGTTCATGCTTTACCATCTCACAGACATTTTTTTCTTCTGCTTAATTTTTCCCCTTTCCCTCAGCTCATGGCAAAATGATTTGTGATCAGCAGACAAAGGAGTAAGATAGGACTGGAAGCAGAAAGCTGAAGAGCAGAAAGGGAAGGAATTAAATAGGACTTGGTGACAAGCAGTAAGTGAGCATCAGGCAGGAGTCAGCCAACAGGGAACATTCGTTTCGGAGTTTGCACCTTGTCTCCTCAGATGAGGGGTTGTCATTCCTCATTCACAGAAAGGGTTCAAGGCACCCACCACACAACATGTTTTTGAGCCTTAAAATCGGTATGAGAAGGAACCAGAAGATGGAAAGAATGTGTGTGTGTACTTCCACCTTCCCACCAGCTTAGTACCATTCGTTTTCTTGGGAATGTCCTCTTTTCCACATGGTGCTTCTGCTTCACTCTGGCTTTGTTAGGCTGGGGAGGAAAGGAATTATGTTTGTCTAGACAGAGGTGCCTGATTCAAGGCTTGGATTAGATGCTTCCGTGGCAGGTATTGCTCATCCTTTGCCCAGCTCACTGGTCAGAGCAGCCCCCTGAGACCTCCTCTGCCGGACACGGATGGTTCCAACTGGTCCCAGCCAACTCCAGCAGTCTCACCAAAGGACACAGCTGATCCCCTCAGCAAAGCTGGGAGTGCCAGGGGGAAAAGATATTTTAACAAAAGGCAAAACCACTGCATGGTAATATGAGGAGTGAGGAGAAAGTGTGAGGAAGAGCCCTGAGAACATGAAGACCAGAGGAAGAGGAGGAGCTTCTGGAATGGAGTGACAGGTTTCACCCACCTTAGCCATGGCCAGCTGCCAATGCCACTTCACTGTTCATATGAGAAAAGGGTAGAAACAACAGTGTCTGACACTGGGCAGCCATGGCTTCTCCTCACAGAGGCCACTCTGAAGTCCCCACTGCCAAGAGGGACCAGACAGGCAGTGCAAGCCCTCAAAACACAGAATTCACAGGTCTGGCAATGTCAGCAGTGGCCTCTGACTGACATTTCACTGGGAGAACACTGAGATAGAAAAGGCCAGAACCTGAATTTCACTCCCTGTAACTGAATTGTTTCTAGTGTCTACCTGGATTTAACTACATCAACTGTCAAGGCAAGCCAGAGTCAAAAAGAAGATTTAATTAAGCAAATTGTGTTAACCACTCAGCTGCAGAATCATCTCTCCCCAAACCACTAAGAGCAAAAAATATTCTAGTCTAGATATGTTTTGTATGGATTTGTGTTGCAGATTTCACTTTGTATTTCTAAAACCTGTTTCACCACATTCTTTCTGGGGGGATAAGCCATGAATGAGAGAGTTAAGCCACTACAGCTTTGGTATGCAAGCAGACTCTGAGCTACCCATCTTCTGACCTCTGAGCCAGCAAAGAGAACCTGCCACATGCTGTCTAACAGGAATATATTAATATAATCTATAAATAGGAAATGTCAAGGAAAAGGACGTGAAGAAACACCTGATTTCTGTAGCACAACAAGTATGGGAGTGATAACCAGGGAAGGAGGAACAACAGAGGTTGAGCTCTGTCCTGTAGGTCACCACTGTAATATCTATCTGAGGAATTAGTCTAGAATTACACTGCACAAATTTGTCCAGGTATTAAGAGGTGCATTCCCTGACCAACAGAGTTTTGTTGTGGTAGCATCTCCCAAAATAAAAAAGATTCACCTGCACTGGTGTTGCAGTGAAGTTATCAGAGCATGGTAGATTTGCCCCACTGGTTCCAAGCACAGGTGGTTTACAGAGCTGCCTCCTGTTCCCAGAGCTCTTTGTCAGTCCATCACACTCTTAAAGGATTCCCTGAAGTGTTGGCATTATCATAGATATGTAGTTTTGAAGAAGGGAGAAGTCACTCTTAGTTGGAGCTACAATTTGGCCTGACCTCCTCTCCTCCCTCCTCAGGCAATTAATACCCTCTCCACTACCTGCTCTTCAGGAGAACTCCCAGTTAATTATTCATGGAGAGCTGAGGCCTTTAAACCCCATCGATTTCTTGTGTCTGGCTCTTGATTGCATCTGGTAAATTCATTCCTGTTTGATGGTATTAAGTATTTTGAATAATTGATATGGTAATTTATCCCAGGCTGAGGAGTAAATGTTACCTTCTGCTTGGAGGAGTGTTGGGAGGGGAATACTCTTTAGGGCACTTTTCCCAATTCCTTTAATGTCAACATAGTACTTAATGTAAGTGCATGTGTGACAGCTATTGCTGCCGTGAGACTCAGGGCAAGCAGGGCTGGGAGAACAGGCACTACAGGGACAAGCATTCATTCCTGAAGTGTGTTTTTAATTGACTGAAAAACAATCTAAATGCCTGTGTGCCATCAACAGGAGCAAAGAAAAAAAAATCTCTGATCTCTCATGGTCTTCTCGAATAAATGGAAATTTTTATTGTGGGTTCTTCAGGAGCAAAACAACTCCAGAATCCAAACTCGGCTCAAAACACGGTTTTGCTCAGAATACTCTTGGAAACTTAATCTATTTTGGATTTAGCAGACCTGATAATGACTTCTGGACCTTCCTGTCCAACCCAGAGGAAAGTAATCCCTTCCTTAATGGATGTCAGCATTGACTTTTCTTGTTATTTCCTTTATAATACATTTAAGAATCAGAACCAATAATTACTTATGGTTTTAATTTTTTTCTATCCCTTTAGCTTTTTTTCTAGACTGGTATTTATAGCATTCAGGTACTCAAATCATAATCCCCAGACCCTGAAGTCATCTGGAAACCAACTTCTACCCAAACCAGTCAAACACTTTAAGTTAAAACAGCTCTTCCTTTGATTTGCCTCTGATGTGAAGACTATTTTTCCTTGTGAGGTCATGCCAGTACTAAGCAGTTAGGCACTGGAATAAAAATTTAAAAGGCACAGACAAACTGCTAAGTCACTTTTCTTTAGAAAGATATGTTAAAGAATCAGGATCCCCCCTAAACAGTAGACTGAAGTAACTAGTGGTGACTATATACAAGGCAAAGCTTAACTTACCAAAGTGTTTTCCACCATTTTATGACTTCCCTTTGAGGGTTTGGTTTCTGCTAGAGGGTGTTTGGTTTTGGTTTTGTTTCTTTTTTTTTGTTATCTAAGCTGATCACATCTTTTCACATATTTTTACTGGCACTTGAGTCTATTTCTGATGTTTTCTTCAGGACTGTGCATAGTTTGTGAGGACAGAAATAAGAACTGAAGAGACAATTTATTCTTGCAAGACTATGGAGGTGATTTATTCCTCTCTGCTTATTGGATATGTTCTTCCAGATGGGGTCTGAGCCATATTATTTCTGAGGTTAGACAGTGGTACTTCATGGCCAACTATAGAGCTTTAATATCTGTCAGTACCTGGAGAGTAATTTCAGCCCCATGGCTTGGTTTCAGTACAGATAGATCTGGAACACGATTTCAGGTAAATGGTGCAATTGTGGATTACAGGTAGTAGTTCTAATTCATATTTATTTTGTCTTTACTGGACTGTTAAAACCTTTCTATCTTCCAGCTCATGCAAACCTCCCTTCTGCCACTGCCTCCAGTGACAAAAATATGGAGCACATTTGGGCAGATCTGAAGTAATCTCTGTCTCTACACATCTTTTAGCTCTGTTTCTTCACCACAGGAAGCCCATTTCTTTCCTGGGATGCTCACTTTTAGCTTCAGAGATGGATTCCATTGTACAAACAGTTGACCTGTGAGAACACAGGCATTTATTAGCTAAAATATCCTAGGGCTCCTATTAGAAGAGAAAAATTCTGAAAGACATCTATTTGGCTGTTTGCCCACAATTCCAAGCATTAAATATCTCTTAAATAATTCATTAGTGCTCAATATGACTAATACCTCTGGTGAGGGTGCCAATAAATGAGGTGAAATGAGATTCCTGCTGATTTCTTATACTTCTGTTGGTTTAAACTCTGACAAATATATGTTTTACCAGACTTGAAAATAACATCAGGGAACAAATGCTTTATAGTCAGTGAAATGCATGAGAGGCATTTTCCTCTCACTGTGACAGCAAAGATAGTATTTCCTCTTTAACCTTACATGTTTCTTTGAATTACTGCTGGTGAATTTGTATGAGGAACTGGTCCTTAAGGACCAAGCTGTGAGGATCAGCTCAATATCTTCAAAATTCAGATGAAAAGACAGATTCAGTGGTATATGAATCTGTGTGTGCATGTTTGTTTGTGTGCTGCTAAGCAGCTAAATAAAATAAACAAATTATAAGAAAAAAAATTAGATAAAATACATTTCAAAGAATGTAAGAAATATAAATAAATACCTGCTCAACTTCAGTTTAAGAGCATGTGCCCCACTGGATACTTGGGATATGTGTAAATATGCATCCAAACATTAACCATGCAAATATTTCAGCCTGTCATTTGTAGCTGTCCAGGAGAGTAATAACTTTGCAGATGATGACAGTGTGAAATGTTTCCTGTCTCTTAACCTGTGCCCCTCCTAAGTGTTCTCAGAGCTTTCCTAATAGGCAACATGATTCCTGCACAGGCAATTTATTAGCCCAGCATATTGTTTCTGACTTGCCACCTATTGCTTGTAATTAAATCTAACTGCAGAAGGAAAGACAAAGGTTCTCCAGGAAGACTGAGAAGCACAACATGTGGGATAATAAAGAATAACAGATACTGGGCAAGATCTCTGATCTGAGGTATTCTAATCCAAACGCTCACTGAAAGCATGGATAGATTACAGTCTGCCACCTCCTGCTGTAGCTCCTTCACTTGACAACTCGACTTTTAATCTGGGGTGCACCTCTGACCTATGAAACCACCTCCAGTGCCAAATGTCACCTGGAAGGGAGAGTTTAGATTTTTGCCTGTCAGTGCCCCCAGGAAAGTTGATACCCTTGTGTCCACAGTCTGTCAGCGTCTTGTAATGAGACCCTTCTCCAACAGATTCACAAAGTCAGAGGGTGCTTTGACTGCCCTTCTTAGGGAGGACTCAACAGAGTGAAGACCCCTCAGCAGGCCCTGCCAAGGTGTTTTCTGCTGCTGGCAACTGCCAGCACCTGTAAAGGACTCACTCTAGCAGTTCATGCAATAACACTCTTTATTAATAAAAACTATGACAAGTTAATAAGGTTCATGGTCATTGGTGATAGCATCTGGCTGCAAAAGTAAGTTTTAGATCAATCTACTGATCTATATTAAGTTAGCACAAGCTCTAGTACCAATAACAGCATTTAACACACAGAGAATAATTCTCACCCAGAAGGTGGGCTTAGCCCATCAACTGACCCCAGCAGTTTTGGTGGAGTCTTTTCCAACTTTCCCTCTATCCCCAACTTACTTTTATACTATTTCTTTAGGTTTGGATGGAGCTTGAGTGGCTTTAGTCATAAATAACTTTTATTTCTGGCCGTTGTAAAGTTCTCCCGCCACACCCAGTAGGAGGGGGGTAATCATGGCTTGGCACCTGAGGAGAGGGTTGGACGTGGTTGTTGGCTCAGCAGCAGAACTGGGTTGTGCCCTGGCTGACAGGCACTGTACAGTCTCATGATCCTCACAGAACTGCCCTGTTCCCCCTCTCTGCTGGGATTTGAATGAAGGGGGGCCATGTAGTCTCCACTTCCTTTCACTCTCCCTTCCATCCCTCTGAGTAGATGATTATCACTGTGTGGGGAGTATGTCCACCACATTCCATCCAGGCAGTAGCAGCTGCATTTTACCCTAGATTTCTTGGTCTCCTCTAAATTTTAACCATATCCATTGTCTCGTACAAAATCTCCCTGCAATGTGAGACTTGGGCCACTGCATCCTCCATCCAGAGTTTTGCCTGAAGCCAGGGAGGAGCTTTCAAGGAGCAGGACACTGGAGCAGTTGGTACACACAGTGCCAGAGACCACGTCTGTGTAGACTCCTTCAATCCCACTCTGTCTTAAAAGTAATTCAAAGCCCATCACCACACTGCCAAAATTCCTGCTAACAAGTCCTGAGAGCTGTGCTTCTGCTTGACACTCATATATGTTCTTCCCAGGAACACCTGGATGAGAGCCCTGATGTCATCTGATGAGGAATTATCTCAAGATAAAAAGGGTGGGCGTTCCTTAATCAGAAACCATTCAAGCAGGGAACAGCTTCGGAACACTGGGCTCTATAAGCAACCCTATAAATTTGTAATTTAACTTTATTTGCCAGAAGCAAAGGATTGCTTTCTTACCTGCTGAAGTTCTTTCTGCCTGGGCTGGTTCACCACTCTCTGTTTTCAAAAGATGCAGAACACACATTGTAAGAGAGCTCCTGTGTCATAAACTATTGAGAGCCAAACTCTAAGTCACATTGTAAATCTCAATAAAACAGGACTTCAAGATGCCTGAACATTTCTGAAGCAAGAAAGAGGAACCTTGTAGAAGACCTAGATTTTGGTGTCTTTATGGCACTGAATATCATTCTATTCAAAACTGCAGTGTTGTTTTTATTGCTTCTCTTATTGGAAAGGCCAGTAAGAAGACAGTAAATTACAGAATTTTGGCTGTAACCTGTTCTGGGAAAGAAAAGTTAAATTGCACTGTGAAAACACTGCTTTTCCAGACAAGCTCTCATAGTTTTACTACAGAGTTCCATCGTACGTATTTCATAACTGAAACATAAATATTTAGGTATGTTTATTTGTGGCAATTTAGGGGATCTATCTGTATACAATTAAAGGATTGTAATAGGTACAGGAAAGTTCTGCATGGTAGAAATTGAGAAAAAAAAATTATTGTGAGGGTGGTGAGGCCCTGGCACAGGTTGCCCAGAGAAATTGTGGGTGCTCCATCTCTGGAAGTGTTCAAGGCCAAGTTGGATGGGGCTTGGAGTAACCCGGGCTAGTGGAAGGTGTCCCTGCCCATGGCAGGGGGGTGTAATGAGATGATCCCTAAGGCCCCTTCCAACCCAGACTATTTTGTGATTCCATGATTCTGTGATATAATAGAAATACGGTATGGAGAGACTCATATTTCTTTATGTCATTTTCTTGTCCATAATCTCTGAGTTACAAGAGCAATTTGTTGAGTTTTGTTAATTCCTCAATCAGACAAGGATGTTTCTGAGACAGCTGGAGCATAAGGAAAACAATGTAGGCAAGTTTCCTACGGGTATTTTCAAAGTGGAACAGTTTTTGAGAAGACAACCAAAAAACCAGGCTATTTCCATGTGTCACCATGTGAAGAAAACAGTCAGCAAAGATAAATATAATTTTTCTAATGTGATTGTAGTCTTAACGGAAAAGTCAAAAAGGGAAACATGCTGTGACGGCAAAACACCTCACAGCATTTTTAAATTAACTATACAATATGTCATTCCAGTTCTAGAGTACAACAGGGCAAATACTTCCAGATTTCTGAACTGAAATGATTTTTACGTCCAAGAACCAGTACATAGAAAAGAGACAAACATTAACATATTGCTACATTTCAAAATTGGAAAAGGACATAAAGTTATTCTTAATTTTGTTGCAATCACAAAGTTTGTTTGGCGCTTGCCATAATCCAATGAGGTGATTAATTTATTTTTCGAATATTTATTTTAATATATATTTTTAATATTTATTTTTCTAAAAAGGCTTTTCTTACCCAAAGAAAAGGTCCCACTTGCTCGAGCTTGACTGTAATATTTCCATTACTGAAATTTGACTGCAGTACTTCCAGTAAAACATAAAAGAACAGGGATGGGTAAAAGAAATAATTTCTCTCCCATTTTACACATGAAAAAATTGAGAATATGAGAGACTGAGTAAATTATACATAACACAGAAAATTTAAGATAGGACTGAACTAAGATCTCCTGAATTGCCATTCACTGCATCAGTGGTTAAAATCTAAATAAATAAATAAATAGATGATTATAATCTCTTTCAGGAAGTAATTTGGAAGGTTGCTTAGCATGGAGAATAACAAAATTATTTTATTTTTAAATGCTATTAAGAACATGATTGAAATCTCAGTAGTAGTCATTTGAGGGTTTTAAACATCACTTTATAAGAATACTTTTAAAAGGTGTAATTTCTTTGACTGGTATCTGACCATGCAGCATTTTCACGCCTCGTAAAAAAAAGTAATTGTACTCAAAAATCTGTGTTTGCCAGTAGCATTTAAATGAGGGGCAAACCAGCATTTATGATCCCATCCAAACACAGCGAAATCTTCAGTTCTTTTTGCTGCTGCACTGGAATAAACAGGTAAATTCATACCCTTTGGAAAAGCAAGTTTTTAATAAAATGCTGATCCTGACGCTGTGCTCGCAGAAACTCCTCTGTTTATGTGCTTCGCCCACAGACATCACACGGGGCATCTGTGGGACACATTGAGGGGCTGGAATTAGCAGAGTCGTTTAGGAACTGCATAGAAATGTATAATTTGCACATAATTCTCACTGATAAAGCCAAATTAGGGAAGGTGATACCACCATCAGGTTGGATTTTTTTAATGGAAATTATCACTTTATCCAGGTCTTCTTCTTCTCAGAGCAGAAACTAAATCAGAAACAACATGATAAAAATGAATGGTCAAAGGTTTCTATTTCAGTGCATGTTGGAGTCATGAGAAGTTTCTTATTTTTTTTTTGAGAACCAGAAGAGATTTTTTTGGTAATGCTCACTCCAGCTTAAAACCCTGATTAAGCTCTTCCTTAACCTTATGGATGCCCGTGGATCTGAGTGTTTGCTAAACTGTTACCACAGCAAATCTTGCTTGCCCTCAAGTGCATTGATGTGCCTTGGTGTAAACAAAAATGTGATCCCTCCTTTGCTTTAGAACTTTGGAGTCTAAATGCAATGAGAAACTGGCCCAAGGAGACCAGGCAGACTCAGTGCAGGGAAATGAGAAGGATAAAAACTTGACAGGCCAGCTCAAAGAACATCTGTTCCTGCATTTTGGAGAGAACTGAGCAATTTTAAAGAGAGCGAAGCCCTTTGTCAGCTCCCTGCTTAGTTCATAATTGATCTGTAAAGGTTTTTCAAGGTGACATAAGAGGAAAGAGACAAATTCAGAATTTCTCTCTTGCTTTGGGTATTTTGTTAAAATTTGGCTAAGCCTTTTATAGAAATAGAAGCACCAGCACTCCAGGATTGGTATTTTTCCAGTGATGATGAAAATATGGCAGCAGTGCTGCCTTTCCTTCTTCATCCCACATCCGAAGTCATGACCAAGGAGTTCGAAGGGAGGCTAAAACATCACATACAGCAGTCAACAACTCCTCAGCTTCTCCAGGGACCAGATGTAAGAGAGGAGCAAGTGTAGGCTGTGATTATTGCCTGCAAAATTTGATGCCGCTTTTACTTTCTGGCAGCAGCTCAGTTCCTTGTGGGAGTGAACGAGTGTCAGTACTTGCTGAAATCAGTTATAATTTCTTCTCTTCCTGAGTCTTGAAGAAACTGAGCTGCTGCTGAGAATAATATGCCACAGACACAGATGAACCAAAAGAGGCTTGTACTTCCAAAATGTTGAGAAGCACTGGCAGAGCGTTAATCACTGTCATTTGCCAGTAGAAACAATCACCGAGTGCAATCACTTCTTGATTGCTAAAGAAATTTTCCTTTGCCTGGAGTACTAAGGTTCGATTTTTTTTTCTCTCAGCAGAAATATCTGTTGCAGCTGCCACCGAAAACTACAAGTGACAGCAGAAGCAGACAGATATTTGTGATATTTTGGTGTTTCTGTTTACAAACAGAAGCCCAGAAAGTCAGTAAAAAATGTGCTTATTGCAGAATCAGCCATATATTTATATATATATATATATATGAATAATTCATAGAAGTGGATTGTCATATCTATGAGTATTTCTCCTCTTCTTGGACCTATAGTGCCATGAGAATACAAGCTACCACTCACAAAGGACTTGTCTTCATCTCACCCAAGGAATGCACCATTATAGTTCCCAACTTTTCGCTGGATGTCTGGAGCAGAGGTAGGATTGCAATTGAGATAAACATCCTCTGAAATGATACTTCCACTGGGCTCTGTTTCAGTCAGTCCTGACTGCTAAAGCAGTTCTGCACTCCAGACAAGTAATGCCTTCATGTGATGTTTTATCCCCAGTCTTCACCAGACAACTATTAATCTTAAATCATATGTTTATCAAGTATTTATTCTTTTATTCCCTCTGGGCTTTGTGATATTGATATTGTGCCTGTCACAAACAATGACAAACAGCATCTTCTCCATTACTGAGAATAAAGGTGCCTGAGAGGATGTAGCTTAGTAAGAATTCAAGGAGATAGCACTTGATCCAGGAATAAGAGGGAAAATACCCAGAAAAATGTGTTAAATCACCAATCCCTGTGGTGAAGAAGAGCAGAGCAATTACGTTCTGTTGCCTTGAGAGGTGGCAGGTGCCCCATCCCTGGGAACATTCAGTCAGGTGGGATGGGGCTTTGAGCAACCTGATCTAGTTGAAAATGTCCCTCCTCCTTTCAGATGACCTCGAAAGGTCCTTTTTAACCCGGAATACTCCATTTTAGACTTTAAAGGACTAAAAAAAAATATTTGAAATTACTGCATCTCTGAAACAGTTGCAGGAACTCATCACTAGCACCTGAGAGCCAATAACTTACAACTGAGGGACAGATTGATTCCAGCTCTTACCAGTGTTTTCATCTCCATTATAAGGAACTAACTTCCTACAGAGGCAGTAATTACAAGAACATGAAGCTTGATCTGGTTGTCAATGAGTCCCACAAATGATCTACAAAATTAAGTGTCCCCAAAATAATTGAGGTAGTAGGTGGAATAGAAATAGGTTTATTCCTCACATGAGTGTATTATTCAAACTGTAGTGTCCAGGATGCTTTATTTTCCTTACCAGAAGCTGGATGACCTGAACAACATATCATTTATTGAGGAAGAAATTATATTAATCTGCTGCTACGTAGGTGAAAGAAGAAACCAACAACATAATGCCCAGACATCTCTCAAATTAAGAAAGTGAAAGGGACTACAGCATAGGATCAGAGAACGGATATAATTGAATATCAATAAACCAGTGGCAATGGCTATTAGTCTCTGTGGGAACCTGTAATCACATGACAACAATTAAAGAAACCAAATGGGTGATTATGAGGTAGAGAAATGCTGGCAGTGTCCCTGGGATGAGCACAGGAGTCACATTACAGGAGTTATCCAGGAGAGTACAGAGCTGGGCAGAGAGAACCATGATGGAGTTCAACCAAAGCAAGTGTAGGAGAGCAGATCTGCAGAGAACTCTCAGTGGATGACCAGTTGTCCATGAGCTGGCACTGTGCCCCTGAAGCCAGGAGGGCAAGGGGGTCCAGGGATGCATCGGGAAGGGTGTGGCCAGCAGGTCAGGGAGAGGATCCTGCCCCTCTACTCAGCCCTAATGTTTGTCTGGTCTCCACAGTTCAAGAAGGACAATGAGCTACTGCAGAGGGTCCAGCTGAGGCACAAAGATGATGAGGGGTCTGAAGCATCTCTCTCATGAGGAGTGGCTGTGGGAGCTGGGCCTGCTCAGTCTGGAGAAGACTGAGAGGGGATCATTAAATGTATTTAAATATCTCCAAGGCTGGTGCCAAGAGGATGGCACCAGATTCTGTTCAGTGGTGCCCAGGGACAGGACAAGGATTGATGGCCACAAACTAAAGCACAAGAAGTTCCACCTCAACACAAGGAAGAACTTCTTTCCATTGAGGGTGGCAGAGCACGGGAACAGCTGCCCAGGGAGGGTGTGGAGTCTCCCTCCCTGGAGATATTCCAAGCCTCTCTGGACACATTCCAAACCTCTCTGGACACATTCCTGTGTCACCTGCTCCAGGTGACTCTGCCTGGTCTGGATGATCTCCAGAGGTCCATTCCAACCCTAAATATTCTGTGATTCTGTAATGAACAGAGTATTAGTAATGTCTTTACATTTTTTCCCCCTCTTTCATTTATTTTTTGGAAATAAAACCTAAGGTATAATAAGTACCTGTGTTCATGTCTCTCCTGAAAACTTTTTAACAATTATTCATTTTCAAAAACAACTACATTGGGAGACATAAGGTATTCTACCTTAAATTTTTGTCATTATTATGAAATAAAAAACTGGTAGCTAAAGGAGCTGAGAACTTAAAAGTGCCTCACAGTGGGAAAACCTCATAATGTGACCCTACACATTCTGATAGATCAGCTCTTATAAGCATTTCTATATGTGGTTAAATTATTATTTTGAACATAACTAGTTATTATTCATAGAATCATAGAATGGTTTGGGTTGGAAGGGACCTCCAAAGGACATCTGGTCCAACCCCCCTGCAATGAGCAGGGACATCTTCAACTAGGTCAGATTGCTCAGAGTCCAAACCCACAGGAAAGAAACTTCATGAGCTCCAGTGTTTACAGAATAATTTGTGCACCTGATCTGATTTTTTCAAGCAAGATTTTAAACGAGCATCTCTTCTTCCCTCTTTCTTTCAAATATCACCTCACTCTTCCTAGACCCCTCTCCTCTTCTGAGCTTTCTTGATTAATCAAAGACAACTTTGCAATGTAACAATTTCAATGTGCTCTGAATTTTCTCAGGTCTGAATCTCAGTTCCTGGCCTCAAAGACTTTTTCTGCCCCTTCCATTCCATTAGAATTCTAACCAGGGAAATTACTTCCAAAAAATGAATGAGGGCAAAAATTTAAAAAAAAAAAAAAAAAAAAAAAAAAAAAAAAAAAAAAAAAAAATCCATAGAAACCTTTGGCTCAAATTGAATCTGCAACAATGGAAGATGGATGGCATTCCTGATCACATCCATTATATTTTCAAGTGTGATGACAACATACAAAGCTCTGACAGTCCTGGACTGAAGTTTCTACATTAATCAAATGCTGTCTTCATTGTTTCTCTGGCACTTTTTCATTAAAACAGTTGCAGCTGATCTATAGTTCTGTAAGTTATTCCTAAACTGGCTCCTTTTCAAGTACAAATGCCGTCTAACCCTGAAATATCTGCAAATTTTCAGGCATGCAGATTTCAAAGCACAGTAGGGGGGAGATAAAAGTAATTATCCTCATGTTTTAAGAGAAAGACTGATGGAGGATGACGTCTAATGTGTCTGACAGTGATCATGAGTTGCTTACTGTAATTTCTCTAATGTATGTATAAGTTCTCTCCTATCATTATCTCACATCCTTTCATAAATTAATCCTCACAAAAGATCAGGTTTTACAGAATAACTGGTGAACACTTTCCCTGGAGGGGAACAGAGGTGAGACAAGAGGAGAAATACATCTGGGATTGAATCTAACTCTTCTCATGTATCAAATCATTCCTTTGAGAAATGGGAAAACTTTTTTCTAAAGTCTAACAAAGAATTCGAGAAACATCTTAGATCAAATAGTATTGATATGTTTGTTGACAGTACTGAAGAACTCTTAGTTTTTACAACAATATTTATCAGTTCAAGTTTTCAATAACTAGACATGAACTGGTTCAGGCCAGCACTCAATCGCCTGGAGTCATCTGTGTTTAGGTTTGGAAATAGATGGGACCACAAGTTTTTGTGGATTATTATTTTTTTTTAATTTTTACTCTTATTCATTTTTTGGAAGTAATTTTCCTAGTCAGGAGTCAAATGGAAGGGAAGGAGCACAAGAAGTCTTTGAGGCCAGGAATTAGGACTCAATAGGAAAAGAGGAAATGTCCTCAAGCTGTGCCAGGGGATGTTCAGGTAGGATATCAGGAAGAACTTCACTGAAAAGAGTGAAAGTGTGGTCAGGCCTTGCAAGGGGCTGCCCAGGAAGGTGGTGGAGTCACCAGCCCTGGAGATGTTCAAGAAAGGACTGGACACGACACTCAGTGTTCTCATCTCGTTGACAAGGTGGTGTTTGCTAAAAGGTTGGACTCGATGATCTTGGAGGTCTTTTCCAAACTTTAATGATTCTATGATTCTAAGGCAAGCATATCATACAGTATTAGAATAACACTACACAAATTAGGGCCAACTTCTGGGCTAGATCACGTTTTCCATCCAAGAATTATACAGCATCCCTGAGAAACTTCTTCTAGTGCTTCACTCCAACTTCTTTGTCCTTACACTCAACAGGAACATCTTTTGCTGTGCAATATGTGTGTCACCTGTTGTACTTTCATGTGGGATTTCCAAGAATAATTGGGTTCTCTGGGTGTGGGGCTGAGTGAGTGGCTCTGCAGTGCTTGTCTGTCTCTGAGTTTAAACCACAACAGAATTAGCCATTTGTGGGGCCATGTGGTGACACAAGGACTGAGTATTTCCTTGGATCCCACAGACCATCCTCAGCAATAGCCCTGATTAGTGTATTGCCCCAGGTTCTGCTGAAAACACAGACTTCTCAGATGCCTCTCTTAAAACTTTTTAGTTAATTTTTAGGGCCTGCCAGGGTTTACAAGAGCCACTGAGCATCCACTCCAACCACTGCTGCAGTGGAACAGTGTGTCCTTTGCCGTCCTTAACTGCTGTCTACTTTATTTAGTTATTTTCCAAATAGTTCTTTATTTTTACCACAAATTCTACCACTTTCATTCATAAAGGATCTATTACTGTTTAAACTTATTTTGGTTTCTGGTACATATAAGATCGGATCACACTTAATCTACAGTTCTTCTAATCCAACGTTTCCCTGAGTATTTTGTTTTCCTTACCATTTATCCATTTTCTAGCTTCTGAATTATATTGATTGATAGAATTCTTTCCTCATTCCATTTGTTTATATATGTATTTCTATGTTTACCTACAAATTTTCATCCTTGTATATCTAACTTTCATTTTTTCTGTCAACCCAGGCTGGCTAATAATCAGTGTGGCCTTTCTTCAGCAGCAATTTTCTGAGTGTCTCATAAAATACACTCACAGCTTTTAAATTTCTCTTTTATCTCTGTTTTGCTTTTTATATTTCTAAAACTGATTGAAGCAAAGTAGTTAACGATCACCTTCTTCTGTCCAACAGGTCAAATCACAGGTTTAGAATAAATGCAGACACACTGACTTCCAACAACATATTTTTTCTTCTGTATATTGAAATAGGTTTGTGATAACCAGCTGTCTATGCTTGGTTGAAGTATTTCTGAAGTACTCTACACCTACACATGCAGTTGTTCCCTGGACATTGCTCTGCCTTCCAAGAGAGTAAATAGTGAACTAAACGTCCCAGTGACTTTGTAGGGTGTTTTTATAAATCCCAGTATTAGCTATTTTAGCTGCTGAGTGGCAAAAATTGTATTTTCAGCTCAGTTTCATTAACAGCATTAGTTATGCCTGGGATGCAAGAGCTCATAAATGCAGAAGACAGGCAAAACCTCTTCTATTAGTCAGGTTTAACTTGTTTCTACTTCTTAAAATGGTAGTATCAGCTAACAATAGGAAAACAAACAAACAAAAAGTTTGTCTATTTTATTTGTTGCTTTAAAAGGAGATACAACCTGACCACCCTGAGTGAGTTCACTTTACATTTAGTGCAACAAAATTATGAAATAAATCTTTTTAGACTTGCCATTTAACGTAGAATTTAAATGTCCATCAAAAGGGCAAGTGGCCACTTCCATCTGGTGACACGTGAATTAAAGGAAATTCAGAAAAGGCTTTTGGGATCCTTTGAAAGAACCTCAAAAGCATTATCTAGTCCATGTATTTATTACTGAAGCTTTATTGAAAAAAACACTGATAATAATTTGGGGTATTTGTTTAAGGCTCAGTCTTGTTGCTCCCAAATTTTGTTACAGGCCTTTGTTTTACTCTAGGGAGCTCTTTAGCTTTTGGTGAACACAGAGCCCAATAGATAGTGGAGAATTCCCTGTTGGATGCATGGAGAGAGTAATTCTTTAAAGCTCATAAACATCCATGTCTTTTATCATTGAATGAAATTATTTTAACCATTAGGAAAAAATATAAAAATAGTTAAAATTGTAAGGAAGTAATTATGTATGAAGATAATATCCCTCCAAATTCCCAGGAGTGAAAGCACAGCTTTCCAGAATTTGTATCAGCAGGACCACAGTGTTTTGGATATTTCAATCTTTCCCTTCCATGATGCTACAAATACTGGCTGTTTATATGGATTTGTTGCTTATTCACTGATATATGTTATTTTGGTCTGTGATGTGGATGAAATCAGGTTTGCATCAGTTGTTTTCACTCCTAAAATTGAATTATGGCTCTATAGGTTCATGAATGGAGCAAAAAAAATGCATGTCCGAAGAAGGGCAATGAAGCTGGGGAAGGGTCTGGAGCACAAGTCCTGTGAAGAGCAGCTGAGGGAACTGGGAGTGTTTAGCCTGGAGAAAAGGAGGCTCAGGGGGACCTTTTTGCTCTCTCTATCTCCCTGAAAGGAGGGTGTAGATAGGTGGGGGTTGGCTTCTTCTCCCATGTAACAAAGGGACAGGACAAGAGGAAAAGGCCTCAAATTGCACAAGGGAGATTTAAATGGGATATAGGGGAAAAATTCTTCATCAAAAGAATTGTCAGATATGGGAACAGGCTGCCCAGAAAAGTGGTGGAATCACTGCCCCTGGAAGTATTTAAAAGATGTGACACCTGGGGTCATGGTTTAGGGGTGGACTTGGCAGTGCTGGATTGATGAAGATCTTGGAAGTCTTTTCCAACATAAACCATTCTTTGATTCTCTGAAAATATTTAACATGAACTCAGAAATGGTTGGAGACTTAGAGACTTTATCCAAAACTCAAACTTTCCTTTGGGCTCCCTTTTATCGCAAAACCTAAGAGGTGCCTGGTTCCTGAATGGTTTTGAAGCAACCACCAGCCTTGCAGCAGCAGTATCTGGTCTCTCTCACTGGAGAGCTCCCAAGACCATTCCCTGTATCTGAAATGGTTCAGCATTTAAAGAAATACCCAGATCATTTTTCAATAAGCAGGCAGATATTATCAAGAATTTTAGGCAAATATATCAGTTCTTACCTGCCACAGGTCTGGACTTGGCACAACAGTAGCTCAGCTCAGTCTCTAAAAGGTGAGAGAGACTCTTCAGAAATGACTGTGAAACTGTGTTCTCTTTGTTTTACCCATCAGGACATTTTCTACTTTCTCCTGAAAAACTTCTTCAGCCTTTCTGCCTCCATTCCCTGCAGCTCTGGGAGCTCCCTGATTTATTTGTTCCCAGTTAGCAGGAAACTGCAAATGGCCAACAATTTTCCATGTAAAAGAGTCTGGTTTCCTCAATCTGCCTTCAATTTAGTGACTCCACTCCCTGGGTAGGGAGTCTGAGCCAAGTATACCTGCGAAGAAATACTTTCCCACCTTCTTTCTGAAGAGAATTTACCGTGTTGTCTGTTAGTTCATGCTAATGATGCTTTACTCTGCTTGTTCATCAGGAAGATGTAGCTCATGAAGGTAAAAAATATCAAAAATTTTAATGAAAATGGGTTATTGAACTTGGTGAGAGACCTAAGTTAAGATTCATACTGTGAGATCAATCATCTCAACAGACACTGGAGATCCACGTGGCAGAACTAGAGGCAATCAGACCTCACAGTTCCTCTGAACATACATAGTGTATTTTACATTTCACTTAAATTTCATCAGAGTGCATCTCTTTAAGAGGAAAGACTAGCTAGACATGAGGGTTTTTAGGTGGCCATTTTATTTATATGGATCTTATTACAGTGCTTTATTCCCTGATATGTTGTAAGTGGTTGTTCACTGAGCAGAGAGGCACAACAGTTTTTATTCTGTTATTGATTGGGATGTTATTTGCACTGATAACTCTCTTTATCTCCTCAGTCACTATGCTGCTGCTGGGGTCTTGTTCTCAGACAGAAAGGAATTGCACTTAATATTCCAGTTTGGGATGATAGGTTCTTAAGGATCTCCTGAAATTACTCTCCTGCTTTCCTCAACAGTTCTGCTCAGGAAGTAGCATTAATCCTGTGTCTTTATAAAATATTTACAAAATGGCTTTTTAACATTATAATTTCTTATTATTATCATCATCATCATTGGAGTAGTTTCACACATAGGAAATTTACAGTGGGGCAGTAAATTTACCAGTAAAATCCTGTGAAAAGAAAGAAGTGATTTCATTTAATTTTTCTGATAATAAAATCAGTGACTGAAAGGCTGCTGTATCTTCTTTTAAGCACTGAATTCCTCATCCCATTTCTTCCAGAGACCACTGAGAAATGTCTTTATGAAGGAAAACAGATATATTGGAGAGATAACGGTATCCCACAAAAAACTCATAAGCCAAAAAGTAATTATTGATCAAAATATTTTTCTTCGCAGCATTAATTTGAGAGGATCTCTGAGTTTGATTTTGAAATATGCACTATATAGGAAAAAAATAATGTTGTTCAGAAACACAGCAAATGAGGTACTGAAGCAGAACATCCCCTCCTTTACCCTCTAAACTGGCTGGTAGCTTGTATCTAGAGGGCTAAAAAAAACCCCATTACAATATTGATTGCATTTTGTTATTCTGCTTTAGTGATTAAATACATCAGCCACACCATCAGAGCATTAAGTCTTGATTAATCATTCTCAGAAACCCGGGAGTAATATACAGAATATTTATTTAAAGTGTAAGTAGAAAGATCCATTTATGATTTATTATTAGGTCAACAGCAAGCTGTCCTTTGACTTTCCTTGGACTTCAATTTATTTTTGTTTCAGTTTCTCCCAGTTCCTTACTGCTCAAAAATCATAGAATATCCTGAGTTGGAAGGGACCCAGAAGGGTCACATCTGAGTTTTAACCTGTCAGTCCAGCTCCCGAATGACTATTTACTCCTGCAGCTTTTTATCAAAGATGTAACATCCCACTCCCTAAGGAGTTGATTGACAGTTGGGCAACATTAAAAATCTAATATTAATATTATTATTATTTCTGCTTTTGTTTGAAAAACTTGAAATATTTTGCATTCAAAACAAAAAAAAAGAAAAAAACCATAGTAGAACATTCAGTTATCATCTAAAATGATGAAATAAAAAAAATGTAATTCAAAACAGAAAAGTAGAAAAATTCATACAGACATTTGAAAAAAGGTCTAAGCTGGTGTTTTTTATCCTCCAGGCCACTAAGATATGACCAAGGTCCAAGCTATTAGAAAAGATTATCATGGGACAGTACTCAAACTGTTAAATCCGGACTCCCAGTGGGATTTAGAACCTCCAGTCTATTGTTTCATTAGTGCAAATAGAGGCTCAGTATCTGATTGAGGTCTAGGCTGCTGTGATCATGGGAAACTTGAAGTTTGGGCTTTTCTTACAAGAAATCCTGCAAAATTCCTGTAACAGAGAGATGAAAAAAATCACATTTATTCAAGTAGAAATTGTACAGAAAAAAAAGCATGTTGCATTAGGATTTTTTTGCTCATCTCACTGTCTTTAGACTTCACTAATCCCTCAGTTGCAAAAGAGTTAATGAACAAAATAGGAATCAGAAATGTTATTCCTTATCACTGTAGGATTAAAACACAATGACGAGGAAGAAATGTTTTTCTTTAGGTAGGACAGTTACAGAAGAACCTGCAGCCTCAGTTTACATTCCTGCCTCTGAGCAAAGCCTTTGCCTGGAGGGATAGTCTTTGTTTGGGATGAACTGTGCACAATCCAAGCTGTAAAAGACAAAATAACCCAGGAGGAAATTCCAAGAAGATTCTCCAGATGAGTGAGGTTGTAAGAAACCCAGAGCCACTAAGGACTTCTTGGTTATCATTATTCCACACAGTCAGGCATTTTCACAACAATGCCTGCAGTGCTCTCTCTGGCAGAGTTCATATTTTCATAGAATCACAGAAAGGGTTGGGTTGGAAGGGACATTAAAGATCATCTTGTTCCAACCTCCCTGCCATGGGCAGGGACACCTTCCACTAGATCAGGTTGTTCAGAGCCCCATCCAGCCTGGCCTTCTCCCTTGTTCTTTTGCTGTGTCTTTTTCAAACAGAAATAAATAACCTGTGAGTTACTCTAGGCTTTTTATTTGTGATAATTGCACGTGACTAGATTTTGCAGTTGGTATTCAAGATTTCCAAGACTACTTTTGTACAACACATGGAAACCTTCCATATCACAAACCAGCTGTGCCTCTCCAGTTCATTCATAGAATCACAGAATATCCTGAGTTGGAAGAGACCCACAAGGATCATCAAGTCCAACTCCTGACCCTGCACAGGACACTCCCAGAATCCCACCAGGTGCCTGAGGGTGTTGTCCAAACACTCCTGGAGCTCTGGCAGCCTTAGTGCTGTGCCCACTGCCCTGGGGAGCCTGTTCAGTGCCCAACCACCCCGTGGGGGAAGAACCTTTTCCTAATATCCAACCTAAACCACCCTGATACAACTTCAGGCCATTCCCTCGGGTCCTGTCCCTGGTCCCTACAGAATAAAGATCAGTGCCTGCCCCTCCTCTTCCCCTTACAAGCAAGCTGCAGACCAGACTTAGACCTTTAATAGAAAGGACTGGAATGCACACCCAGACATATCTCTGTAGATAAAAGGACATGTCTGACATCTCACACACTAATATCTGCACTCAGGTAGGTCTTCCCTGCATTACACAAGAACCTGTTCCAGTGAAAAGTGAATAAAAATTTACAACGTTAGAAGCAGAAATGAGATCTTGGATATTTTGTCTTTCTCCCCACAGTACAAGCAGGTTTCTGGTGTCATCTGCTGCCTGTTGTTAATGCTCACATTGGGTGTGTGTTGCTTCAGTGCTGAGCCAACTCTCCTGCTGCACAGACAACCCCAACAGATCCTGTGGCTGGAAGTGCTTCTTGGGACGCATTTTATTCTGAAAATCTTTGTTATCATCACCATAGAAGTGTCTGCACAATTGTATCATTTACCTGGGAGAAGAAAATGATGTGTCACATTCCTGAAAATATGTACAAGGGCTGTAGGAGACCAAGTTATTCAATTCCTACAGTTCTGACGTGTACTTGAAGGTGTAGCTTAGGGAGCTGCCAGTTTTATATTCTGCCTTCTTCTTATATGATTTTAGGAGTCTAAATACACCTCTGTGGCATGAGGGAGCCTCAGTAGCCAGCCTGAAATGCTGAATTTCTCTAGGGAGGAAGGCGTGTAGAAATTTTTGCTGCAATTCCAAATTCCTATTGGAGTTGTGCCCATATTATCCGTATATTAATTAAGAGAAATTAAAATTATTAATTTTTCCCCTTTTAGCCCTTAGATTAGTTAAATCCAGAACCTGAAATAGGTAGAGATTACCAGGTCTTGAACAGGTTCCTTTTCAAATAAATTAAGAGGAAATAAATAATTTTTAACATCTGATAGCCAATTATTTGATAATCCTACATTTGTATGGAATCATAATAAAAATATAAATAACAACCCTGCGAATAGCAGATGGTTTTCCATGATGGATGCCATTAAAATAAATGATAGGAACTCTTCTGCAAACAAATAAACATTAATTAAATCTGTATTACAATGTGGGTCTGTAGAAAACATACTACATGTGTCTGATATGTTGAGAAGCATCTTGCCACTCATTTAATACTAAATTAAATACTAATTGTTTTTTCGAGTGTAACTAACTTAGAAAAATAATCTGCTGAGTGTAGAGCATTTCCTCATTAGCCCCCAGATAAAATTACTCTCTCCCTTGGGATGAGTAATCTATATTCCTTCTTCTGCAGCTAGATTGTGTTTGCAAATACAATTGAATTATGAAGACTCCCACTTTCTCAGAGTCTTAGATAAGTGTTAATACAACATTTTGGTAGTGCTTTTGTGATGAATATATCTATTGCTACAGGCACTCCAAGACCAATTTTTTCAGAGCTACACAGTTATTCAGGAGGAACCTGTTCATGACGTCCTGGGAGAGGTTAATGCACAATGAGTGCCTTTCTTACAGCAAATTAGGTAAATACCAGAGCAAGTCAGAGCTGCAGGTGGCCATTTCTGTAAACAACATTTTCTGTGCTTACACTGCAATAGTTGCATGGACTCAGAGGTGTTGTTATGCTCCTTTTGCATGTTTAACATGCATGAATCCTCATAATAATATCCTCTTGTCCTGCAGTATTTTGATCCAGCAGGCTAAGCAGGAACCAATGCACTGCTGCTGAATCCACTTGTAGATCTTGCACCCTGGAGTTTTTTGTCCCAAATAATTGACAACAGCAGTAAAATATCCTGTGAGATAGAAGTGAACCTGCAAACAGAGTTTCTTCATTTATAATAGTGTTCCAGGGATCATAAAACACTGGAAAAGGCTTCCCAGGCAAGTGTTCAAAAAACGAATAGATGTGGCAAATTGAGATATGGTTTAGTGGGCACAGGGCTTGATATTCTGTTAAAGGTTGGACTTGATGATCTTGTAGGCTTTTTCCAACCTTAAGGATTCTATGATTCTATGATTTGGTGAGACAGCAGCTACCAGAAGGATCAAGCTTGTAAAAGTGGGAAAAGGAAGGGTTAGAGCCCTGGGTTTTTGTCGTGAGCTTGTGGCCTGAGTATCATGGGCTTCAATTTTGTTTTTCCTTTGTAGGGTCGGAAGGAGCTACAGAGTGAGCAAAGCAGAGCAAGGGGAAACTGAATATATAAAATTGCATGTGACCAATTTAGGAAGTAACTTCAACTGAGTCAGTTTGAATTTCTTTCTATGGGACATTTGCCAAAGGGGAAAAAAGGAAATAAAGACAAACTAAGACCATTATTGGCTCATTTCTCCTACAGTAACTGCCTTTGTACAGTTCATAAGGAAAAACATGTAACCTCTTTGCATGTTATGGTAACATAACATCCTAAATCTGGGGTGGCTCCTGATTTATCCAGTTTCTTCTTTAATATTGAATGAAAGGGGAATATTTACAGGATCAGCAGACAAAACTGCAGCTTCATTCAAGAACTTGCTGTTATTCAGATCCCAATGCACTTCACTCTTAACCATCTTCAGTAAAAAACTTTGATCTTTCTCCTTGTCAGTTTTAGCAAAATATGTCTGACTGACCAAGTAGAGAGGAACACACCAGGAAAACACACCTTCATTCCCAGAATCCTAATGAAGTTTTCCACATGGGGAATATGCACTTCCCTTGTAACTACTACAAAATGGATGTGCAGCTGCTGTAATGATGTGAGGAATTTAGGGAAGAAATCAAGTAACAAGTGTTGCTGGATTTTACATATTCAGTATTTTCACTAGGAATGCAGAAGATGCTATAGGAAAAGTACTTCAGGCATTAGAAAGAAAGAGGTAATTAAAAGATTTAAAAGGATGGGATAGCATTCAAAAGAATCTTGAGAAATTACTATATGGGGCTGAGATCAACAGAGCGAGACTCCTACAGCAAAATTAAAATCATTCTTCTGCAGAAAATGCAATCCAACTGAGAACTTTGGCATTGAAGGAAACAGGAAAAGCAGTGCAACAGGCAGGAAAGATAATCAAAGGACTGGAGAGCCTGTTCTGTGAGGAAATACTAAAGGAGTTGGGTCTCTTCCCTATGGAGAAGAGAAAGCTCAGGGAGACCTCATCAAAAAATCCTAGTACTTAAAGGGTGGCTCTAAGGGAACAGAGGCTCTCTGTTCATGAGGAAGAGACAAGGGGCAATGGGTACAAACTGTGCTGGGAGAGGTTTAGTCTTGATATAAGGGAGAAAGTTTTTACAGTGAGAACAATCAGTCAACAAAACAACCTCCTCAGGGATGTGGTGCAGCCCCATCGCTGAGGGTTTTCAGGATGTGATGGGACAGGACAAGAGATGATCCCATCTAGGCCTCCTTTCCCATGAAAACTTGGACCAGATGGTTTTTTTGAGGTCCCTTCCAACCTGAGCTGTTCTGTATGTGAATTAATATCTGTCCTACACTATTTTTAATTCCCCCCACTCATATCCAGAGTGAGATCTGGGAGCAGGATGGTCCATATGCTTCTGTGGGATTTTTGTTTCTCCTCAGTGTCGCTGTTTCTATATATTCCTGTTAGCAAAGACTGGTTGTGTGTGTATGTGTCACATGAAAATTAAATTTGCTATGACCCCTTATACACTGAGCTATCTGTCTCACAACTAAGTTCCCATCCTGCTGTTGTCAGTTTTTCTCCTGATATCCATAGCAACAGGATTGTCTTGTCAATCAACTATTTCACAAGTTTTGAGGCTTGAAAGGATTATTAAAACATCTTCTATGGTTTTCTGAAGAGTAGAAGTCAAAGAATTTTTTCCTGTTCCTCCTGTGATAAATCCAAAATGTATATTTGTTAAATGTACCTTCCAGAAAAAAAAACACACCTGTATATGGCCTGGAAAGCCCAGTAGAAGGGAGCATTCACCAAGACCATTGGGATTTTTAGTCCATGTTAATTTTTTTCATATATTTTAGAATTCATATCTTGTTTATAACTTGAGATCATGTATTTTTCGCCTCTGGATCTGTTTCTTGTTTTGTCTTCTTCTACTAAATTAAAGATCTCTTTACTACCTGGTATTTCTCCCTGTGGAGATATTTAAACCATAATAGAGTCACCTCTTGATTGTCCTTTTTTTTAAGATAAACAGCCTGAGTTCTTTATGTGTGATTAAATGAGTCTACGAGCACATAAAAAATCTAATAATTGAAGAGTAAAAAAAAATAAATATCTTCCTTTGTCTTCCTCAAACACCCCCAAAAAATTATATGGCTACTCAAAAGGGAGCACTTATAAGAAAATGTAATAATCTATACAACAGTATAGTTAGATTCCAAATACAAAAGCAATCCCAAAATGATGGTTCTTTAGAAGATGACTGAGAGGAGAGATATGAAATAAAGATGAAAATTTTGTATATAGATTTTTAGTAATTAAAAAGAGGTTGAGCAGTCTCTGTTCAGAGGAAAGGATGTAGCCATTGCTTAAAGACTTGGTATAGAGGGGCTCAAGTACCTCTTATAGTCAAGTAGAGCCCATAAAGAGAACAAAACATGCTGTGCAAAACTAGGGAGACTCCACTAATGAGGGTTTGGAAGTAACATTAAAAGAAATATCATAACCAAACAATCATTCTGGGATTAGAAGTAATTGTCAATGAAGGTTGTGGAATTTTCATCAGAGGAGTTATTCCAGCCTTGTTATAAGCTTTTGAGATAAAACACTGTGTTAGAAAACGACAGGGAATGATTGGGAAACCTATAAGGTCCCTTTTGAAGTCAGAAATCAACAATTAGCTATTTTAGGCCACATCAAGGAAGTTTCCTTCATTGGAAAGATGAAGTTGAACATCTAAGGAGTGTCAGTGAGACACATTAACAGTGTTCCCAATGATCTGAAAGAACTCTTTTTGTTTTTTTTTTTTTTTCCTTTAATTAAAGCCCAGCAAATCAGCATCAGAGTTGGACAATTAGATTCGGAGGAAACTGCAGGACCATGTTCCTAAACTGGGCACACTGGGTTGAATCAGAAAATGTATGTGACCATGTCATGGTAGTGCCAGAGCAGCAGCTGCCTTTCCCCTGGGCATTGTATCACTGACAGAGGAAACCAGTGGGAATCAATCAACTGGTGGAGATCAGCAGGGGAATTCTACATCTGTGGGGCTGCAAAACAAGAGGCTGGCCAGGAACGACAGGGAAGGGACATTGCTGTTCGGAAATCCTGCTTTTTCGTGGAAAAAGGGAACGCAGTTCCTGTTCTAGGATGAGATTCTCAAGACACTGACCTTGTAGTCCTCATCTACTAATCAAGACTTACCAGTTAGTTTCTCTCCATTTCTCTTTCTTTATTTATTTTTCTTTCTTCTTTTCTTTCTTTCTTTTTCTTTCTTCCTTTCTTTCTTTTCTTCTTTTTTTTCTTTACTTTTTTCTTTCTTTCTTTTCTTACTCTTTCTCTCTTTCTTTTCTTCTTTTCTTTCTTTTCTTTCTCTCTTTCTTCTTTATGATTATGTTAAAAGATTATATGGTAGTTGTCTTTCTTTTGAATCAGGGCTTTGTTCATTCTTTTACCATCTACAATTACAATAGCGGTACAAATCACAACCGATAAAAAAAACAGTAGAAACACAAATCCAAAGCCATTTATTTAATTACTTAAAATGGGACATGGCTTCCTGAATGTCTAATTAAAGTTTTTCAAAACTGTAGCCACGTATGGTCATTGCTCAGCAAGGATATGCAGGGAACAAGCACAGGTGAGATCCAGAAGGAAAGAACCTGGTTGTAGGAAAAATATAGGAAAAGAATTCTGTGTATTCTTGCAGCATGGGTAAGGATATATCTTCCAAAATCATGCTACTTTAATCCATAAAATATTTCAATCTAATTGAGATTGGTTTCAGAAAATAGGAAATTCAGGTGTGCATTCAAGCTGAGGACACCTCTGAGAGGGGGTTTTTAAAAAATAAAGTGCATATTTCTCATGGTTCCTGTCTCATCCAGCAGGGAATCACAGCGTGATGGTCTCCCACAGTGCAGGCTTGAGGACTGAGTTGGATAATGAGCATCCATAGGTCTCCTATCCCATTTTTTGATCAAGACAAGGCACAGCAAGGATGGGGACTGTTTTACTTTGAGTGGAGAAATTTCTATTTGGACAACTCAGGGTCAAACATTTACCTGGCTGTGAATGTCTTAGTTACCAAGGAAGGAGCAATTACTTTAGTTGTTACACACAGGGGGTCCTGTAACTTAGAGAGCAATATTTTACCTCCCATACCTAGGTCCTTTCCAACACCCTGTGACATTTTTGAAGACCTGAGGGATAGATGAACAGATAAAGAATTCTGTTCTTATTTTTTGTGTCAGAACTGAATTCGCCATTAACTCACCACATCTGTTATGTCTGGTCAATCCACTTCAGCCCCACTTCATTCCCAAGGAAACAGCCACAGCAGCTTTGGCTGGATGTTGTTCTAAAAACATCCTGAACCTTTCTGATTTTTTACCCTTGTTGCTTCATTACCAAATCTTGCATCTACACCAAATTTATAACAGAAGAGGAAAATGAAATTACTATTGTTATCAATTATAATTTTTGCTTTTGCTATTGCAAGATGATATTGTTTAGGAAGCATTTTGAGAAGAACCAGAAAGAGCTTGATTTGAAGTCAACAGCACTTCTAATTTCACCACTTCTAATTTCACCAATGTGTTTGTCTGAGGTAAAATAACTTGTCTGAAAACAGAAAGAATAAAAAATTTAAATGGTTTGGATGGTTTCAAGTGCTCCATACAGAAAGCAGGTTCTATGTCTTTGACTTCTACACCTCAGCCAAACGCAAAATAAGTTGCCCCTACCTTCTCTTTATCCTTACAGAACTCCTTCCATATTCTACATTCCAGAAATCTGTCATGTTTAGGGAAGAACTTGCTTTTCTAATTAGAAAACACCAGGAAAAAATATTGTGGGTGCACGTACATTGAGGTTGTGAAGGAAGGGGACTCTGACAAAATCTGATATCCCTGAAACAGATTGGAACTTTTTTTTTGGTTGTTATTTTTTAGGTAATTAACGGGTTCCAGTCGTCTGCAGCAGTAGTTATAGCAATTAGTTGGGCTTAGTATAAGTCTCTAATTTCCTACATCAATAAATGTTGGATCGGGGCACTATCACTACCAAGTACAGTCATTGTTTACAGCATATTCATCTTCATAAGAGCCTGACTATAAACAGAACATCTTTCCACTGAGGTTTGCCTAAAAATACCCATCAGCATGTCCCATCAGCTGGGAAATACTTGGGGAGGGAGGGAGAGAAAAAGCAATAGATCTACAGAATTAAAAGCCAAAATGTCAGTGTAAGGAAGACATTTATTTTCCTCTACTCCTTAAATACATACATGAAATAGAAGCTCTGTGGTCTTGTACAAGCAGAGTGGGAAATGTTTTTGCCTCAAAAGAGCTCCTGTTTGGAGAGTGAAAGGGCCAGGACTTGGACTTTGATGATCTTTGAGGGTCCCTTCCAATTCAGGATATTCTGTGATTTGCTATGATTTGCTAGGGGTACAAAGTGGGGTTAAATGTGGGAGGTGTGTGAGGACCGAGGAGAGAATGGGAGAAACAAGAATTTCACAGGAACTTAAAGGTGAAGACAGGACTGAAAAACAGGTGTTTGCCTACAAACTGTTAAGAGACACAACAATTTGATCTCCGGTCCTCGAGGAGAGCTGTGAGGGAAGAAGGAATCTAAAGGAACTGTCACTTTGACTTCCTCACAAAAGACCCTGTGCTATCTATTCCCCTCCTGTAACAAGATATTGACTCCACCACTATTTCCTGGGAAGGAATAGTGAGGATAAATCTATTTCAACATGAGGGAAACTCTTATTGAGGGTAATGAAACACAAAATAAATTAGTTTTTGTTATGAGGTTTGCTCTTGGCTCCCTAACAGTGGTAGCACTAACAAATCAAACCCAAGGAAGAACCTTGTACTATATCATTCCATGGGACTACTGCCACAGACTACACTGGGAGGTTTTATTTGTTTTTAGTTACATTACCTGGATTAAAAATAAATTTTAAAATTTATTTTAAAATAAAATAAAGGGAGGATTGAGATATGTAGGGAGAATTGAGATATTTGTTTTTATGGGACAGGAAGAGTACCCAGTGTTTTTATGAGGTAACTGTCAACAATAAATTAGACTTAGAGTACATTTCTTTCACTGGCTAATATGGCACAAAATCTTTCTGACTCACAGAGTTTTGCTGCTTCCTATTGAAAAAAATCAGTTCAGCTGTGGTTAACAAATTTTAATGTGCCTAAAAAGTACCATAAAAAATGTGTGAGGCACATTTGAAGACTATCACCATCTATCTCCCCTGGAGTTCATTAGATTTGGGCAACTGAACACGTTGGATGTTTCAGTAGGTTCTTATTCCATGTAACTGTATTAGGAAAGTTAACAGAAGTGTCTCCACAAAAGAGGAAACAAAAAACACTTATGAACACACAGTTTCCTCTTTCTCATCCCCAAATGAGCAAAAAACCTGTTAAGCTGACATTTTGGGTAATGTATTATGGCAGGTAAATTAGGCAAAGAGTTAATTAAAATCTGAGAGCTAATTAATGAGATCCACTGCACATTAAAGATCATTACTCCAGCTGAAAAGAGTAATTAGAGAGCAGTTGCTGGTGTGTTTTATTCTCCTGGGTGTTTTGCTGACATGCCACATAAGTCATTCAATGTTGAGAAAATAATCTGCTGATCTCCATATTTACTGTGATTATTATATATTTGTGGCAAGTTAAGCTGTAGCAGGGAGATTCCTCCTTCTAACAGATTTTCTCCCAAACACCTATTCATGTGTCTCTTCATCTGGCTCCTTATGTCTCTTAATTAAGCAATTTGTTATCATAATAATTTACAATCTCCATTTTAACTGGTTGCTTTCACCTAACAAACTCCTGGGCTTTTTTTAATCACTTTAGATAACAGAGCATGAGGCTCAAGAAATCTGCTTTATTGTGCTGCTGGCACTGCTGTGTTGTGGGAACTCTGCCATGGGCAAAGTTGGTTCACTTCAATTCCCAACCATTTGTCAAATGAGAATAAAAACTTATGAGACAAGGCCTCTGTCATGGTTGGGACGCCAGTCAGAAGCCATGGTTACCACTTACAGGGACAATTCTGAGCAAAGAGTGCTCAGTGGGTAATCCTTTCTGACGTTTTCTAAGGAGATCCTTGGAAAGTTCCAGACTTGCACCAGCGCTGATTGCAGCTGTTACCGACAAATGCAGAGTGGGTTGACACTGCACTCTCTGGTTGCTCTAATTCACCAGATTTTTTTAAATCATAGAATCATAGAATGGTTTAGGTTGGAAGGGACATTAAAGATCATCTTGTTCCAACTCCCTGCCATTGGAACACCTTCCACTAGACCAGGTTGCTCAGAGCCCCATCCAACCTGGCCTTGGACACTTGCAGGGATGGAGCAGCCACAGCTTCTCTGGGCAACCTGTACCAGGGCCTCACCACCCTCTCAGTAAAGAATTTCTTCCCAATATCCAATCTAAATGTACCCTCTTTCATCTTAAAGCCATTCCCCCTTGTCCTATCACTGCGGGGCTTTTTTTCAGGGAAGCCTTTGAGAAAGTTGTTTGTAATTGTCTTCAACCCTTGGCCCAGATCACTTTCAGACTCCTTAGGCTTTTCCTGATTGTTATTTTTGCTGCCTCTATTCATAAATGCCCTGGAAGAACATTGCTTGCTTCAGTTTATATTTCATGCCTTGCCCTCACCATCCTGTTCCTCTTTCCCCACGTGATCCCTCCATGAGCCCACATTTCACAAACACATTTTTCTTTCTCTCCCTTCCCCGTCTTTACCCAGACACTGCACCTTCTTCTTCTCAGCCTTGCTCTCTCCTTCACCTCCAGCCCTTGCAAGCTGTTACCTTTCTAAATCTGTCCTGCACTTCCAAACTCACCAGATGTTTTCTGTGCAGCAGCACCCCAGGTCAGGAGCTCGTTGCTGCAGGACTCTCAAATTGCTCATTTCACATTTAGCTTCATTAGATAATCTTGAGGTTTGTGCTATGAAGGAGGTAGGTGCCTCCTACAAGTCTTGTCTCTTAATCTAAAGATCTCTTCAGAAACCAAATTAAGAATCAACAGAGGCCAAACCTGTTTGGTATCTTAAACTGATGCTTGAAAGGAAGAAAAGTTGAAGAAAAAATAAGATGTTTATTTTGTCCCTCTCAGCTTATATAGCAAACTTCACAACAATCTCTTCTCTCTTTTAGATTCGGGAAATGGTTTTTAGTGTTTCTAATATAGAAGGTAATGGTTCAAAATGATTGCTGTCTTCACTGCACACCTATGATTTCCTAATTTTTAAAAAATGGTTGACCACTTATAAGCTTTCAACTGGTTATACAGTGTTCTAAAGAGCAAATGTAAATCTGCTGTCAGCTGCTGCGTTTCTTTTATGGCATTACAAGTATTTTTTTAGACATAGTCCACAAGATGTTCCCCCATGAAGGCCTCAGGTCTCCCAAAAATTCACTATCTGGAATTTCAAAAACTTTCCTGTAATTTCAAAACCTTCCCTTCATTCTGTACCTCTACTGACTAGGAGCCTTTTTCTACATATGATAAAAATGCCAATATTCTTCACCTCTCATTAAAAATCATTATTTAATTCACAGAAACATAATGGAATAAATTCACAGGTATAATTCCAAACTTTGAATTTTTTTGTCTCAAAATTTCTGTCTGGCAAACTTTTCCCATTTCCCAGAAGTGGGTTTCCATTTTTCCAAAGGAAGCTCTGATTCTACCTTCTATTTTTGTTCTGCTTCAGGAAGCTGAGAACTTGATTTAATTCAGGAAAGAGAAAATATAATAAACCACACCAGAATGGAGAAGTAGTAATATTTACTGACTAGTCAACATGTGCAGGTCTCAGTGTAGCTGGTGGCTCCACTGAACTAGAATCCTCCCTTCATCCCTCACTATCTGCCTGCATCCTCCCTAGATCCATGAGATGATAACTCTTTATTAAAATGTCAGGCCATTCTGGGAATTAATTAAAAAAAAAAGAACTCTGGAATTGGAACAATACTATATGAAGAAATACCTATTAATCCACAAACTATATCCAGACAGCAGGATGACAGCTCTTCCCCAATGCATTAAGCAGAGACAATATGACACAGAAAAATGTTTTATAGATTCACAGAATGGTTTGAATTGCAAAGGGCCTTTAAAGATCACCTAGTCCTAGCCCCTTACCATGGGCCAGGACATCTTGCATTAGATCAGGTTACTCAAAGCCCCTTTCAACACCATCTCAAACAGTTCCAGTGATGTGGCATCCAAAACTTCTCTGGACAACCTGTTCCAGTGTCTCACCTCCCACATCATTAAAAAAACCCCTTCATTATCTACAACCTAAATCTGCCCTCTTTCATTTCAAAATCGTTACCCCTTGTCCTGTCACTACAGGCTTTCGTTAAAAAATCCTCTATCTTTCTCATAAACATGTTTTTATATCCTTGGGACAAAGTTCTCCCTGGAGCCTTCTCTCCTCCAGGCTGAACAAGCCCAGCATTTCACAGTTCTTCACAGGAGAGGTGCTCCAGCCCTCTCATAGTTTTCATGGCCTTCCTCTGTAGCCTGAGAACCCTGGGATGCATCTCATCATGGACATGTATATGTTCAGGTTTCTCAGATGTTTTCAAACCCACAATGATCTGCTCTGAAGTGTGAAACTCCATTTTTCCAGCCTCTGGCTAGAGATTCAGGGACTCAAGAAAAGCAGGAAGAGCAATTTCCAGCAAAAACAAAGGTTAAAATGTTATTTAGTACCTCAACCACCTTCATGTCCGTTGTCAACAGGTTCTTTTCCTCATTTATTGTGAGGGTACATTTTCTTTAATCTTTGTTTTCTGACTAACACGCCTGTAGAAGCCCTTACTATTTTCCATATACCTTGTCCAATTTAACTCCAGTTGTGACTTAGCCTCTCTGATTCCATCTTACACTCCCAGGAAGTATTCCTAGACTATTCCCAAGGTGGGTGTCCCTGTCTATGAAATTTTTTCCTTGAGGTCCTTACTCAACCATCCTGGTGTCCTTCCTTCTGTGCCTAACTTCTTACAAGTTGGAATCAAGAGTTCTTGTGCTCTAAGAAAAAATGACTTTAAATATCTGCCAGATCTCTTTTGCCCTGAGGGTGGTTTCCCAGTTCAAATGACATCTTGTCCCAGGATAGTTAAGAGGCAGCCAGGACTGGCATTCAATCCCAGAAAGGTAGATTTTCCCAGATCCTACAGGGAACAGACTCCTTAAATTCAAAAGATTTGTTGTTCAAGTGATTTAGTATTTCAGGTTGTTCAAAGGATTTAGTACTTCATGAAGGTTGATTTACAATCAATTAGGGCTGGGGAAGGAAGAAACCGCTTCCAAACTCAATTATACAAGGTTTTCCAGTGACTATGGATGATTATCTTTCAGCCTGAACTATCAGCCTAATCCCTGAGCTATAAAGCAGCAGATAAAATATGTGTTTTTCTATCAGATCATTAAAAAAAAGATAAACATTTGAGTCAGTTTTAACATCACCATTTCCATCAGCTATGCTTCTGATTATATAGTGAGATTCTATTAAAGAACCCTTAAAAATCATGGTTTCACTGTGTTGCAGAAAGCTGCTGAGGGGTACTAGAGACAATGCTGACACCTCTAGATTTGGAAGTTCCTTCATAGCAAGTCATCACAGACTGAAACACTGTTCTAGAGGAGTATGACCCAATTCTTGTGCTGTCCTTGTAATGTCTGGGTGCTGTCCCCACAGTGTCCTCTTCCCAGGATCCAGCCACCTGATTTATGAACTCTCTGATATATCTTACATCTAAGTTAAGTAAAAAAATGTTGTGTTAACAATAATACAAACTTTCTGGGGCAGGGATTCAGGTTTCATTCAGCCCATATAGGACAAGTTCTGATTTGTCACAGAAACTAACCTTGATAAAATGGGGCAGTGCAAAGTCCTGTAAAGATTTACTATTTTCTTTTTTTAAAATTTTTAATTTATTTCGTTTTTAACCTTTCCACCCCTCAGCATGGTAATTTTTGATTGATGCCAAGCACCTTACAAATCCTCAGTTGCTCACAACCCATCTCCTTTAAAAACTCACGATGCTTTGCTTGCAATGTAATTTATTTGCCTTCCAAATGTACCTGTTTTTCTTTTACTTTCTTCTCTTTCCCCATCTTCTTTCTTTCTTAACTCATGGGTAGCTCAAAATAGGAACTAGTTATAATTTTCTCATCTCTTGCATCTTTATTTATCAAATGGAAGCACAGCTCTTCCCAAGTGCAATGGTTTGAAACCAGTGCCAATTAGAGTTCTGTTCTGCTCCAAGCCTGGGATGGAGCGGAGAGAGAGAGGGAGAGGGATGTGCTGCATTACAAATGGGACTTACTAAATTACACACACCAAGACTCTATAAAAGCCTTATCAAACAATGTCAGTGAGGGGAAAAAAAAAGAAGAGAGGTAATCATCAGGCAGCACCAGTAAATCAAAAGGAGCAGCCAAATGTATTTTAAATGCAGATAATTAAGCTGTGGTTTAGGAACAGGGGGATTCCTGCCTACATGTTCAAGGCTTTTAGAACTCAAGTTTAAAGGCAAAAAGCGGTATCATAAGTTACCTTTATTATTTTGTCCTCTGGTGAAGGAAAAAAATCACAGCAAAATGGCTTGATTATTTTATAAGAGGAAATCAAACAGATAACAAAGGGCAACCTGCCATGGTGATTGTCTGGCAATTTTTTAATGAGGGGTTCTGGCAAACAGGTTGGGAGAATTGGTCAAAATGTTTTGTTCTGTGTGATATTCCAGAACCATCTGGACACAATCCTGTGCAACGTGTTCCAGGCTGACCTAGCTTGAGCAGAAAGGTTGGACCAGCTGACCCACTGTGGTCCCTTCCACCCTGAACCATTCTGTGGTTCTGTGGTTGTTTGATCCGAGACAACAATAGCTTTACACTGACAGAGAGTAGGTTTAGATTAATTAGGAAGAAATTCCTTACTGTGAGGATGGTGACGCATTGAAGAGGTTGTCCAAGGGAGTTGTGGCTGCCCCATCCCTGGAAGTGTTGGACAGGGTTGGACAGGGCTTGGAGCAAGCTGGGCTAGTGGAAGTGTCCCTGCCCACGGCAGGGGGTTGGAACTAAATAATCTTTAATGTCCCTTCCAACGCAAACCATTTTATGGTTCTATGATTTCTGATGCAGGGGACTTTAGAAAAGCCCAGTTTGTAAGGTAAATATGTTCCTAAATCACGTAAAGATTTTTAAATATTCTTAACTAAGAGTGACTGGCTGTGAAAAGAGATGTATGAATGTAGTATTCCACCCTTACATTTGTGTGTTGAGTCTTGCTCATGAGGGACTGGAATGTCAGAAGACAGAGGCCAGAAAACAGGAAAAGTTCAGGACAGAGAGATTGAATGATGCTTGTAGAGAATATATTCCTTCTTTCTTTCTTTCTTTCTTTCTTTCCAGTTTATCAAAGCCATCCATTTCCTCAGTCTGGATATGCAAGAATACATCAGACCCGTGTGTCCACCCCACAGCCCATCTGAACTCACACAGTAAAACTGTTGTACTCGTGATAACAGCAACTGTGCCATAAATCTGATGTATTTTGCCAGCAATGGTCCATTTTCTCATGTATTTCTGCTTTCTCGTTCAGGAGATAATGCTAAAGTCATGGAAAGGCATTGAGGGGCTGGAGCATGTCCAGAGAAGGGTCTGGAGCACAAGTCTGATGAGGAGCAGTTCAGGCGGATGGGATTGTTTAGCCAGGAGAAAAGGAGGCTCAGGGGGGACTTTATTGCTCTCTACAACTCTCTGAGAGGAGGTTGTAGACGGGGGATGTTGGTCGCTTTTCCCAGTTAACAAGTGACAGGATGAGAGGAAATGGCCTCAAGTTGTACCAGAGGAGGTTCAGGGTGGACATTAGGAAGAATTTCTTCATTGAAAGGATGCTCAGGTACTCAAACAGACTGCCCAGGGAGAAGGTGGAATCACCACCCCTGGAGGTGTTCAAGAAAAAATTGGTCTGGCACTCATGGCAGGGTTTAGTTTTCATGATGGTGTTCAGTCAAAGGTTGGAGCTGATGAGCTCTGAGGGTCTTTTCCAACCTTAATGATTCTATGATTCTATTTTAAGCCTAGAAAATACCTATTCACTGAATAACCTGTATATTTGCAGCCTAGAATGTAGAAACAATTACAGAGAAACATCTCCCCACCCTTTTATCTGAAATACTGTCCATTTTCTCTTCTTTTCTTTTTCTCCCCCGTGAGTTTCTGCACTTTCTGAGACGCCAAGCTCTGCCTCTCCACATCTGACTTGAGTCAGGATAGAAAATTTCAAGTTTGGGTACTGATGAAGCTCCTGAAAACTGTGTGTGGCAACACAAACCAGCTGGAAACACACAGTTTCACAAGCAGCACTCAGAGCTGAGTGTGTGCTGCTTTCAACACTGGTTTTCAACATTGTCAAAGAATATTAAGCAAGTGGTTTTTCTACATAAAAAAAAAAAAAAATATTGGCAGGAGGTTTATAAATGACTAGAAATTCTTTAGAGAATCTCTAGAGCTGTGTTAAGTCAGCAGCTTAGCATCAAATTATGTTAATTTTTCTCTTCTATATGGTATGCTGGTGCATGGCTGAGAATATTTAGAAATAGAAATGCTTTCCCATTGTAATATGTGGAATAAAACAAGTCAGAACTCCAGTAGAGTTGTGGCACAGATTCATATTTATGAATTCCAAAAGGATACAGAAGGTGGAAGATAACCTGTGCAATGAATAAGAATGCAAATACTGCTTTGTTTTCACAGTAACCACACCAGATCTCCAGATATGCTCAAAATGAGAAGCAGAAATAAAGGTGATTTAAACATCAGCTTTGTATGAAATGGAGATTTAATGATATACCTTGTAACCTCAAGAAAAGAGTGTAAAATGCAGGTGGCTGGGGATTTACTGTGACTGAGTGGGGGATTTCTTGTGGTAGGAAAAGTGTTCATCCTTCGTTACACACGGATAACTAACTATAATAAAAGCCATTTTAGATTTTTCTCACTGATAACTAAATTTCATCCTCATCCATGCCAGATTCAGGATGTCACTTCATAAATGAAACCAAAAGAAATATATTAGAAAAACTCAAACAATTAAAAATTTTTCTATTCTACCTGTGCTTTCAGTAAAGAGTCCAATTCTCATCAAGGACAGTATTCTCCAGCTAAATCTCCCTTATGTGAAGAATTAATTCTAATTCTAATTCTATCCATTCTCTGTCACTGATTTGTGAGGTCTATAACAAAGCCCTTGACTGCAGAAAAGGCAAGGAGGGGGGACAGCCAGGGGAAGTTCCAGTCTGCCAGCGCCAAACCTCTCTGTCATTTCCAGCAGACTTTGGACAAGAGCAACAGATTTATAGAATATTTTGGGTTGGAAGGAACCCTAAAGATCATCGTTTCAACCTCCCTGCCATGGGCAGGGACACCTTCCACTATCCCAGGTTGCTCTAAGCCCCGTCCAACCTGGCCTTGGACATTTCCAGGGATGGGGCAGCCACATCTTCCCTGGGCAACCTGTGCCAGGGCTTCACCACCCTCACAGCCAGGAATTTCTTCCTAATATTTAACGTAAACCTGCCCTCTTCAGTGTAAAACCATTATCCCTTGTCCTGTCACTGCATGTCCTTGTAAAAAGTCATTCTCCAGCTGTCTTGTATCCCCCTTTAGGTGCTGGAAGGGGTCCTAAAGTCTCCCTTGAAGCCGCCTCTTCTCCAGGCTGAACAGCCCCAACTCTCCCAGCCTGTCTTCATAGGAGAAGTGCTCCAGCCCTCTGATCCAAAGCGGCTTCCTTTGGATTCTAACAGCTCCATGTCTTTCTTGTGCTGGGACCCCAGAGCTGGAGGCAGCTCTGCAGGTGGGGTCTCACCAGAATGGAGCAGAGGTGCAGAATCTCCCCCCTCACCTGCTGCCCACGAGGCCTTGGGTGCAGCCCAGGACACATTTGGCTTTTTGGGCTGTGAGTGCACATGGCCAGGTCACATTGAGTTCTCATCAACCAACACCCTCAAGCCTTTCTCCTCAGGGCTGCTCCCAATCTGTTCTCTGCCCATCCTGTACTTGAGTTTGGAATCGCACTGCCCCAGGTGTAGGAACTTGCTCTTGGCCCTGTTGAACTTTGAAGCAGCTCCTGGCCTGACAGACCTGCCCAGACTGCAGGGTGGGCTCTCCTTTGAGGTCAGAAAGAGAATCTTGTCAGCACTGAAAAATGCCAAGGTGGAGAATCCACCTCCGATATTCCACAACACTCACAATAGTGTTTTCATATGTTTATGGAAAATTTTTGTGTTTCAATTTGTGCCCACAGTCTTTTTATCTGTCACTTCAAATAAAATTTGAAGAATGACTTTCCAGGTTTACCCCGTCATGTAAAATATGAGTACTACTGTGTAGTGAAGATTGCAATGAGTTCCTGGCAGGCTGCACTACCACTTTGATGATGATCCTTATATGACACTTTTCTTCCACTTTCTGAGGGTTTTTTTTTCTATTTTTCTCTTTTTTTTCATGTACAGATTGTAAAGTAAGAGGATAAGCTTAGCTGTGATCCCTGTCTTCATGTCCTCAAGTAAAAACCCTGAATATATACTGAGTTTAGAGGAACTAAATAGTCTTAAATACAAAACATCTCACTGCTGCCAAGACAATTTTGACTCCAGATAAAAGTTCTTTAACTGTCTAGACAAATGTAGACAAAGGCAATAGAGTTCAGTGGAAAGAGAATGAGGTTGTAACAACAAAAGGGACTTGCTGAAGTGCTGTAAGAAACAGGTTGCAGGTTCCAGAGAACTTTTTTCTTTATTTTTTGTCTGAATTCACTGTAGTTGTCAGTCCTGGATTTGGCTTTTCCCCAAAAGCAAGTCTATGATTGTGTCTATACCTCTGGATGATTTATGCTTTATGTCCAAGATCAAAATCATAAGCCTTGTATCGAGATTTTCAATAATGAAACAATTTTTATGGCACAAGGACTTCTGGTATCAATAACCTGTATGTTCTTCCTTTGTTCTTCTCCTCCCTCCCCCCTTCTGTCTTCACATCAAGCTACTGATGGTTCTCCATTGCAATCTTTTAAAGGTGCTGCTGCTGAACTGTTCACTGATAAAACACAAATTTTCAAGGAGCAAAGAGAAGTGAGGGGGTAGGGGAAGAGGCAAAGATAAACCCCACGTTTGCTGTTAAACATGGGTTTAAATTCTGTGAAATGACTCTTTTAACCATATTTAGTTTTTGTCTGTGCTACAAGGACAGCCATGGTGAGGAAAAGAGTGAAGAAAAAAGACAATTTGTAAGTATTTTCAGTGTCCAGGCTTTAGTTCTACTTCCCCAAGAAGGGGAGATAGAAGGCAGGAGTTTAATTGTCCATTGAAACAATGGTTTCCATAAATTCCTCCAAAAAAAGATATACAGCAGTTTCATTCACTGGTCATTAGGGGAAAACAGGCAGAAAGAAGCTGAAAAACTCTTACAACACAGCAAAAGTTACTTTCCCAAATGTTTTTTGCATAAATACAGACAGAAAAGGAGAAATTCCTGTTTAAACACTTTATCTTGGCTGGTTTTTAGCACTACTTCAAGTGGCACATCTCTGGTCTTAACTGCTGCCCCCAAATTCCAGAAGAGTGAGATCCCACGTGTTGGGTTGGGGTTTAAGCAATCTGGAAACCCAAGTGTTAAAGCAGTTTTTACAGTTCAAGAATAGGTTGAGTACCTGTGCAATCATAATCCCAGAGAAAATCCTTGTGCTGGAAATGATCACTGTCACTGCTGCAGTGGAAGCACAAAGGTTTTGTAACAGCAAATTCTTATCAGCTTTGAGGGCAACTCAATCCTGCTCTTCATGTGCACTCAGCATCTTCCCAGAGGGATTCACAGTTAAAAAAATTCACTGAGATGGACTATTCTGTACTACACACTAACTCGGTGTCTATGAGATGGAGCCACCAGCTGTATGGAGACATCCAAACTACCATTTCAAAGTGTAAATAACAATTCAGAGCTATGAGGGACAAAAGACCCACAAGCGGGAAAACAATATTCAGAGTGCCAGCATAAAAATAATGAACCCAGGGAAAATGAAATTAGAAGCTAAAGCTAAAACAAGGGGAAATAGGGAACTATAAAAGGGATGGGAGATCACAGTTAAAATAAAATAGACAGCAATTTAAAAATAGTTTAAGGCTCCTAGAAAGTTATGAGAGAAAAACATAATGATGTCAGAAAATAAAAAGAAAAGTGATAACACCAAGTAGGAACTGCGGGCATAAAATTAATGTATTAAAAGTAATTATATGCTTACACTCTGCTGAGGAAGAAGGCCCATTTCACAAGTGACAACACATGCTGAGAGAATTTTCCCCATATCTGTGAAGGTCATGGACCAAAAACTGCTTTCTCCATGTAATTATAAGTGAGATAATGAAGTTACAAGGCAGGGTTTAAAACTCCTCCTTCCACTTCCTATGGAGGCATCCTAGACTACATTATCTGTCCTGCTGTTTGGTGCCCAGCAGAACTTTCAAGTGTTTAAGAATTATTGATTTGGCCTGGTGGAAATCAAAGGTGAGTGCAAACGTGAGGAACCAAGTGGCTGCAGCACTCTGGGGTGAGGGATTCCTGGCATCTGCTCTGAGATAACCAGCGGCACACATAAATGGCAATGGTCACTCTGATAATGAAAATGCACTTTGCCTCCAGCTTTGTTGTGATTATTTCTTCCTCTTGTCAAATTTTAAAAGCCAGAACAGTCACGTTCCTGCTTTGACAGAGATATTGATGGTGCCATGACAGTTCTCCTGGTAGCACTGAGGAAAACACATGAGAAAAAGTACAGTGAGAGGTGAAGAGTTGAAAACATACATCTGTGCTCTGCTTTCCCTCTTTTCTATCTTCCTGGCAGCAGATGTTCCTTTTTGTGTCCCACGTTTGCATGTTTATCCGGGACAGCTCAGACATCTCCCACTGGATTTGCTCTTTGCAGAGCTGAGAAATGCTCCTTCCAGCTGGATGGAAAGTACTTTGGCAAGAGGCTCCTCCTCAAGAGACAGATCTGGAAACTTTTTCTGCCCACTTAGTACTTACAAAGACTAAGTGGTAAATACTAAGTACTTAGTGCTTATAAATGTAAGGCTCATGACTGAAGCACCGGTTGAATATCTCTGGAAGGCAGGAACTCAAGTGCTGAACTCAAGCTTCAAGAAAGCCCGAGACTCTCCTGTGTATTGGCAATGTATTTTCAGGCACCTTTCTGAGTTCAGGAGAAGGTAAAACTTACGTGGTAAATACCACGGGAGAAGCCTTTACATTTCTTGCACTTTTGGAAAACTCCATTCAAAGTGAGACAATAAATTGATTTTGTAAGATATTTGACATGCAATAACAGGGCTGTTGCTGTAAACAGCATGGAAGAAATCTGGGCAGATGACTATGTTGATCCAGCAGTTTTTCCATTAAGAATGTTGCAGAGTCAAAGAATGGTAAGGACTAGAGAATACAGAATTTATGCCATGGATTAGTGATGGCCTTCCTTATGATAAACAACCACCTAAATAAACTTCATCATCATAGTCTTCCAAGCTCATAATCTTATTAGACACCACTGACAGTCAACCACTGAATGAAATGATTGAGAACTGGCCGGAGAAGTCAATCTTGTGGAAAATTTAATCTGCTTAAAAATGACAGGTCAGACTGAGAAGAAAGAATCAGAATCCTGTCAAACACACCAAAGCCAAACTCAGCATATTAAAATGAATCTTTACCATGATCGTTTCTGTGACCATTCACCGACTTTGCTTTAAACCCTCTCTGTGTCTTCCTTGCATTTGTCACTTTGACAATGATTTAAATTAGATTAGGCATGAACTAATATACCAGAAGTTCAGGAAATCATTAGGTAAGAAGCGTTTCTGGTGTACAGGAATAATTTAAGGAGCAGCAGTGGATGTGCCAACATAATTAACAAGGCAATGCCATAATGCCAGTTAGTACTTTCCTCGAGTGAGAATTTTATGCTGCTGCATTTCAGCATGGAAAAACTAATTTACTGTGTATCTGCAACAAGCAACAATAAAGCTCTTGTTTGTTTACAAATAAATCTTCCAAGGAAATGAAATGCTTGGGAAATTGCAGGTAATGCACTTCCATTTCTAAGAGCACAATGAGGGCTGTGATTTCGAGATTATCAAGGCCTTACAAAAATAGCACTCAGGCTGGAGCAAGAGTTAATCAGCTGCAACAACAGCTGAGGCTTCATCCCTACAGCAGGGCTTGGGATGGCAGGAGGTTGTTGGAAAATCCTGTGTGGTCAGTGCTCTGTGGCAGTTGGAGGTGATGGTCCATGACAGGTTTCAGGAGGTAATACTGAAAACAAAAAGCAAAGTATGATTGCAAGCACTTCTGGGAATAAGGGTATTTATCATCTAGACAAACACACATTTTACTTGGCAAAAATCCTCTCTAAAATAAGAGGATAGTAAAGTCTTCCAAATATAGAACAGCAGAGGGAAGTTGCTTTTCTTGAGATTTGAAAGATTCCCCTTCCCTCCCCTTTCCGCCCCACCCCGCCCCGCTCCGCCCCGCCCCACCCAAGCTCTTTTCCATGCCCTCAATTCCTGTAAATTTGTGCTATTAATAGATAAGATGGATAGAGCTGCCATAATCTTAAAAAGACATGCAGGGTTTTTAAGCCATAGAACAGTTTTGGTCCAAGAATTTTATCATGAATTTCAAAGACTATTTCAACCTTATCAAACAATGCCTGAAATAAAGCTCTTTCATTTATTTATTTATTTATTTATTCAGATTAAAATCTGAAAGGAATCTGCTTCCAGTTTAGCAGTGCAGGCCCTGCTAAACTGTAATTAAAGTGAATAGAGAATTTTAACTGGAACTTGGGTTTGCTTGACCAAGAGATATCTCAGACCTCTGTCATCACAGCATTCTGATCACTTCAAAATGTTTAATATCTTTAATCTCACAGCAGCCACATGAAGCATTTTTATCCCTATTTGATATTTAAAAATATCACTTTCCTGCCCATAAAGGCAACACAGAAGCTGTGATGAGGAGACCTGAATAACAGCCATGGAATCATCAAGGTTAGAAAAGACCAAGATCATCCAGTCCAACCATTAAAAATAGTTGAAAAGCACCACTAAAACATGTTCCCAGGTGCCACATCCACACACCTTTGGAACACTTCCAGGAATGGGGACTCCACTACTTCCCTGGGCAGCCTCTTTCAATGCTTGAACTCTCTTGAATGACTCACCCAAGGACAGAGAATGTTGTGGTGCAGGAAAATCCCCTTCTCTGAAGCTCACGTGTGTCACTTTAACCTCTGAGTCAGCCTTCCTCCCACCTTTAGAAGGATATTGAATTAGCACATGGAATGGTTCCTTAAAATAATTGCTCCTTTGCAAGGAGACTGAATTCCCTCTTGCAGCAAGACGGCATCCACTCAATGTCACCTCCCTCCTGCTCTCCTGTGACTCTAATGATTGTGCTATTCCTGGAAAAGGTGTCTTACCATGGAAGCACATGTTCATACCCTACAGAGTGTTGAAGACTCTTGTGGAGCAACTCTCTTTAATATTATTTACATCAATTCTAAGCAGTTAAGAGAAAGCCAGAGATATTTATAGTATGGTAACTTAGTCTTTGGTGATTTCTACTGTGGCTCTGTGAAGCTTCTTTACCTGTATATTGCATTTAATGCAGAAATCAGCACTGTAGAAGCTTCACGGTTACAGTGCCAAAAGGTATGGAGCTTTCTTAAGGAAGCTTTAAAAAATTCCTCTTGTGTCCTTTTAAAAACAGACAATCCTATTTAAGATGCCCAAAGACAGCAGAGCTCTGCCTGCAGTTAAGTCTAAGGCTGTGACTACACTTGCTGTTTCTTCCTTTCCTTTCTTTCCCAAAACCCACTTCTAAATCCACAGGGAAAAGTCTCATAATGCTTATATCTATGACCATGACAAAGAAGAATCCCATTTATTATGGAAATATATCTCATTTAATACACTTGAAATTTCTTGCCAATGTTTCAAATTGAGCGGATTAGGAAGCATAAAAAAAAAAAAAGCAACAAGAGGAAGGAAGAAAAGAAAGTCAAAGAAATGCTCTGGAAAGGAAATGACACCAATTTGCCTTTTAAACCTTGCTGGTTAGTTGTTGCAAATAAAATGCCTCTAACATACACTACCTTAGGAACTCCTTGATCCCATCAACACATTTATCAGTAGATCCCTCTGGCAGTGTCTGTGTTCCCTTTCTCTCATTTTAATAGTCACTCTTCCAAATGCCCACCAAAGTGAAGGAAAAACTGTTATTTTTCTATCTCTCTCAGCCAAGCTGGGCAGGATTGTGTTGTCTGGACTTGTTTTAGGAGGTAGATGAGGAAGCAGGTTCAGGTACAGGTTGCACACAATCCCTGCACTCCTGTCTCCTGTGGGGCAATTGCAGATCACCTGAGATTTGATACATCAGATCAACTGCAAATCTCCTTTATTTGTACTGAAAAACAGCTTGACAGACTTCAGCTTTCATGACTTGGCCTCCAAGACACCTACACAGAGACAAGAACGACCCAAACAGCAACACCTCAGGGCAAGAGTGACCCCCAATTTTCTTTCAGTCTTCCCTAGAGGTTGATACACTTGATAATCCCCTGCACCAATACAGGCTGGGGACCAACCTGCTGGAGAGCAGTTCTGGCAAGAAGGACCTGGGGGTCCTGGTGGAAAGTAAGCTGTCCATGACCAGCGGTGTGCCCTGAGGGACAAGCAGGTCAATGGGATTCTGGGATGCATTGGGAAGAGCATTGCCAGCAGGTCGAGGCAGGGTGATCCTGCCCCTCCACTCAGGCCTGGTGAGGCACATTTGAAGTGTTGTGTCCAGTGCTGGGTTCCTCAGCACCAGAGAGACATGGAGCTCCTGGAGCAGGTCCAGCAGAGGCTACAAAGATGTTTAGGAGACTGGAGCATCTCTCTTATGAGGAAAGGCTGAGGGAGCTGGGGCTGTTCAGCCTCAAGAAGAGACACTGAGAGGGGACCTCACCCATGTCTGTCCGTGTGTGCAGGGAGGGGGCAGAGGATGGACCAGGCTCTGCTCGGGGGGGCCAGCAATGGGACAAGAGGAATGAACAGGAACTGATGCCCAGGAAGTTCCACCTGAATATGAGAAGAACTTCTTTCCTGTGCAGTGACTGAGCACTGGAACTGCTTGCCCAGAGATGGTGTGGAGTCTCCCTCACTGGGGATATTCCAGAAGAATCTGAACACAATGCTGTTCCTTGTGCTCTGGGATGACCCTGCTGGAGCAGGGAGGTTGGACCCGCTGTGGTCCCTTCCAACCCAAACCATTCTGTGTTTCTGTGAAGATTGCCTTGAGCAAGCATTTTTGTTTACAGTGTGGAAGCAAATCCTGCTGAGGTTTCAGGCACACTTTAAAAGTAGTGGATACAAAGTAAACTACACAAAACTTATCAAATTGCAGCAGAATTCAAGCACTTTTCCTTCAGTCAAGTAAAGTGTCTAACAGTCTTTCTTCCTCATGTCATGTTTGGACAGATGAAGCAGAATTTTTCCTACAACAAATGGGACAAATGCAAATGCAGACCTCTCAGTAAAGTTGGACTGAAGTTTTTAAATTATTATGATATTTAAAGTAACCCTTTTAGACTTAAAGAAACCCCTTTAGACCCATATTTTGATACCCACAAGTGCAAAAACATGAAGTATTTTTTTACCTGGCATATACACACCTCTTCAATGTCACCCTGTACAGTGGGCATTTGTTTTGTTGATGGTGCAGACACAGAATATTTGAGGATGAGAACAGTATTTTAATCAGAATAACATTCCTGCCCATCATGATTCAGGTCATACACAAACATAATTGTCTTCAGTAGCTTAGTTTCTCAAGTGAGTAGCTACTGTTATTACCAGGAAAAAAGTGAATGTATGGGAGTCCCTGCAGTTATATCAGCTACTTACAATTCTTAATTACTCTTATTACAACCTTTATTTCTTATTATAGCTCCACAGGTACACACAGCACACACAAAAATTGGATTTTAAACCATTTCTAAGATGTTAGTGATGTAAAGCACTAAGTTGCCTTCTGAGATGCAGGTCAGGTTAATTCTTTTTTTTCTCACTATATTGCTGCAAAGCCTGGCACTGCCTCCCTCCTTAGGAAAGTTACCATGAAGCAAGAGAGTCCTTAGGAATTGAGAACAGTCTTGAGCACACACATGGAATCAATAAGACTCCCAAAATTCACCCAGGGAAGTAGTTTTTTCATGCTCTGGATTTATTACTGCTGCAGGAATTGTGCTCTGAGTGTTGCTTTAAGCCCACCCATAACATTCAAAGGACAAAAATCACAAGTCTCTAATCACACTGGACCTGTGTATGAGGGATGATGATCTGTGAAATCAGTGTTCTGTCCTTAGCTGGACAAGCTCGTGGTGCTGTTTCTGCCTGTAATGGATAAATTCTGCCTTTTGCAGAAGACACTTGGGGGAATGGAGCAGTGCCTGCAAAAGGAGCTCATGAAACAGCTCTGCCCTGACCTGCTCCTTGCAGGTAGTTTGTCTCATGGCATGAACCCCTTGGAGGCACCTTGCTGCCTGCAGACTCCACTCCTTAATTTATCTTCAGTGCTTCCTAAATCAATACCAATGAGCTTAAGAAGTTGTCAGGGAAAGGAACAAGCAAACTCTGCGTTTCTGTATCACTGCCAAGATAAAATGGTGATGTGGATGGTAAGAAAAACAAACCTAGGTAGATATATAAAGGGAATTAAATACATAGTTTAAGAGAAAACATTCTTGGAGAAAAAAAAATAGCATTGAGACCTAATGCTCGTTATTTCTAGTTCATTAAAAAGTAATTGCTGCATTTTCCTCTTCTTATAGCTGGAGATTTGAAAGCACTTTACAAGCATTAGCAAATTAACTTTTCCAGCATCCCAAGCAGAAAGTTAAGGCTTAATATCTGCACTGTGTGCATGGAGAAAGAGACTCTAGACTCTTTCCTGGAACCCTTATTTGTATAAACAGCCCTATATATCTCCATGGAAATCATTATTTATAGAATCCAAGACTCACTTAGTTTGGAAAAGATCCTGAAGATCATCAGGTCTAACTCTTAAGGTAACACTATCAATGCATCACTAAGTGCCAGGGATGGTGGCTCAAACACCTCCCTGGGCACACTGTGCCAGGGCCTGAAAACCCTTTCCTGGAAAAAAAAAATAATCATAATATCCAATCTAAACGTGCCCTGGTGCAACTTGAGGCCATTTCCTCTCGTCCTATCACTTTTTTAACTGTTGTTTCTGTTTGTCTGAAGATTCAGCTGTTCATCACTAGCATCTGAAGATCATGCTCTAAGTTGTGAGAACCAGAAACATCTCTTAGTTCTTATTTTACTTCCCCAGAAGTAGAATTCATGTGTAGGAGAATAAATAATGAAATAGTTTTTCCCGTGAACGTTTTCTAACCAGACACTGAAAGCTTACAAAAAACCAAATTGGCATACATCAGTGAAAAATGGGATTTTATTGATAAATTTCTGTCAAAGTTCAGACATAAAATACTTGATTGTTTCTGTGGAGGACACAGGTGAGTCTTGGCACAGGGGTGGTTGTGCATGATTCACTGAGCAGCAGTAAGACCACGGGTAGTAGTTACACTGTAGAGGCCAGAAACTTCTTTCCCTTGTACTTTGAAACACAAAATCAAACTTCCACATATCTGAGCAAAGATATTCTGAAAAAAAATGAATTTGTACTTCTATCCTCCAGCTCAGAGCAGCAGAGAAGAATTTTTCTCATCTTCAGCATCCCTTTAGGTATTAAAAGTAAGTAAGTAATAAATAGGAGGCCCTATGAGGATATCCTGAACAATTTTATTTCTTTTTTAGTGATAGTTCTTATTAACCAAACAAATCTGTGATTGGAGAAGATACTCTCTACGAATAATGAGAGGTCTCCTTTTGTATTCAATTTCTAGATACCTTGTGATTAAATGGATGTTGTTTGTGAAATAATAATAAAAAGATGCTGACACTGTAAATCAACCAGAGCCAATCTCCTGCTTTCCCAGGCATTACTGGAGGAAAATTAATTCTCTGCACCCAGGAACAAGTCCTATATCTCGAAATAAATTGATAGACTGTGTTTCAGCTCCTGGGTAATTAAGAATAATGGTTCCAATTCTTTTGAGTGAATGACAGAGGTGGGACTGACGGGTTTCCTGTGTCTGTTGATGAGATGTGTGCCTTGGATTATCATTGATTTCTGCTTCTCTGTCGTGTGAACTCTCATAAAGTAAAGCCTCATCTTTTTGCCTGGTCTTTTTGGAAGTGCTTAACATTCATCAACCTCTGTGATTCCTTTGGCTGTGACACGTGCACAGGAAGGACATGGAGTTGTTGGAGCGAGTCCAGAGGAGGCCACCAAGCTGATTAGAGGGATGGAAAACTTCCTCTACGAGGGAAGCCTGTGAGAATTGGGATTGTTCAGCCTGGAGAAGAGAAGGCTCGAGAGTGACCTGATTGTGGCCTTCTTGAAAGGAGCCTACAAAAAAGATGGAAAGAGACTATTTATTAAACTGAAAGAGGGTAGGTTTATATTAAATATTAGGAAAAAATTCTTTACTGAGGGGGTGGTGAGACCCTGGCACAGGTTGTGCAGAGAAGTTGTGGCTGCCCCATCCTTGGAAGTGTTCCAGGCCAGGTTGGATGGGGCTTGGAGCAACCTGGGGTAGTGGAAGGCATCCCAGCCCATGGCAGGTGGTTGGAATGAGATGGTCTTCAAGGTCCCTTCCAACCCAAACCATTTGATTCTATGATCCTATGCCATGGAAGAGGCCTCATGTCTTGGTCATCAAGACATGGTTGGAAGGTGTGACCCCAGAGAAACAACACAGTGCTGCCACCTCCTTCCCAATCCGTGCCAGGCAAATCCCATGCAAAGACATGTTGGATGGGGCAGTTAAAGGATCTGTTGACATATAACTCATCCCCGTGTTCAAGGGGCAGGAGAAGGAATATGGTACCATGCTGACAGTGCATGAATTCTGGCTGATCTGAGATGGAAAGTGAATTCTGTGTTCAACATCAGTGGTCTCAGAAATTTATGGTGGTTTTGGCACTTCTAGGTAGGAATATTGAGGCAGATGCTGAGGGATCATGTTTATCTGTGTCTCCTCTTCAGCATTATCCCTACCACAATGTTCACAGTCCATGTGACGTGGGACAATGGTCAAAGAAACTTGGCTGATTCTTCAGGTGAAGTTTCACAAGCCCCCGTAACATATGCTATCTTCATCCTTTCCATCGAAAATGTAGGAAAATAAATATATTTTTCCCAACATAATTATTATTTTACAAATCCAGGAAGTTTCCCTTCACATACCTCTTTTTCAGAAGGCAATTTGAGCAATCAGAAATAGAGGAGTTCCATTGTTCTAGAAATGAAGGCTTAGCACCTGAGGAACACACAGTAACAAAATCTATGGGAAACCCATGAATTCTAAATAATATTGAGGTTGTAAATCTTCACTAAACCATTCAAGTCATAAATTCCAGCACGAGCAGAGGTAGTTTGAACTGAGTCTTTACATTTTAGTGTCTTTGTAATGTGGTAAAGTACATTTATAGGACTTCTTAAATCCACAAAGGCCTTGTATGGAGCAGTGGAATTCCTGTGTAACTTCAGGGCATATTTCCTACTACCTTTTGCCACTATTTTTCAACTCATTTTGGTTTGCTGATCCCTGAACATTTTCCACTAGAGCTTCTATGACTCTAAGGATGTCATAAATATAGATTTTCACATGGTAAAACACAAACTGCAACTCAGAATACCTTGTGGTTTTTTAATGTTACCCCCAGTAATATCCTTAGAAATAGACTCTTAGAAGCCATCAGCCAAAGTCTGCAAAAAAATGCTTAAAAAGCACTGTTAATTCATTGATTTTTCATTGAAAACACCTGGGTATTAATGGGTTTCGTCTTGTTTTTATAAGTGATTAAAAAATAATGTAATTTTATTACAAACCTACAAAAGGCTAGTTATTATTACAGAAGCATCAAAATAAGTAAAAAAATAAATGGAAGGGTGAACTTATTGCTGTCTACAACTTTCACATGAGAGGCAGAAGAGAGAAAGGTGCTGATCTCTTCAGTGACAGAGGAAGTTCAGATTGAATATTAGGAAAAAGTTCCTCACTGAGAGCTTGGTCAAGCACTGGAACGAGTTCCACTGGAAAGGGTCACGACCTCAAGCCTGTCAGCATTCAAGAAGTGTTTGGACAACAGTCTTAGATGCACAATTTAACTTTCAGGTTCCCCTGTGCTGTGTCAGGAGTTGAACTCGATGATCCGTGTGAGTCCCTTCCATTTCAGGATATTCTATGAAATTGTTTGAGATCCTCATCCTAAGTGGCCACAAATATTTCTGCCATGAAACTACAAATCTGTGATGTTCTTCGAAACCTTTGGCATCTCATCACTTATCAGCTGGGTTGAGCTCTCCTGCAAATCAGGGTGTTAATAGGCCTGCACGAGAATTTCTAACCAAAACTTTCTATTCACTCTGGAAAGTGCTGTAGGGTCACAGCTGGAATTCTGCCCAATGCTGACGTCAAAACAAGCCAAGCCAGCAGCAGATCGGAGATGAGAGATAACTGAGAGCAGTTTTTTAAATACATCTGTGCTGTAATTTGTCTCACTTTCCATTTGAAGTCAAATCAGCCCTGTCTCTGACCTGAGTGTCCCCATCTGGGGATTTAGATCACAGACAGAAGAAATGCCTGGAGTTTGGGTTCTAACAGATTGAACAGAAAATGTGACCAGAATTAGACCTGGGTTTTACACACAACACACCTCAAAACACAGCAGCTGAGGCCAATAATTCAACAAATTAGCCATTGCCAGGAGCCAAACACTTCTGAAAAAGGGCACTAACATCTGGGATGTGACTTTCCCTTATAGTCCAAGCAGCAAAGATACTCATTAGTGGGATGAAACAAAATTCCTGAGATTTACTGTATTGGGTTGCAGCAGTTTGCCACGGGGATTTCTTAGGCTGTGATAAATAATAGCCCATTAGGTTTCTCCTGGTGTCCAGGAGAGATTGAATGATGTTGTACAGCATAATGGAAAGTTGGCTAATCAATACTGTGCTATTTTTCAATTTAACTGTATTAATTGTGCACACTGTTTTCATTTGTGTCTGAAAGAGAAATAAACAGGTGTGAACATCGATTCCTGCTAAATAACAACATTATGAGAGAACATTATTTAGGCATGTCTGAGCTCCTTGCCATTGTTCTGGAGAGTCAGCATTAAGGAGAGGCCCCTTCTGCTCATTACCCATGAAAATGAAAACTCACTAACCGGGACGTCCATCATGCACTAATAGCATGGCAGTATTTCCACGTATCCATGATCTCTGAGTGATTGGGATGGGTAGCAGGGTGGAAAATTAGGCCATACCTCAGTGGGCAGTCATAGGTTCTTGGCTGTAGGCACAGAGAAACAGCTCACCCTTTCCAACCCATGGAAAATGATCCCAGCAATTTAAAAGTGATGGTCTCCCTGCCTGCAGAAGGCAGCGTGATGTAGTGGTTAGAGCAGCACCTGCTCACAGACTCCTTCCAGCCCTTTCTTAGTGCTTGCTGAGCCATGTGCAGCAAGTCATTATTTGCAAACACCTCCCTCCTCTCCCCCTGCCCAAATCCATTCCACACAAGCCAGAGACAAAAGCAGGTGCCACAACTCATACTCATTCCCCGAGTTACAGCCGGAGAAAACTCCTGAAAAGAAGCTTTTGACCAGTGAGATTTGACAGGTCAGATTTTACGCTTTCAATGAGAAATCTGTGCACATGAATCCTGCATCAACCACAGATATAACAGGAGCTTTTGCATCACTGCAACCCCTCTGACAGTTGCTCCATCACAAGGCATCTCCAGCTCACTGCCACCTCCCTGTGCACAGATGGGACCCAGTCATTATCCCCAGTCTGGCACTGCCTCACTATCAGTCAAAGATGCACAACAGATCCATTATATTATGGCTTTTAGGATGTGAACTAATTAGGTGTCTTGAAAATACCATCTAAGCTTCTTCATATTTTCATTTTGCTGCCTTGGGGGTATAATGGATGTCCAAATCCATTTATGCAAGGAGGATTCATAATGTCTGAGGAAACAGGCCTGGTAATAAATAATAGTAATAAAAGTAAATTGCAAAATGATAACATGAAAAGTGATAATAAATAATGTCTAATAAGGTAGATGTTTATCTAATAAACATTGCCATTTTTCTGTTGACATCAGTACAGGTGCACTGTTTTTCACTGCTAGGACTTTGGCCTACAGATTCTATAAGAGGTGGTAGAAGTCTAAGATAACTTTATAATCAGACAGTAGCAAAGCAAAGATACAAAACAGGGAGTACCTTTCACAAAAGGGAATCCTGCTGCCTTCAAAAGCAGTGGTGAGAATCCTTGACACTTGGTACATCAAAGGCTGCCTGCTTCAAACACTTACTCACCCATATGATTTCTTGCATAAAAAAATTAAACAAATCAGTCTGTAGATCCATTGGCTTCGTGCAAATATCCAAGGGGGGGAAGGGGAAATGTAATTGAAACTGTGATATCAAACAGAAGTAAGAAATGGTCGTGGTCTCAACAAGTTAATGACCAAGATAGAGAAGGCAAATGAAAAATGAATAGGAGGACATGAGGAGGTTGAGGCACAGGATGACTAAACTACCTTGCTTCCAACAGGCAGACCATGATGTTGAACTCCAGCTCAGTGCTTTAGGCACTGTGGGATTTTGCAGCCCTTCTGCCCAAGCAGTGGCCATGGCTTTGTCACAGCAGCAGGGGACAGAGAAAGCCACACACTGCACTGGAGGCATCAAAGATCCAAAACACTGGCAGTGAGGTCTCTGACAGGCTTCTCACAAAAAGCTTTCAGGTGCTGAGCAACTTTTACAGAAAGGGAAACCCTGAAATTTTCTAGTTGATTAACATAATCCACCTACGTCCTGCCAGCCTTCCCTTGTCTGATGTGAATACAAAGAGTCACACCACGTGCAGGAAACTTAGAATTTATGCTATAGGACCAAACTTTGCTGTAGGACCCCAGGATTCTTTGGGTGGGTTGGGAAAGCTCAATATTTTGCTATCCCTGCCAGAGACTCCAAGTCCTGGTATTTAAAGTTCTTCATGACTGACAGTGTTCAGACTGACAGAAAAGCTAGTTAGTCTGAGGTAGTTTGGGAGTCTTTCTGCTGAATTCACAAGGCTTTGGGAGCAATCAGTTGGGCTTTGTGCTGCCAGGAATAAAAGACTCTTGCCCTGAGCTACTGTGACAGACTTTCAGCACCCTGTATGAGTCACATTAATTTTCCTTTCCTTTTAATGACATACAGGTTCATTTGAAGCCATTTCACATTGTTTTTCTGCATCAAATGCTTTGGCAGTCTCTTTTGAGAAGACAGGTGTCCAAAATACATGCTTTAAAACCAAGCTCCATGAAATCCTCAAATATTAGCTGTTGGTTCCCACCTCACAAATTAAGCTCTCATTTCTTGGGGCCTCTCAAACTATATGGACATGATCAGCACTCCTTCCACTCCTTCTCAGCTGACAGTTTCAAGTCACATTAATTAATTAATTTCCTGGTTGTCCTAGGAGAGAAACAGGTCATAGACTATTACTATCCCTAGATTAAAAGTGTGTAAACTGAGGCATAGCAGCATCAAGTGAACTGCTTAACAGGACCAAAATTAAACAACTGATTGCTAGGCCACCATCTCTTCAAAGAAAAGAGGTAAAATCAGTGGTTGTGGGTAAAAATCTGACCAAGTAACTGAACACTTCAGACACTGCAGGAGGAAATGGGGATCACCTGCTAACATTTGTGTGGAGAGGATATGAGAAATAGTCTGGAATTGTTTGTTCCTGGAAGGAGAATATGAGGAGTCAGTCGGCCCAGGCACTGCAAGAAATTAATCTCTAGAGAAACTGTAATCCAAACAGAAAAGGGGATATCAGATAACTTGGGAAGAAAACGGGAGAAGCCAGGAGCAGTCCCAGGAATTTTTAACTTTCCCCTCAACATAAAAGAGCACCTGGAGCCTCTCATTTTAAAATTAAGGTAATAGTAAACTGTAACAGTGATTAAATTGCTATTTCTGCACTGGTGTCATCTTCAAGAGCAGCACTACCTTGGGAGTGCTGGAGTCAAGGATAAGAGTAATTGTCCAAAAGTGATGTTTGCCTTAATCACAACGACTGAATATAAATTCTGTGAGCTGTGGTTTTTGTTATGGTGTGTCCAGAGAGCCTTTCCTCCTGGTCATCCATGTGAAGATGTAGGTCAGCTCATCCTTTATCCAGGTATGGGGGGTTTTACACCACCTAAAGGAAGGTTTGGGTGAGGTGGGACTGATGGATCTGTTTCTAAACCCCACAAAATTGGGCTACAGCCAAAACCCAGGCACAGGAGCTTGGAAGCACTAACCCAGTTCTGATGTTGAGCACAGATCAGTGCATTGCCTTTGACCAGTTATATTTAAAGCCTCAGGTGCTCTGAGAAGCTCAGCCAACTTCTTCCTAGTCAGCCTTTTCTTCCTCTTTTCCTTTTTATATTTATTTATTTTTGCTGAAAGATGAAGGCAAGTGAGAGGAATTCTTTTCAAAAGACAGCTATCAACAAGTAAAAGACCAACAGAGTGTGAATGTGTAGAAAGTAAGCCATCAAAATACAGTAAGATCAAAGAATAGAAAAGTGTCAGGCTTGGAACCTTTATTGTGAGTGTTAATCCAGCAATCTCTCCTTTTCCAACACTGTAATTGTCCACTTGAGATGTGTAGGCTTAGGGTGAGTTACATTTCTGTATTTACTTGTCACAAAGTACATTTTAATGGTTGACTGAGAAAGGGGAAAGAGATTTTTCGACCTTTGGTCTCCAAACACATTCAGGCAATCCAGTGTGAACTGTTTCATAGAGTTGCTTTGCAGAGCTGTTACTGCAGCTCCTTTTAATTTAATGCCACAATCTCTATTGCTGAGGAATCTGATCCCTCATAATTGAGGATTGTTTTATCTTTATAGGTCGCATGACATGATATAATTTATATTTTATAGAAAAGGAGCAATTGGCCAGAGATAAATCAGAGATAAATCACTGAGATACAAATGGAAAACTTGAACTCTTTATTGCACACTTTGAAAAACAAACTCCATTTCCCCTAAAAGAGAAGTTAAAATCAAAAAGTTACTCAAGGATATATTATAGAATCACAGAACAGTTTGAGTTGGAGGAGGCATTAAAAACCATCTCGTTCCAACCCCCTGCCATGGGCAGGGACACCTTCCACTAGACCAGGTTGCTCAGAGCCCTATCCAACCTGGCCTTGGACACCTCCAGGGATGATGTGTCCATCCTTGGAATGGGATTTACTGAATGAATTACTGAACACCTCAGTAATTACATCATCTCCACTATTGCAATGTAAAAACTAAATATCCCAGACTGATGAAAACTGCTGACATCCTGGGAAAATGGGGGCAACTAACAGTAGTTACTGAATTCAGGGAAGGATGATGTTCTATTAGAGCATGGAACCAAATCTTATCTGCACAAGTATGAAGTTTAGATGCCTTAGTGATGGATCATCTTAACACATTCCAAACAGAGGGAAAAGATTTTGACCCTCCAAAGTATCCAGTCTTTAAAATGAGATAAGATACAAAGCCTGGGTATGTAGGACTGGACTTTTCCAGAACCTGGATGGCAGGAGAAAAGGAAGATGGGAAAACTCTACAGATGCAGAACTTCATCAGATGTGCCAAGAGCACATGTACTTTTGCAGCTCTTCTATTCAGCTCCCATCAGAAAAGTTTACTTCTGGATGGTTGTTAAAATTCAAATGAATTAAGAAATTGTTTTACATGAAAGAAACAAGTTTTAAGCCATCAGAACCTAATTCTAACTAAAGTCTTGCAATAAGATCATAGTAAATGGGAATTTGCAGTAATCTTGGAAGGGAAGAGTGAGCTGTGTTTGTGGTTATTTACCAGAAAATCCCCCCAAGCATTTAGGTTAGCACAGAGAAAAAATACAATGTGGTTTCAAAAATTAAGCATCAAAGGTAAGAGGTGCCATTACCATCCTAACTCAGAAGTGGGGTAGAAATGTATATTTTTATATCTTTAATGTATAAAAATGAGCAATAATTATATTGTAATTAAGCACTCCATCAGCAGATGGGGAGGTACAGCCCCCCCTAAAATACCTGTTTTCTGGATGAAACTATTGCCTCTCTGCTGCATCAATCAACTGCTTGGTCAAATCCAGCCATGGCTTAAAATGTTGTATTGTTGTATTGAATGTTGACTGGTCACAGTCTGAAGGCCAAGCCAGCAGATAAAAATAAGAGAAGACCCCTGAGAAGTTGGCTTTGGTCGTTATCAGTCCAAGCAGGATTGCTATGGATGTGCTTTGATAGATTAATTCTAAGTGGTACCTGATAACCATTCACCATCTTTGGGATGAATATCACCTGTTTTAAAGCCAGACATCTGCTCCAGCACAAAGTCATTGTCAGGGTTAAATCCTCTGCAATCAAAAGGAATAAGCACCTGCAAAGAAATTTAGAGCAGGATACTTATTATGGAATCACAGAATTGTTTGGATTGGAATGAACATTAAAAACCATCTTGTTCCACCCCCCTGCCATGGGCAGGGACACCTTCCACTATCCTAGGTCTCCCCAAGCCCCATCCCACCTGGCCTTGAACACTTCCAGGGATGGGGATACCACAGCCTGTCTGGACAACCTGTTCCAGTGGTTGTCCTCACCACCCTCACAGTAAAGAATTTCTTCCTGACATCTGCTCTCCTTCAATCTACCAACCCCCCTTATCTCAAGTATCTATTTAGGATCTTTGAATCACCCCTTTCCCTTTGATATACAGACTATGGTGCTTAGTTTCAAACTCGACTCTTGGATGACTAACATTAAGTTAATTAAATCAACTAAACCTCTGGGTGGGTTAGGGTTCAGTTGTAACCTTGGTCACCTGTTCTATCATGTCACAAAAAAACTACTTCTTCTGTCCAGCCCTCTGATTTAGGACAGGGATATTTTGTCTTGTCTATTTCCTGAAGCAACACCTATTTCCTTTTTGACCTTTCAAAAAGGACTTTTCTTGATAAAATCACTGTGTTTCCCACTTGGAAATCCTGTGTGTGTTGTCATGAGCAATAGGCAGGTGCATTAACCTTTACCAATTAAAAGATTAGTAAATATCCTTAAAACATTGTAACCAGATAGATGCCATTTTCCTCTTCCACCTCCCATTTTCAAGCACTGCCTTAAAAACATTCTTGGAATGTTTTCCTTTTGTCATTTCCATTTTTGTGAAAAATTCTGAAGGGGAGGGAAACTGCAGCATTTGTAAGCTAAAATAAATTAGAATAGAAAGTGTTTGCTTCAGGTTTCCTAATGTTCATTCCCACAATGTAAAGATTTATGATTTGAATAAAATGAAATAAAATTACAAAAGAAAAAAAAAAAAAAAGAAAGAAAAGGTAAAACCCCTGAAGTTGCATTTTTATAGATTTGCATATTGTTTTTTCAGAGGAAGATTCACATCAGGCAACAAAGGCTGAATAAATCATTAGGTACAGACAGAGGAAACGCTTTAAAAGAAATGATTTGCAAGAGATATAGTGTAAAACATTACCCACAGCAAATGTTGGATCAGCATTATATATAGAGCTGCCACTGCTGAATTTTATGGGCTTCTTGGGAGGTTGCTTAGGAGTAGTAGTGTGGTCTCTCCAGCACAGGGCTACGAATCAGGAGATCTGGACTCTATTTTCAGCTAAGTCAGTGCCCTTACAATGTCAGCTAAATAAATTACTCCATTTCTCTGTTTGCCCTTGCAAAACTAAAGGTGAGCTATTCATGCACATGAATTTTGAATCTTATTTAGGAATATGCTGCGAGATTTTCGGGTGGAAATTGTTACACAAATGCAAAATAGTGTTTGTATTAAGGATTTTGAATTATTTCTAAGAGGAAGTTGGAAACTTTTTGGGATTGTGGGTATTACATAGCGAAATTCAGTCCAATTTTATAAGGCACAACTATTTGTGGTGGAACAGTCTATCAGAGGATACAAAAGTCCATGTCTTGGTTTGTAAGCAGATTATATGGATAACATGTATTGCTTGGGTTAATCTTTTTCTCTCCAGCTCTACAGAAACCAGCAGCAAGAGACTTATTCCAGAGTGATATTTTTCTGGCCCTTTCTACTTGTTTTTATTTTAAGTGAGAGCTTTAGGGAAAAAAAAAAAAAAAAAATCTGAGGACTTTTCAGCCCTTGACTGCCCATAATTTCTCACCCACCTAGACTGGAGTGATGAAGGAACCTGCATCATACATATCCTGAAGCTCTGAGGGAGTTCCCTCAGGAAGTCTAAGCAAATTGGACATTGGTTTCATGAGATTTGTTTCATTTTTGTCGTCTCTGAGAGGTCTGTGGCAGCACTAAAAGGGATTGGAATCCCTTTCACCTTGGGAGCACATTATTATTTGAAATCTCTCACTACTTAGGTATGTGAGTTAGGTCAGATATTTCCCTTAGCTTGAAAAATTGAGTTTAGCTCAGAAATCTTCTTCTCCCTCTGGCCAGGAACCATTATTAGATTATTTTCTTAATTACAGGATTTTTAAACAGGTAATTTTATTTTACAAATGTGAGGCTGTTTTGCACTTTAATTAACCTTTAACTTTATTGTCTACAGCTCTTAATCAAAGATGATAGGATGAAAGAGTAGCCAAGCCAATGTCTGACTGCTGTGTGCATTTAACAGTTTATACATTTTACGTGTCATGTTTTCCTGACTCTAGTAAATCATGGGTGTAAGATGGACCCCTAAATGCCTTCTGCTGTTGCACACATCAGCCACACATCCTCTCCTGGTCTAGTGAAATGTAAAACCCCATGGCAGAGGGGTCGGAATTAAGGATTTTTAAGGTCCCTTCCAACCCAACCCATTCTGTGATTCAATGACTCTGTGTCTATTTGCCTCGAAGAAATTAGATGACACTGAGGCTCTGAGTGCCACAAAAGGGGAAGAAATAGGAGATCCAAATGCACCATCTCACAATTTAAGGAGACCAAAACGAACCCTCACAAAATCCGTAAGCAACCTGCAGTATCATTTGGATGGTCATTGGAGGGGACCAGCTAATCCCCTCATTGCTGTCAAACAATTTGGAGGTCAAACAAAAGTCCAGTACTTCTGGGGTCTTGTTCATAAAAAATACCTCAGTGTTTCTTTAACTAAAATGTTTAGGTACAAATGAGATGCACAAGGCTTGAGAGGGTTCCAGTGCAACACTATTAGTCAGGAGAGGCTTCTCTAGCAGGAGGACTTTGAACATCTTTATATCAACTGCAGAGCTGAGTGCTGTCATCACAATACACAAGTCTCTTGTAACTCCATATGTCCAAGCACTAAAACATGCCCTTGCCCTTATGTTCTCATGTAGGTCAAATCTTTGCCTTGCCATCACTGACAGCAGCTCTTTAAACCAAAGAGAAATGGTCTCTTTGTGATCAGTGTTATTACAATGAATTTCAGGAGAAATTATAATAATGGAGCACTTAAAAGTAAAGAGCCGGCACTTGAGCTGGCTGGCTATTAATTATAAATGCCAATCTCTATCAGGAATTCCTTTTTATGTAAAACCAGTCTGTTCTGAATACTATTTTAGTGTTAATTAGAGAGAAGTGAAGATGAAGTGTTACCCAGTGGTGAGCATTCATTACAAGGTCTGCTGACCCCCTGTGCTTTTTCCTGGAGGTGCTCTGGGAGAGCCCCTGTTTTAGCAAATGCATTTAAGACATGGATGTTTCGTCCCAAGGAACAGTAAAGATCTGTAAGGATGAAACCTACAGAAGCTTTTTGTTCCAACTCAAGCATCTCTAAGTGTTCATCTGCAGCACAGAAAAGATAAACTTCTGAAATAGTCATCCAGCAGAGGCCACAAAGATGATGAGGGGTCTGGAGCATCCCTCCTGTGGGGAGAGACTGTGGGAGCTGGGCCTGTTTAGTCTAAAGAAAAGAAGACAGAGAGAGAATCTCATCAATACTTACAAATATCTCAAAGACAGGTGTCAGAGGATGGTGCCAGACTCTTTTCAGTGATGCCCAGCAACAGGATGAGGAGCAATGGCCCTAAACTAAAACACAAGAAGTTCCACCTCAACACAAGGAAGACCTTCTTTCCATGGAGGGTGGCAGAGCACTGGAACATCTGCCCAGCGAGGGAGTAGAATCTCCCTCTCTGGAGACATTCCAAAAACACCTGGACATGTTCCTGTGCCACCTGCTCCATGTGGCCCTGCCTTGGCAGGGAAGTTGGACTGGATGATATCCCTTCCAAACCTCACTATTCTGTGATTCTGTGATTCTGTGATTCTGTGATAATCAGGTACGTATTTTAAGTAAATACAGAAAAAACCTGATATTTACTAAAATGACACTGAGCAAGGTTTTAACATGTTTTGACAGTGCATCCATGAGCCAGGAAGCAGCGAAATGAATTGCACATATTCTAAAGAACCTTCTTGAACAATCTCTACATTGAAGGTCTCAGATGCCAACACTGATTTTGATGTTGGTCCATGTCTATGGAGTCCCTGACCACTCTTCATACACTCATTAAGAGACCCCAACCAGCACTACAGAGGCTGTGGGTCAAGGTCCACCAGAAATTCACAGTTCTTTCCAGGTTACTTCTGGGAAGGTTGTTTTTTCGCCCTGCAGGACATGAGATGTCCAGAGAACCCCTCCAACCCAAATAATTTCTGAGATTCTGTGACTCAGTGACTGGTGATGTTCTACAATGTTTGTTGCTGGTGCCTTCACAACCTGCTGTGGGATTGCATTGTTTTCATCAACCCCTGTACTCATTCCAAAGGTCAGGTTGATTCAGAGGGAGTGAGAAGGATGAACTTTAAAACCAACTTCATCTTGTGAATAGAAATACAAGAGCCAATAATCTTTATTTTGCTGTAAATAGACACAAATAAAAATCATCTGAACCATCAAAGTGAATCAAAGTGATCACTCATTTGGTGCAGGACCCTTTTTGAAACCTTGGCTAGTTCCATACAGTTCACATGAAAGTATAAAAAGACATCCAGAAGTGCCCTAATTATGACAAATTGCCTACAATAAGTTAAGTTCCTGTGGCTTGTAAATCCAATTGTTTCCAAAAGTTTTCTTCTCCTCTTTACAAATGCAGTCAGATACTCTTATTAACTACCGAAAAGTGAGCATTTAGTCTAAAAATGTTTTCTGCACCCAGAGTCCTAAAGGTTGGGATATAACCTTTCCTAGTTCCTGAATTTTCCTAAGTATCTCTTTAATTTTCACATGCATGACAACGAGCCTCATTTCTTTGCTGCCCTTATGCCTCCTTTTCTGCCATTAGAGAACTAAAAGTTTGGAGAATGTAATTGTAAAAATCATGCTTTAATGTAAAAGGCTCTAGAGACAAATGTCAGATTTTATTTCCGCTCCAGCCGATAATGGTGCTTGATAGAACCATTTATAATTTCTTAAGAGGGAGAAATAATTCTCTTGAACTGATTTATTCATACAAAGCCATTTACTCTTTCTCTGTATGCAGTGGATCAAACTGAGTTATGTTCCCTAATTGGCTATTGATATGTGTGGGGCAATTCTAATGATGCCCACTCACATCCTCCTTTACAACCAGTGATCCTCAGAAGGGGCCCGAGACCTTGGATAAAGCAGCTGCAGACCTGCTGATATCTCCTCTCATCCCCCAACCTCTTAAAATAAAGTCATTCTATACAAAAGAGCTATAAAACACACAGAGGACTTGAAGGCAGTATTCCCTCTTAATCCTACTGGGATATGTTCTGCTTTGGAGGACTGAGGGTTTTCAAAACCCGCTGGGTGTCGACCTCTTGATTGCTGGTTCACCCTTCCTAATGAAACCTCTGCCTTGAGTGTCCTGGCTGAGGAGACCTTTGCGAGGCAAAATAACCCATGGCTGTGGGTCTGAAAGGAGGGAAGAGTCACCCTTTGACATCTTCCCTTTATAAATAGGCACAAAGCATGGCAGGGAGGCTTTAAAAATAACATTCCTCTAAGAGGAAGGGAGATGAAGGCTGAAGATGAAATTCTGACCCCGCTGAAGTCAATGGAATTTTTCTGACTGATTTCAGCTGGGCCAAGGCCTTATCCAAAGCACTGATCCATTTTGAAGGGCTCACAAGAGCTACACAGAGGTGGAAAAGGCCTTTGAAATTCTACTCAGTGCTCCAAGGTGGCTGGGAAATCACCGGGTCTGGAAACCAGGGAAAATGTCACAACAGTGTCGATTATTTCAGTATCTGTAGAACTGTTAAAGAAAGTGCCCAAAAAACATACACTGATTGCTGCTTTAGCTTGTCACCTTATACAGTAACAAACACTTTGTGTGGGCTTTGTTATGTGTTTACATCCCTATAATTTTATGCTGATGCTTTTTTTTGTTGTTGTTTTTTGGGTGCTGTCAGAGTTGTTCTGCTGAGTTTTACCAAGAAATCAATAAAGCCAGTAGAGATTTTTCTTTGTCCCAAACTGGTTATAAAACGTGTCACTTCCCTCAACATTTGTAAATATTGTGGATTTCTTGGAATAGGGCATTCAATAGTAACCAGTGTCATTGCCTTCTGAACAGGATGATCAGAGTAAATGTGAAAACTAATATTTTAAGGTAAGGCAGATATTCCTGCCCATAGTTATCAATTTAGCTGATTTATAGCAGCCGGTGATATTACTCTTGTAACATATCTGGGGTTTTATAAATGTTAAAATTCTTTTATTTCTTGCTTTACTGTTTTATTTCATGCATACAACTGCCACAAATGTAATACACATCTATTCCCTGCCTGAAAAGCTGTGCCCACACATCCCTGTACTTCATTTTTCCTTCAAACGACTTTTTTCCCTGTGTTTTATGGGGAGATATTGCCCTTCTCTGATTTTCTGTATAGCCTACTGGTTCTTTCTTATTAAACTCAGTGATCCTCAGACAGGGTTTACACTGGTACAATATTTAACTTTAATGGAAATTTGGCAACAAATTCCCAAAAGGATCTTTGAAAATTTATCCTTTGGCATTATAATTACTTTCTGCTCTTCATTGTCCCCCAAGTTCTTTTGTCTAAAGTTCTTCCTGGAGTCCACAACTAGTCAATCTCTGTGTGTGTTCAGAGCAAATGCACGCAGCTCGTGGCTTGCACTTTGATATGCCAGATATTTTTTTTAGCTTTCCTCCAAAAGGTTGTAAATCTGGAAAGGAAAAATACTTTTTCCACAAGTCATCATCATTTTTGATGCTTTGAAATAAGAGATTTTTTTATCTATTTTTTTAAGACAGAAAAGCAAGTGAGAGAAAAGGGAAAAGGAAATTGAATTGGTGTGAGAGAATTCAACTAAAAATAATGTTTTATTAGTATAGGAATATCTCTGTGTCATAAAAACTACATACTTTATTGAATATATTTTGTTTCTCATAGTCATGAGTGCACAAGTCTATATTCCTATACTTACCTCCTCTCTTGATTTAAAACCCCTCCAATCACACTACAATGTGTGATCACATGTGCTCTGCCAACATTCTGGGAGAAGGGATTATGGATCTTATTAATGGTACTGCGTCAGACAAGGCTGGAGACTTGTACATTTTACATGCCTGGCTTCCTCTTGCACGATTGCAATTAATTTCAGCAGCTAATTGCATCCCTTGTACCCATGGCAGTGGAAGATTACAGATGTACTTTCCACAATATCATTGAATCTTTTGTAGTCAGATTTCAGCCAGGTCATCAGCACACTTCTGATCGAGTTTGTAGGCTGTGGTTTGGCTGGGGAAGTTCTTCCCACTGAAATCCATCCAGCACCCAAATTTATGATGGACACCAAAAATTGCACTGTTATTTCTTCCATCATTGTATCCTAAATACAAGAATTGAAATCTGTAGAAACAGTAGAAGTGGTAGGTGGGAAAATGGTATGTCAGGCATGTTTTCTCAGAGGTACTTGAGATCAAGTCCAGCCCTGCATCCCTGGAAATACATGTTTGAGTTGGAAGAGACCTTAAGGATCATCTTGTTCCAACCTCCTTGCCATGGGCAGGGGCACTTTCCTCTGGTTCCACCTGTTTCCTGTGTGTGACTTTGGCCAATTCACATGATCTATTTTGTCCCTTTGTTTTATAGATTAGGAATTTGCGTTTCCCTAGTGAAGAGGATTGATGGAATGGTTGGAGTTTTTAATTCATGAATTAATAGCCAGATGCTACAGATTCCACTATGGGGAAAGGCTGAGAGAGCTGGGGTTGTTCAGTCTAGAGAAGAGCAGGATCCAGGGAGAGTTCATAGCACCTTCCAGTACCTAAAGGAGCTCCAAGAAAGATAAGGAGGGACTCTTTATTAGGGAGGGCAGAGAGGACGAGGGATAATGGTTTTAGACTGAATGAGGGTAGAATTAGATTAAATGTTAGGAAGAAATTCTTCCCTGTAAGGGTGACACAGGTTCCCAGAGAAGCTTTGGATGTCCCATCCCTGGAAGTGTTCAAGGCCAGGTTGGATGGGGCTTGGAGCAACTTGGTCTAATGGAAGGTGTCCCTGCCCAAGGAAAGGGGTTGGAACTGGGTGATCTTGAAGGTCCTCCCTAACCCAACCCATTCTGTAATTCTCTGATCTGCAGTTTGTGATGTCTCAGTACTGAACTAAATGTTTTAGGGCCTCGGTTTTTATTTTCACATTGCTGACCTGGGCTGGAGAGGGAATGCTGCAAGGGTTAAAGGCAGCTTATACAGGAAAAGATCCAGATGGACACTGCCTCTCCAGTTTCCAGTTACCTCAAAAATAGGACTTGACCAAACCTGTTTTTTTAAGAGCTGCACAGAGGAACTGCTTGCAAATATCTGTACTCTGCAAACATAGAGGATAGAAGTAGAACAATGCAGAGGGGTGACATATAATGAGATTAATTCTAAGGTAAATGTGAGGTGGATATCAGGAAAGGATGTCTATGTAACACATGGAAGTGTCTAAATGTTCCTTTTACACATGGTGGCAGAAGTTCTGTGATTTACCTTGAGAAGCAAAGCACAACATTTTTTAATGACCCATTAAGTGCTACTTACCAAGACTATTTATTATGAGCAACTGGCCTCAAAACTCAGTTCTGTGGCCCAGAGAAATTCCTATTGTTTTATCAATAAACCCAAAACCAAAACCAAAATTAAAAAAAATAGATAAATTATAAATAATAGACCTATAAACATTGAAACATTTGAAATACTTCTGATAATTTCCCCAGATAAAAAGAAATTAATATGTAATGGATTAGAGAATTAAGAAAAGAGAATTACTCTGTAAGTAATTTCTGGAGAAGGGGAAAATCTTAAAGAAATACTGCAGACTTTCCTGCACAGCACGTTTCTTAAATTAACTCAGCAGAAACTTTTCTGAGTTCCTGAGAAGAACATAAACATCAGTAAATAAATAAGAACAATGTTCTAAAATTCATGAATAGGCTATATCTTGTTGTGAAACACAAGGTCAAGTTAAGCTTGGAAAAGGACATTTTTTTTGTAGTTCTGAAGATAAACAGAACTGAGAAAAAATTACACTGTACATTTTGTTAGAAGAAATTAAAAAAAGTAACCCCACACCACAGGTATCTTTGCAAATGAAATTTGAGAGCAGGTAGTGGAAAAAAGCAGAAGTTACCATAGTTAGAAAGCAGAGTTTTCAAATCCTTTGTGTCTCATGAATTTCATGACAGGGTACTCAGGCTGAAAACTGAAGGAACTGCAGATTTCTTTACGGACATTCGCGAGAACTTTTGAAATGCAAATGAGTGCCCAGACAACCGGCAGGAGAAAATCTAAATGTTTATCTTTAAAAGTCACAGTGCAGAGAAATCCCAAGGAACTCCAAGCCAGTCAGCTTAACTTCGGTTCCAGGGACAATACAGGAGCAAATAATCAAACAAATTGTCTGTGTGTGAGCACTTGGAAGATAACAAAAGGATGAGTTGAAGCCAAAATAGGTTTGTCAATACAATATTGTGCCAAGCCTCCTAAAAGTCATGCTCTGACAGTGTAAAAGCCTCACAGATATAGAAAAGCAATAGACATCATTATTAGATTTAGAAAGGTGTTTTACACTATTTCTCATGGTATTGTTATTGTGAATATGATCTAAACAGAACTAATGTGATGTAGGTGCATAACTGGTAGAAATACCACATTTGTAGTGGAATTTTCAGTAGATGTCTGTCAGAGGAATCCCTGGCTTAACTGTCAGAGACTTATCAATCTTCAGAGCATGGTGAGTTAAAATATAAAGTAAAACATATGCTAATCTGATTTATAGATATCACTATGCTGGGTGGAGCTACCAGGAGGACATGGTGGAAAACATATTTAGCTTGAACTCAGTAAAATTATCTTGACAAACTGGAGTGACAGTCTCAAAAAAAATTACATTGAAATTCAGTAAGGACGAATGCAAATTTTTATCCTTAGAGTGTGAATAACCATATTTTTTTAAGTAAAAATGAGAAATGTAGACTAGATGGTCTCTGTAGCAGAAGATCTGAATTATTACCAGTTCAGAAGCTGAATAGGAGGTTAGAGTCACACAGTTAAAAGACGAACACTATGGAGAAATAGTTCAAGGAGCGTGAAATGCTTTGTGTTTCATGTGTTTCAGATGTTTCACAAAAGGCATGTGAAACAACCCTTTAGTTTTGTCCACAATTAGCAGAAATAATGTGCTTTCTTGGCTGATATTAAGCCATTTAGATGATATGCATAAAAGTCTTCATGTTCACTTAGCTTCTGTTTCTATTCTCTTTAAAAGACGGCTGGACCACACGGCTGAGGGAGCGTGGAGAGCATCTTATGTCAGCCTAAAGTAGGTCCTTACTCTGATCAGCTGAAGGATGGTTTTGGTTCCACAAAGGATGGCCTTGGTTCCATCAGCCATCTAAACTGGGTCTCCAGTGACTGTAATTGAAGCCATGGTTCCACCTGGAATTGTGCTTCCAGACTTCAGAACAGCCAAAAGCTGCATCCATATCAGCTGTGGATGGCTCAAATTCAAGGTGGCTCAAATTCTATGATTCTATAAGGGAGATTTATTTTAGACATTGCAGTTACGGCTCAGTGAAACTTGTAAGGCATTTGTCACCCCTCACACCATCTGACACTTCCTATGGTGTTTTTTCCTGGCCTTCACCTCCTTTTCAGAAGGATGTGAGTCTTCTGTGCCTTCTCTGTCATATCTGTCAGCCCACGTGGACATTTTGGACACCTCAGGGTGTCTCAAACAGTGCTAAATGCCTGTACTTCACTAACTGAGTTGACATCCCCTGACAGTTAAATTTTAGCAAGCCCTAGGGGAAAAAAAATGAAGTCTTGTGGGGAAGGTGAAGGTGGATGGAAAATTTCACAGAGATTTCACACACGGATTTCATGACTGGTTGTCCCTAGAGAACTGCTTAGGCAGACATTTGGTTAGATCTTTTTAGTTGCAGCAGAGTTTATGCTGCCTTGGGGCTGAAGGAAGGGCTGGTTGGAAAGGTTTCTCTCAGCCTTCCTCTCTTGTGTTGTTGTGTGTAGTGCTGAAGATGGAAGTTGCTTCCTCTCTTGTTTTGGAAATAAGCTACAGAAATCTGATTGTTCACTTCCCAGTTGAAATGCAGTGTGAGCTGACTGATTGCAAAATCTGTGCCCTGCCGTTCAGACTTGTTCTTTTTTGTTTTCTCCTCAGTAGTGTCTCATTGTGTGAGTCTCTATTTGGGTTGTCTGAGGATGTGTGAACTCCTCTTAGAAAAAGGCAAGGAATAGTTACATACACTTTGTCTGTCATATCTGCCTATTACTTGCCAGATTTGTGGCTCCTATTCCCTCTCTCTCCCTGCCTGTATATAACTCTCTCATCTTTTTGGTCCACCAAGCTGAATCTATTTTTCATTTCCTACAGTGATCTTCCTTTATTTTTCACATCTACTAAAATACTTTATAAAATCTTCCCCACTGTGGCATCCTCCCCTATCACTAAACATAAATTCTCAGTGCCCAAGGCTTAGCAAGACACACCTGGAGACTGTGACCTGTTGAAATTAGTGCAGAGCAGGCCATGATCACAGTTGATCGTGGTTGATCACAGGGCTGGAGCAGCTCTGCTCTGGAGGCAGGCTGAGAGAGATGGGGTTATTCAGGGTGGAGAATAGAAGGCTGCAGGGGGAGCTTAGAGCCCCTTCCCATGCCAAAAGGGGCTACAGGAGAGCTGTAGAGCAGCTTTTGACAAGGGCACGGAGTGACAGGACAAGGGGGAATGGCCTTAAGCTGAAGGAGGACAGAGTTGAATTAGATATTAGGAGGAAATTCTTTACTATGAGGGTGGGGAGGCCCTGGAACAGGTTGCCCAGAGAAGCTGTGGCTGCCCCATCCCTGGAAGTGTTTAAGACCAGGTTGGATGGGGCGTGGAGCAACCTGGGCTAGTGGAAGGTGTCCCTGCCCATGGCAAGGGGTTGGAATGAGATGATCTTTTAGGTCCCTTCTCACCCAAACCATTCTGTGGTTCTAAGGCCTGGGCACCTGCTCTATTTCCCAGATTATTTCCAAAAATTACCTGTTACAGGTAAGTTTTCCACCCTTCTGCTGCCTTAGACACACCTTTGACATCCACTGAATATGAGGGATGCTGTGAACACCCAAACTCTCTTCTCTGTTTGTTTATTGTCTCATCTTTCACAAAGCCTCACATGACCTGTACTTGGCTCCAGTTACATGGAAACACAACAGTTCCCCCTATAAACAAGAAACCTTTGGTTTGTACAGTAGTTGCAACTTAGAGATGCCTAACGGGGCAATTTCTTTGCTGTGATTGAAGAATTTTGGAGAATTTTGTTTAAAAAAAATTTAAAACAACCTTTTATTAGAGCTTTAATTACAAATTATGTTGAAAATGTCACAAAAATACGATCTTTTAATTTTAATAAATTTTTCACATTTAAATTCTTGTCTGTTATTTTTGACACTGATACAGTATTAAAAAAGAAAACCTCAACACATTAAAAACTCAAGACAAACTAAAAGTTGAGATAAATGCTTTGCAGAAAATGTACCAATGTTTTAATTAGATGAGTGAAATGAGTCATCAAAACTTTTTCTGATGCTCATGTCAAAGAAATATGTGCATCATAGTAGAAAGAATTTTTAAAATTTAATTATATTTAATTAATTTAGTTTAGTTTAGTTTGGTCTAATTTATTTTAATGTTACACACATTTGGTAACCCTGAAGCATTTTGAAAAGGCACATTTTTGGCATTTAATTTTTGAAGTAATTTAGAGACAAAGAATCAAAGAGTCATAGAATATCCTGAATTGGAGGGAACTCACAAGGGTCATCAAATCCAAGTCCTGGTTCTGCACAGGACAACCCTAAAAATCAGGTGATTTTTCTGACATGTTGAAAATTTTGAACTTATTAATTTTATGAATCAAATCTTACACCATAGTGAAGTGATTTGGTTGGAAACCCCATTTTTATAACCCAAAACAGAGGAATCAATACTTTATATTTACTGGAAATTTTAAAAAGACTTAATTTCAAACTTGAAATTATTTTCACTCCAATTTTGAAATTTATTAGGCTGGTTGAAGCTTTGAGCAACCTGGTCTAGTGGAAGATATTGGGGGGTTTGGAACTGGATGATCCTTAAGGTCCCTTCCAACCCAAGCCATTCTATGATTCTGTGATATCATGAATATCAGCCTAAATATTAAAATTATTCCTGATATAACCATGAAGCTCAGGAGCTCCATCTACAAATACCAGGGCTCCTCCTGAGAGTTTTGGACAGGTTGGTGAAGGTTTTCATGCTGTAATTTTTTATTTCTGCACCCATGTAATGTTCATCCCATTCCTCTAAAGTATGTCACATGAGCTGGTTCATGGATTTAACCATATTTGCACACAGAGGAAAAAGTTCATGGTAAAATTTGCCTTAGTGGGTGAGCAGTGACAAACAGAGAAAGCAGCTAAATTTGGAAGTCCTGGGATTTATAAATGAGTCATTGTTGTTTTTTTCTGCTGACATTTTCCTCTTGACTGTACCCCAGGTGATGTATCAGAAATTACATATATGAAACCTTGGATGAATCTGCTGGTAATTGTATCAGGCAAGGTGAGGGTTGTTGGAAGCAGATTACAATAAGGTTCCTAAATTCCTGATTTCATGGGTCAAAACAGCAGTGTTTTAGAAAGGTGTGGCTGCTTTTTAGCCTGATGGGCTAAGGCAGTGCTGCTGCCTTAAAAAAAAGATTTAAGAGTTCATTTCTCAACAGTCAGTCACTTCTTAATCCTCTGAATGTAAAAAAATATTAAAAAAAATCACATGGATTAAGTGTGGGGAGGGGTAGCTCTGTCTCTAGCTGAGGTGCTGTGCTGTTGGCTGAGTCTAATTCCCCTGTTACACCATCAAATTTCACCAGTAAGGGACAACAGACAGTTTTAAATCCAAAAGTCATCCCTGGTGACTTTGTTTCCCTTGCATTAAATGTTTTGTTCATGATAAATTCATACATGTTTAAATCCAAACAGTTTCTGGTTTTTTGTCTGGAAATACAGAGGTGGAGGGAGGATAAGTGATGTCTCTCCTTCCCCACAGAGTCCTCCAGTTTTGCCAGCACAAATAATTTACTACACTAAGGAGAGAAGCCTTGACTATGATGATAAAAGAAACCTACAGGAAAACAAGCTAAGATCCACCTCACACAAGTGGTTAAAACTACGCAAAAGGAAAGGGGATCAAACCTGAGCCTTTAAAGCTCCAATTGATTTGATACTCACCTCCTCTGTTCCCTTACTCTGGCAATTCAGATCATTTGGAAGCAGATCAGATCCCATTGAAACTCTAAGTCTGACACCGGCCTGAAAGAATTGGCAAAATAAGACAGAAACCCACAAAATATTGATCAACTCTCAGCCAAATTCTGCATCTCCTGCACCTCCCTCAGTTCTTGGCTCAAGAAGCTTTGCTGCTGGAATCATAAAATTAATTATTACTAAGGAATTTCAGTGTAATACTCCAATCTTAATGTTTGAACAAAAAGCCTTTAGTGTTTTGAATGCATATTTAAACCAGCAAAGCATAAATTTTTAAAGTAATATCCACAGCAGATGACAAACGTGTCTTGTTGTAACAACTTCAGATCTCTAAATTAAGGATTGTGGTTTGAAGTAATAACAATACTTCACACATGGAGAGGCTTTTCATCTACAAGGAAATAACGTTGTCTTTCACAGTCCAGGCAAACACTCGCAGGTGTAACTGCAAATATAGCCTTTGATTCAGTGGTCATTCAAGTAAATTGAGGTTATTGGTGCTTCTGCAGTCCTGACAACTTGGAATTCCCAGCCAGCAAGCTGTGCTGGGAGCTGCACCAATGAATGAGCACAAGGAATAATCTGCAAACAAGCTGGAGAAGAGAAGGAATGGAAGCAAACAGTCCTCCTGTAACATACATATAGCAGAGGTATCGAGGTTTTTGATGATAATCTGGAATCACAGAGGTAATTTCATGTCTATTTACTAATAGGACTTGGGAAAAATGGTATGAATTTTTAAGCCAGAAAGCAGAAGAGATATGTCCTTAACCCATTCTTGCTTGTTTTCAGGCTGGAATGTCTGGCAGAGATAATTTTATCCATGTCCTGTCTGGTGGCTTCTTTCCTGTGCAGCCAACGTCAGATTAAGATGTGTTTTGGGATTTCCTTGTTTTTTTTATGTTTTACTCAGCAATTCTACTCAAGGTGACCTGCAGCTCAGAGTAAAAGAATTCACTTTCCCACAATTCCACTTTACCACATAATTACTTTGGGACTCTTTCCATGTCAATAAACCCACCTGGAGATACTGAGAACCCACCTGGACATGTTCCTGTATAATCTGTTTTAGATTGGACTAGATAATCTCTAGGGGTCCCTTCCAACCCCGTCTATTCTGTGATTCTGTGATTCTGTGATTCTGTGATTTTGTGATTCTGTGATTCTGTGATTCTGTGATTGGTAATTGGTTTGACAGTCCAAACAAAATATTCATCTGTTGATCAAAAAACCCTTTCTCTTTTAATATCTTACTGTAGAGTAACTTTAAGAAAAATCTGACATTAAATGTCAAGCAAACACCATAGGATATTCTTCAATACGACTTATATTTAACTTTTCCTCGTTCAGAATCTAATTTACCTTCCCTGTTCTTCTGTAGTATCCAGCCAGCATTGATGAAGAGATACTGATTCTCATCTAAAAAATACCATGAACTGCAGGAAGTTGATTGAATGAGAATTATCCAAGATCACCAACATATTAAAGGTATATACAACTGCTATTTGTATTCTGTTGGTTTACAAACGTGAGACTTAGACATTTTAAAAAGGGACCAGCAACACTTTCACACACTAGACTATAACATGACAAGCTGAACAGTGACAAAGTCATAGAACGATTTTCCTGCATTTTCAAAGCCATTATTGCTGAAAGTCTGGTTTTAGTAGACTGGAAGCAATACTGCTTGAATATAGAGCATGCAAATGGCCAAGCAGGTCCTACACTCTTATGGTGTGTGAGAAAAGGAGGCAAGTTGCTCAAGAAACCATACTAAAAACACTCCAAAAGCACAACTGCGTATGAGCATAACTGCATAAAGGAATGTTGCCCTTTTAGCTCCATATAGGCTACAGTAGAGTTTGAGGTGAAGAAAGACACAGAAGTCTGGAAACAGAAGCAACGTGGTTGGATGGGCAGAGTCACCGTCCCTGGAAGTGCTCAAAAATCACGTGGATATGGCACTTGAGGCCGTGGTTTAGTGCTGAACATGGTGGTGGTGCTGGATTGACGTTTGGACTTGATGATCTTAAAGGTCTTTTCAAACCATAGTGATTCTATGGTTCTGTGAATACAAAAGAAGTAAAAGCTGACCTGACACAGTTTATGTGTTGAACAGCACTTATTTTCTGCCATAAAAGCTGCTTAGGGTTCTTTAGTCACTTGTGCACCTCCAAATTTGAGCCAAACATGCACGCAGCAGTAGTGTCAGGCTTGAATCCTCAAACAAAAGACATAATGCTGATGATTTCCCCTCACCTAGCTCCAGACATCTACAGTGGGATGTCTGCCTCAGAAATTGTTCTTCAGGCTCTTAAAATAGTCAGTAAAAAGCTGGTCAACAGAATTTATATTGAACCGAATTCAGGTGCCTATTTGAGGAGATGAATCACATTCTGAAGTCATTGACTACACAAATGAGTTCTCTATTATGTTTGACAGGAACCCAGGGTGATTTTCTCAGGTGTGCACTGTGGATACCAACTCCTGAAAATCCTAATTTAGTACATTTTACAGTCATACTGATTTCTCATTAAAGAATCATTCTCATTCCTTCCACTGTAAGCTGATACAAAACCCACCCAGGTTTCAGAGATGAGCTCTCAGCTACTCCATGAACAAGACATGAACGGGTAATTGTCATTTAGTAGCCAGAGGAAACCTGGTGTGTAAAATATGTGCTGGAGAAGTCAATGTAGTTGAACCCATTTATTCCTGCACCAAGTAAAATATCTCTCTATCCGACATTATTATTCAGGATGTGTGTCTTGTGGCCAGGGCAGACACCAAGATTACCTTGTAAAGCAGCTGTGCTAAAAAAGGCCTTTTTCTGACCAGTCATTAAGTCAGTACTAACTCTCCCTCAGTCAATAGGGGCACAAGAGTGTAAAATTTATAGGGGATGGAAGTTGCAAGAATAAACTTTTTTTCCGGTGTTTTGTAAACTGAAGGTCCCTTTCTTTCCTTGTGAAAAAGGAGTATAAACAGACTGCTCAGGGAGTGAATAAAAGGGCTCCGTTTTATGTTGTCCTGCAGCTTATCAAGTCCAGGTAAAACTGAACAGTATTGTATTTACATGAAATATTTTTGTGGTATTGCATAACTTCAGACCAAGTGGCGTTTCAAAACCGCACACATTTGCTCCACACGGCAAATTTATACCAGTTACAACAGAGATTTTTCCAGGCACAACTTTGTGGTGATTTAGGTATTATTTATAAACACAAAATCTATTTTTATCATCTTCACTTAGAGTTGAAATTAACTTACATACTGTTTTGTCAGCTGAATGCCTTCGATCATGAATATGTAGCTTGTACATATGATACCATAATGTGCTTCTGAGGAATGGAACATGTTAGATGGGAATAGTCTTCATGGCTGGGCTTCGTGAACGAAGATTTGGGAAGGCTCTATCCACATTTGCTACAGGCACGCTGGTGGCTTATGAGGCCAATACGTGACAGACATATCCGATTGCAAAAGGCACAGCAGAAAGACTCCTTAGATGGTGTATTCTGCAATACACGGTTCTTTCTGCATTGCCTTTTTTCCTCGAGGGTGATCCTGCCTGTGTTCTCAAAGGAGACAGCTGCGTTATAGATGGTGTGTCTCCAGGCCTCCCGATTTGAGGCCAGAGTAGACCAGTTATGGTGATCAATATGGCCAAGGCTGAGATGTTGTTTCAGGGAGTCCTTGTATCTTTTCTTTGGGGCTCCTCTCATGCGGCAGCCAGTGGCAAGTTCACCGTAAAGCAAGATCTTAGGGAGGCGGTGGTCCTTCATCCTAGAGACGTGCCCTGCCCATCGCAGCTGTGTTCTCATCAACATGGCCTCAATACTTGTGATAGCTGCTTGCTCTAGAACAGATGTGTTGGTCACATAATCTGACCAGTGGATGTTTAGGATTGTACAGAGGCAGCATTGATGGAAGCGTTCTAAGAGACGCAGGTGGTGGCGGTAGATGACCCATGATTCGGAGCCATATAAGAGAGTCGACAACACTATGGCTTTGTAAACACTGATCTTGGTGCTTTTCTTCAAGTGTTTATTATGCCATACTCTTTTGTGGAGTTTTCCAAAAGCACTATATGCCTTTGCTAATCTGTTGTCTATCTCTCCGTCGATCTTACCATCTGAGGAGATGAGGCTACCGAGGTAATTAAACTGTTGGACTGATTTGAGCTCCGATTGGCCAATGGTGATGTGGGGATGATGGGGGACTTCCTGAGGTGCAGATGGGAATAGTAAAGCTCACATATTCCATTTCAGTCCACGAACTGTTGTCTAAAAGTTGTCCCTCACTGCTTGTTGTCCCAAAAGTTGTCCCTGCTCTCCAAAATGGAAATATTAACCTGCTTTCATGGACACTTGGCCCATCTTTATCCAGAGGCCTTCTAATGAATACACTGAAACCTCTAATTGGCTTTTCTTTGAATTAATGAAGCAGATATACTCTCTTTTTTATGAAAGCAATTGATGGCTTTACTCACTGTACTAAAATAACTGTGAGGATTTAAGGGGTTTATCAATTGCTCTGCACAATGAGTGAGTGCAATATCATTTATGAAGAAAATCTCTGCTGTGAGGGTGGGGAGACACTGGAACAAGTTTCCCAGAGAAGCTGTGGTGCCCCATCCCTGGAAACGTTCAGGGTCATTTTGAAGAGGCTTGGAGCAACCTGTTGAACATAATGGTGCTGGGTGAATGGCTGGACTCGATGATTTTAGAGGTCTCTTCCAACTTCAATGATTCTCTGGTTCTTCGTGTTTGGGATTTGGTAGCAGGCAGTAAGCAGAGAAAAGGTACTCTTTACTTTTTAATAAGGTCCCTGTAGTGGGAGGAACACTCCATAGGGTCAGGCATCTTCTTAAGGGAAGTGAGATCATGGTTTGTTATTAGACATCACTCTTTGGGCATGTTTCTCCCAGAAAACTTTCAGCCCCCCTGGCCAGGAGGGCAGGTTGTTATTTGAAACAAAACAGCTTTCAGTCCGTGATGCACAAGTCATGCCACTGAATCTGGGCCATGGGAGTATTTGCTGTCTGGTCTAAACTAATCCTTGAGTTCCCTCCCTACACAAGGGAAAGGGAGAAGTGCCTGCAGCGTGAGAAGCATCGCTGCGTTAAGAGACCTATTTTGGGATGGGATATAGGAAGCAGGAGCTCACATATGCTTTGCTTTTACCAACTCAGCCTGTCTGTTTATCCTAGGACTGTCATTATGGTCTCTGCTTTATTACATTAACTCAGCAAAAGCACACACATGTGTCAAGTGCTTCAGTGAATAGACTTAAGCACATGATTAACTTTAAGAGCGTGCTTAAGTACGTCGCTAAATCAGGACTTCTATGTTTTCTCCTCTCAGTACATCTGGTCCATTTGCATATATTTTCCGTATAAAGAAGTTCACATTCATAGCAAAATGAAACAATTTCCATGCTTGCACATTCAGTGGTGCTGCTGCTGTAGCTCACTCAAGCAAATTCAATCCCTCTACCCTTCCCACAAGTTTTCAGCTGGTTGTTCCAACAACTGGAGGAATTGTGCTGGAATGACTCAGTGGGCAACCATTTGGGGACTGGGTTAAGGCAATATTTAAACAGAAAACTAATTAGAGAATCGTAGAATGGTTTGGGTTGGAAGGGACCTGAAAGATCATCTCGTTGCAACCCCCTGCCATGGGCAGGGACACCTTCCACTAGCCCAGGTTGCTCAGAGCCCTGTCCAACCTGGCCTTGGACACTTCCAGGGATGGGGCAGTCACAGCTTCTCTGGGCAACCTATGCCAGGGCCTCACCACCCTCACAGGGAAGAATTTCTTCCCAATATCCAATCTAAATGTGCCCTCCTTCAGCTTAAGGCCATACTCCTTTTCCCTATCACTCCACACCCTTCTGAAAAGCCCCTATCCAGCTCCTTTGTAGCCCTCTTGCTATAGGAATATAATCTCACATGCTGTAAGTATATCTTTGGTGAGTTGTTTTATTCTGGATTGGTTTCTGACATGATGTGCAACCTGTCTGCACAAGCCATCAATAAAACAGTTAAAGGAACATGAAATCAGATTTGGAAGGTGCTTAAACTGTCATCAACCAACCAACTTTTGATTTGAAGTGTCTTGGGCTATGATGAATTCAGAAGGCATTGTACCACACATGTTCCTTGCAGGATATTTTACCTTAAAAAAATAAAACTTATTTAATTGTTTCAAAGAAAATCGCAAAAATCAGTAGGTTCATTTTTAGCTAAACTAAAGAACAAGCAAAGTATCATGCAGAATATCTTGTAACTATTGTAATCATTTGAAATTACACATAATGAGAATGAAGCATGAGAAAAGTCCTGCTTAGAGCTAAATTAATTCCACAAATACATTTTTATTTTTCCTGGTTTAGATAAATCAGTTTTCCCATAACAACGATATCCTGGTGCCGGCAAAGACAGAAGAACAAATAATGAGCATTCTTAAAGGTTAATTTTGATCTCAGGTCATATGTGACCATACTGAAAAACATTAATCACTGCAGAAAAGAAAGGAGCATTTGGGAGCAGTGCAGGTCTTCCTCTGCACCCTGCTGGGTCAGCTGGATCAACAAAATATTACTGGATTGGGACATTTTAGGAGAGCTGGGTGGGTTTAAAGACCTGGCACTCTCTGAAGTCTCTGTAGGAGTCAAAGCAGCTCTCACTTGTTTCAGTTCCTTGAACTATAGTTTTGTCTCCCCAGAGGCTGTTTTTAAAAGACGACCTGGCAGACAAATGTGTACTGCTTTTAATAAAAACATTTATCCTTTAGGAATTTTTTCACTGTAAAAAAGAGAATCAATAAGGTTAGATAAGATTTAATGTGAAGCTGACGAGATAAAAAATATTTGTTCCGTTTTGTTGCTGAGTTCTAGTAATTAGTTTATGGTCTAATAGCCTATTATTGCTTAATGTTTTACTTTTCTATCAATTAAAACCCAATAACTCCTTCCTCTGTGACAGATGAATTTGCTCTATGGCCTCATGTAGATGAGACTTGAAACTCAAAATATTTCTATATAACTATTATGTTTTAATTCTATTTAATTAAATATATTTAGTTGTTTAATTTAATATATTTTAATTCAGGAAAATATTTGGAAGGATCTTATTAAACCTAATTCCCTGAGGAATCTTTGCTATTGAATAGGAACTGTGTTCCTTCGTTCGTTGTCCGAGATATTTAGCTGACTTTCTGACTTATTTTCTGGTGTTGGAAAATATATTTAGAACACAAAATGTAAAACCTGAGGATCTTTTGGGGAACTTCAATTTCAGCCATTTAAAGGTAGAATTCTGTGTATCAGAAGTTCTGAGTGACTCTATGTCCCAAAAATTGTGACAAAAAATTTGATAACTCTCTGGGATAACAAGGCTTTTGCACATGATTGAGGGATTATAGCAAGTAAAACCTGGGAATATTCCTGTCAACATATAATTGCTCTCAACTGAATGATGTGAAGATATTTTTAGCTGCTATTTTAAATCAATGTTCTTATTGATCAATTATTTGTTTCATAAAACAGGCCGGAGTCTGATCTGCAATCTGAGTATTTTTATACTCAACACTGTGCAAAGCAACACAAAATTCCTATGCTCGTAACTCAGAGTCTAAAGAAAACTTATACCTGAAAAAGGAGGCAGAGTGATGAAACAAGATACTCTTTCTGTGTGGTTTCAAAGTAATTTGATAAGCAGATAATGGATAAAGTAGCTTAAACCTTAATTACTGTTCCCAAACCCATTTTAGGCAAAGCCTACCAAAGAAAATCGTGAAAGTTTTTTCTGCTCTTTCCTTCAAATAACACTTTTACAGCCCATGATACAGAAAAAAATGGAATTGATTTGAACAGAAATAGTTTGGCTTCTTTATCTGAGAGTGTGGTTGAGAGGATTAGTTGTTGTCACAATATTAACATTTATGAACCATTGCCTACATTAAGCCAAGGTTTAGGTATAAACAACTGCCTTGGTTTATCATAGTTTGGTACTTATGGGCAACCATTGTCCACACTTGAAAACTTGAGGAAAATAAATTACAAACAAAACTGGATAATATCCCAATTAATGCACCTTATGAGATGATTAAACTCACAGTACTATTGAGTAAATCTCCCTGGATTTTTCCTTTTTGTTTGCACAACATGCAGAATTTATCCCCTTTGCTGATTTAATTACCTCTGGCTCTGTTTACACTGACATTATTATGAGATGATAGAAGAATGAAGAGGAGTGTCAATTACTTTCAAAGACAATGGAGTTAATCCATGTGGATAATGGAAAAGGTGATGGGAAGATGCATTGTTCAGGAAAACAATTAGCACAGGCACCTTGAGCCCTAAATGGGTTATCTTTTGTAAATCCCCCAGTCACAGGGAGCAAACCCAGTTAACACATCACTGTTTAGTTCAGCTCAATTAGAGTCCACAGTAATTGGTAAGAATATGTATTACATGAAGCACCGTGAAATGCAAGCTGATATTAACTCCCAGCACTGCATCTCACCATGAGCAGAGACAGAATCAGAAGGGCAGGAATCATGGAATCATGGAATCATAGAATCATTAAGGCTAGGAAAGACCTCTAATATCATCAAGTTCAACCATTAACTGAGCACTACCAAATCCACTACTAAACCATGTCCCCAAGTGCCACATCTACACAATTTTTGAACACTTCCAGGGATGTGACTCCACCACTTCTCTGGGTAGCCTGTTCCAATGCTCAGCCACCTCTTCAGTGAGGAAATTTTTTCTGTGTTGAATCTAAATATTCCCTGGGACAACTTGAGGCCTTTTGCTCTTGTCCTGTTGCTTGTTACGCGGGAGAAGTACTGCAGAAAGGGAGGCAAAGTGCATCACACTGACCCTGTGGGAAAATTGAGAAGGTTTCATTCCTTTTACAAAGCAGCATTGCTCTGAGTTTCTCTGAAACTTACTGATGATAGTAAAGTCATTCAATTCTGGGACACCTACTTTCATAGTGGAAAAACCATCAAACAGTGCTTTAGTGAAGTATGGAAAACATGAATGAGGAGCTGTCAGCTGGAAGATCTCATGTTATGGTGCACCTTGACCAGATGCAGAGCAGGCAGGTCGGAGAGGCAAGGCAGCTGTAATGGGAAGAGATGGTGACATTTGTTCCTGGTTCAGAAAAACACACCAGTCAAAAATTCAACATGGATGAATGGTTCACATTCATTGAAGAAAGAATATTTAGCTCAGGAATGCTACCTGCGTCCTCTTGTCTGGTGGCTTTTCCTAATATTTTTATACCTGGTCCCAGTGGCCTGGCAGGAAAATCTTTGGGAATATCTTGTTACTCATCTGAAATGTGTAGTTGTCTCATAGAGAATGAGAAGGACATTCCAGGGAAGGACAATGGAGCTGGTGAGGGGTCTAGAGACTAAGTCATATCAGGAGTGGCTGAGGGAGCTGGGGGTGTTTAGCCTGGAGAAAAGGAGCCTCAGAGGAGATCTCGTTGTTTTATACATCTACCTGAAGGATGGCGTAGCCAGGTGAGGGTTGGCCTCTTCTCCCAGAAAACTAGTGACAGGACAAGAGGACATGGTCTCAAGCTGTGCCAGGGCATCAGTTTGGACATCAGGAAGAATTTCTCCAAGGAAAGGGAGTTCAGGCATTGTAAGGCGTGGCCCAGGGAGGTGGTGGGGTGACCATCCCTGGAGGTGTTCAGGAAACAACTGGGTCTGGCACTCAGTGCTCTGGTCTGATTGACAAGGTGGTGATCAGTCAAAGGTTGGACTCGATGACCTTGGAGATCTTTTCCAACCTTAATTAGTCTGTGAAAATAATAGTACTGAGAACATTTCATTTCATTTCATCATGTTTATGTAGATGAATATGCGCACCTTAAATACTACTTGGCTTTTAATTTGCTGCAAAGCATCAGGCTCCCCATCATCCTCCTTCTTGTCTGGGAAAATATTGTTAGTCTGAAGAAATCTAATTGCAGAAATCATTAGGCTGCTAAACATACTCAAGCCTGCTAAGGATTGCTATTTAATTCTGAGTATTCCTTTCCTTTGTACAGATGTTTCAGGAGAGACAAGCACAACCTCAGGATCTGGCAGTAGCTTGTGGTGCTGCCACCAGAATCCTGTGCTGGCAGGTTGTCTTTCTCAGGGGTTGTGAGCTGCAGGTTCATCACACATTTGGATGAGACTTCCACCAGAGTTTCATCATCTTTAGAGCATTGGGAACCACAGGGTCTGGTGAAGATCTTCACAGCAGAGGAAACACAGATAGAACGAAGATACAATACAACTAATACAAAGAACACACAGCACCTCAGGCTGTGGGACACAAAAGACCTGGGTAGATGGAATCCAACAATTGCAGAAGGGGGATAGTCATGTCCCCACAGCTAATCATAAGTCTTGGACTTCGTATGGAAACTGGCACCTGTACAAAGCACTTTTCAGTTCAATATGGACACACTATTTTACTTAAACATCTTTACAAACAACCTCACTATCACCTTGTAATCTTTTTTGAGACTTGTCCCTCATTTTTGGAAGATTCACCTCTAGATTCAATATTTCTTTCACAGAGGAAAAATTATACTCCATCACAACATCTTAAAGTGTTCCTCGCCACATATTTGAAAACTCACAAATGTATCTGGTTTGTACAAGAAACATCTCCTTGCAGAAATGTTGTTTGCACATGTTCTTACACAGAAATTTGTTTAAAAGATTACATACCAAAGGAAATATCAGGCAGGTAAATACTGGTGGCAAGATTTGAGTCCCATGGAGTATTTCAGAGGCAGTAAATCTCCAGCTCAAGTACATCCATAATGAATTAATTCATAATTACCACTGAACTGAACACCTGATCCTCAGGAGCTAAAGCTCAGAGGAGGCATTTTGATGAACAGATGTAACCTCCAGGACAGCACAAAACACAGAATTTCACACAGCCAAGGACAGGAATAAACCAAGAACAGAAGAAATAATTAATCCCTGAAATAAACAAGTAAATAGGATCAGTGCAAGACCCCTTTGCCAAATTAAAAGTGGAAATACTGACAGAACTGGAATGAGGTAAACATCTCTATAGACTAATGCAAACCCAATCTCTGTACTTTCTGCATTTTAGCTACAAAATAAAACCAGGACTTGGTTACATTAAAATAGATTGCTATATATTTTATACCATGCATTAAGAAAATTTTTCACTGGAGATTTTAAACACCATATTAAAAAGTCCTGGAATCACTCATATCAATTGGCTGTGGGTATAATTGAGCTCTATAACGATTATTGAAATACTTTTGCAACTATAAGAAGTAGTATAAATAATAAGGTGAAATAAATCTTCTTTCCACTTCCCACTGTAGAAGAAACAAACTTTTTATCATTTGCTTCTGCATTTTTGCCACCAAAACCATCTGTACATAGAGACAAATTGTTGTCTTATTCCCTTTATTTGATTCCTTTGTAAAAGGAATTTTTACCACATTTATTCCTTTGAAATTCTCCACTTCCTGCTTGTTCCTTGTTAGAATTTGTTCCTTTGCATTTTGTCTTCAGCGGCATGTTCACTGAGTGCACTCAGTGACTACACAAGAAAGTTTTTTAGGTTTTTTTGGTTGATTTTTGAGGAGTTTCTTTTGTTTGTTTGCTTGTTTTCATGGTGGTGGCTTTGATGCTGTCCAAGAACATGATCCAGATTTAATCCTGAAGAAAACTCTCTTGAAATATGTCAACCTGTACAGCAGCAGACTCTTCCTTGTGATGTTGCCATGGCTGCTCTGGTGTGATCACAGGCTTGGGAGGAGACTTTTCACACTCCAAGAGACACACTCACCCTTTCACTTCCAGGGATGACAAGGGCACCCAGGGACCTGATATATTGTGGTGCCAATTTATTTCCACAAATGACCCAGGTATCCCCCTGTAAAGCAATTATACCACACACCCACAATAACAGAGGTTCTCACACCCACAAATAAAATGTCAGAGTGGCCATGAGAATTCAATACACCACCTGATATGCTCCTGCAGTCCAATATATTTCATTTACAAGCCAATATATTACCCAATTTCTAACCAATCTGTCATGCCTGTGGATCAATACAAATCATGAAAACATACACACATAACACACTTCCCATAATTGAATTTTGTGCTCCCCAGCCTTTCATTACCCCGCCACAAACTGCTAGAAATAAACACCTGCTATTACCTTCAAGGTAAACACATTGTCAGGGACACCAGGCTGGTGCTACACACCTTTCGTACATATCTAGGATCAACTTTCCAGGAAGAACACAAAATGAGGAAAACCTAACTGCGTTTTGCAAACTGCATAAGGGATTTCTCCACGTATCCTGGCATATCATCTGTTTTCCATGGAGAGAATGAACTGGCAGGTCACTAAATTGAAACATTCTCTAGTTCTTAAGGTCTAGAAGAACATAAGGGCTTCTATGATTACACTTGATGTCACCATGAGCCAAACCTGACTCTATCACATCCATGGAATGTGACTGGCATCTTTAGTGCATGTTACATGTAGATCAATAATGTTATTCCTGTCAGGTTATCCCTGTAGATCTCCATAACATTATTCCTGCCAGTTTATCTGTGTAGATCTTGGCTGGGAAGGAATTACGCGTTCCTAAAACAACCTGTCTCTGTCACAGCTTGGGAGCACATTTATCAGGAAGTCTGGCATTTTGGACTCATGAAAAGGGTTCAGAGCAACTCCTTGCTACAAATTTTAATATTTTTGCAGTTGCTAAGTGAGATTATGTATCATAGTGGGGTTTCAGACATGCATATGGATTTATTGAGAATAGAAAGCTTTCTCATTAATTCCCATTTGATTTAAGTTGCTTAATTCTGATTACACTTTCAGTGGAATTATAACTCTAAAATCTGATACTTCTTTTGCTGCAAGTAAAAGATGAGAACAGATTTTACAGCACACTTTTTTTCCCTTTTCTTTCAACAGGTTTAGATAATTGAAGGAAACTCCCATCCTCTTTGAGGGTATCTTGTGCACTCAGACATATCAAGTAAGAAGGACATCTCATATTAAAAGTGCAGTGTATGTGGTAGCAATTGAGAATCAAGCTGTTGTTATCTTGTATTCATGGAATAATGTACCTACTGTATACACATGATTGACATATCCAGGTTGTATATTCATACCTTTTATCAAGTCTTTTTGAAGCTTTTCTCCTAATTACGTTTTTTTTCCAGTCAGTTCTGTTGTATTTATTTATTGCATTAAAAAAATGCAAACTGTGCTTAAAAATCAGGGATACCAAAGCTGCTTCTGACGGGTTTACGTGCAACATCTTCAAAAAAACTGATTACACAGCATTCGTGTGTATGTGCCTTAGAGGCTGGTGCACAACACAGGATTGACAACTGTGGAAATTGAATTTCTCTATCAAAAACCAGATACAGAGCAGAGCCCTACGTGCTGCCCATATGATGGTGTCTGGGGTTGTAACGTGACATTTTTGAGCTCAGCACACGTTTTGTCCCCAGTCCTTGCACTTTTGGATCATTTTTAACTTTCTTCTCTGGGTTTGCAGCTTCTCCTACTCCTTAGCAGGAGACAGAAAGAGGATCAGGACTATTCACTCTAATTTAATGTATTCCCTTTAATTTTTACCTTACAAGTGCTCTGTTGGAGGGCTTGAAAAATAAGATCTTGCCTCAGTGCTGTGAGTGTCATTGCCCCAGTCTGTCACTGTGACTATCATTTGTCAAGCCTATTCTGGCTCCCTTTTCTTGTATTCTCTGAGAGTAAGAGGCAACAGCATCTTATCTGCTACTTTCAAAGGCTCCCAAAGGCTATTCCCAACAATTTTTTTATCCTAGAATGCAATTTCAGCCTGGCAAAAAATATTTCATCTGCTTGACACAGTTGTCCTCCCTCTTTGGGAAGGGATCCAGGAAAGTTACCCAAAGCAGCTTCTTTATTTGTGTTCAAATCTTATTTTTGTTTAATCTGCCATGACAACCATTCAGGAAGAAAACAAAATTCAGGAGTTATCCCTAACTGCATTTCCTTAATGGTCTAGCAATGCTAATAGCAATAACACATTAAAGCAAAGAGATGAAAACTCTATTTGCTGTAGTTATTTTAGTCATTCACATATTTGCTGTAGAATCCTTTACTGGTAATGTTCTAAGATATTTTAGAAGATTTAACAACATTTAGAGGAACACTTCTAAGTAGTTTCCTGCATTAATTGTGTCTAAAAGGGCCTTCAGATCAGCAGGCACAATATGGGAATAAAATGGAAAGGGTAACTCCTCTCCTTCTACCAAACAAGTTGGGAGATGTGGGAACCACTCTTGTAAATTATTCATTCTGAAAATCAAATAAATTTTTTCATCAAAAGATATTTCTTCTTGCATGAAGAATGATGAGGTCCTTCTAAGTATGTTTTTAAAACCTCTGTGCCTGTTTTCTGTCCCATTCATTTACGTCTGATTCACTTGGACAAATCCCAAGCCAAATGAATCCTATGCCAACACAAAATTTTACCTGGAACAGACCGCCAGAGATCTCCAGTCCAACCTCCTGCACATCACAGTAGCGTGTCCAGCAGCAGATCAGACCCACTGTTGTTTTGCTTCACCAAATCCTAAAATCCTCCCCAGGTGAGATCCCACTACCCTCTAGATAAGCTGTTCCAGTGTTGCACTATCCTCCTAGGGAAGTGTTTTTTATTTTCCTAATGTACAACCTGAATCTGTGGAGCCTCAAGTTGTGACCATTACCTCTTGTTTAAGTCGCATAAAGCAGATGTAAAAAGACTTTTTTTGAGTCTGGAGAAGCAAATTTTGTCCCTCTCAGTATTACTGACTTTTGCTGTTATTATGGGAGGTTCAGCAATATCAAGAGTATTATCAAAACTCAGTGGGCTTTACTCTGATAATTGTTGCATGCAGAAAAGGGAGTTAGCAAACTAGCTAGCAGATCATTGATGTCATTAATTAGTCAGAAATATCCAGGAATTTCTAGCCCTTCTTATTTAAATATAATTTTGCATGCATTTTAGATGAAAATTCCCCAAATTAAACTGGGAGGAGGGTAATATTTAAAAACAATCTCCCCATAATGTCAATTAATTGATAGAAGACCTCCATCTGTAGATGTCTTTTTAAGCTTGTATCTTATAAGAGAGAATAAAAGGTCATACTGCTGACTTAAATTAAGTTAGGATTGAGCCCTCTTCAAAATCCTTGTAAAATCAGAATGATCTGGTGCCAGATTGGATGTCTTGAGAATGTTCTTGCCATTCAAAGCACTTCCAAACATTTCAGCTGGGTTATATGGCTGAGCCAGTTATGTGAGGTCACAAATAGGTAAATAGAAATAAAAAATAAACTCTGAACATGATTAATGTTAAAAAAAAGATAGGACACATACCTAGAAAACTGCCAAAGAGCATCTTGGTGCCAAAATCTCAGACCGTTTTTGGTCTGGGGTTTGTTTTTTTTTTGTTTTTTGTTTGTTTGCTTGCTTGTTTTGTTTTGAGTTTGGTTTTTTGGTTTGTTTGTTTGTGATATATATATATATAGTTGCAGATAGTGTTAAAATGCAAATGCTTTCTGCCTTTTTATCATCTACACAAGGAGTCAAGGTGTCCAACAGCAGTCAGAGCCAAAGTGAAAAGTCTAATCTCTGATGTGATTTACAGCTTGAAAACCCACAATAAAGGTGCTGCAGCCCTTCTAAAATTGATTGTACATCTGGGAGAGAAAGTAGCACCTCATTTGTCCTTGTTCATTTCAATAAACTCTGAATTAGTCCCACAGTTTAGGCTCAAATCTCAATGTGTTCCCTCATCGTGGTTATGGCAGCAGTGGTTTTAGGGTATATTGATCTTTGGAGTTTCCATTATAACCCCGTGAAACAGCTACATATTCATTTTGCTTTGCTTCTTAACCCCTTGGCTCACTGCAGCAGGCAGGGGAGAGCACAGGGAGTTTAAATGCAGGCAGGTTGATTAAATGAATCAGAGCAGGACAAAGTGTTCCTTAGGTTGATTCCGGAGGTGTTTTTCACGTGCTGTGACCTTGGCAGACCTAGGAGGGCTTGAGTAGGACAGTATTGGATAAGAAACTTCTTAGATCCAGGGGTGAGTTGTAGTTTTACAAATCATAGTTAATTATAGAATGGTTTGGGTTGAAAGGGACCTTAAAGGTCATCTAGTTCCACCCCCCAAGCCATGGACAGGGACTCCTTCTACCAGACCAGGTTGCTCAAGTCAGGAGTCTGACTGAGAGCAACACAGAACTGCACCATAAGATTGTTCTAGTCAGGAGACGTAAATAAGAGAGTAGGATTATTTTTTTTATTACTTTATTTTTTTTCCCACGAAAAGAGAGATTTCCTGCACTCTTTGCAAATACAGCATCACTGAATTTGGTCTCCTGGTCAAACAGAAATATTTCCAGTTTGTCCTGCTTCAATTCTCTTTCAAATGTCAAATGGATATTATATTCTTTGGTCCTGGTCTATTGAGAAATATTGCAGCACATCAACAAAGAGCCAGGGGAAGGCACACACTGAGGTCACAGGTGAAAACTGTACATCTGGAGGTGCAATCTTAGGGCTGCCTGCCTTTAATATCATATAGTAGACACATGATTAACTCAGCTACCAGGACAACTGACAAAATTCCCTCCACAGCCCAAGGAAAATCTCTGAGTTGCACAAAAATACCCAAACCAACCCCAAAATAACTGGAAAATAACACTGTGGGTTAGAATACAGTAGGTAGAAATAGCTCTGACACCTACAAAAGGAAAATTCAGTGTTCTGATTCTTGCACTAATTAATTTACTTTCTTAAAGAGTGTTGTTGGATTTAAGGTATATATGTCGTTATTAAAATTACTTCATTCTCATATATCTTAAACAATTGCATATGTTTTCTGTTGCCTTCTTGTGTGAACATTTCCTACTTGCCAATGCAGAATGACAAACTGTGTTTAAATAAAGTGACTGGAAGAGCCACCAGAATCACATAATCACAGAATCATTTAGATTGGAAAAGATCTTTAAGGTCAGGAAGCCCAACCCAGCACAGCCATCACGTTCTCAAGTGCCACATCCACATATTTTTTGAGCCCATCTAGAAATGGTGACTCCACCACTGCCCTGGGCACCCTGTTCCAATGATTTAAAACCCTTTCCATGAAAATATTTTTACTAATATCCAATCTAAACTTCCCCTGGCACAACTTGGTGCCATTTCCTCTCATCCTGTCACTCGTTGCCTGGGAGAAGAGACCAACCCCCACCTGTCTTTATTAGAGGTCTTTCCATTATGTTTCTAAAGATAGATTCATCTTTGAAAGCAAACTTAAATTTACTGTACTAACACAACAGAAGACATCTGGTCTTTGAAGAACACATGATTTCGAAAATAGCATTGCTTCCTGGTGTAAGCAGACCAAAGAAACAGCTATTAATAACCATATAATCTTTTTTTTTGCTCTGAACATTTTAAAATGTCATCAAGACTGAGAAATGTTTCTCTTAGTGACACCAAAATGTAGAATCCAGCCTGATCAACTAATGATTAATGTCTCATATAGAACATCTCCAATCTTCGTCATGTGTCCTTCATGAGACTCAACATTAATTAGGAGCAGAAGGCTGGAGAAATTGCCAGTGTCATCAAATCCAGACTCAATTTTTGCAGACAACCACCTCACAGGAGCCTGCTGACAACTCTTCACATCCTGTCTCAGAGCAGTCAGATTTTTTGTTTCATGGTTCTGATCAGAGACTATCCCAGAATTAATATGGACTAAATGTCACACGAGCCAAGAAGAGCAAGCTCCCTCCTGACACCCAGTTCTGACATGTGTCTTTGCTACTGGATTAACTAGTTCTTGTTCTTTGTGCAGATTCCTGATCCTTTGAAGATCCTGGGGAATATGTGACCAGACGTTTCTAATCCCCTCCCCACAGTGCCTTTCAAGAGCTCCACGAGCAAACCAAAGTTCAAACCAAACACCAAGTTCAGTGTATCAACCTCTGGGCCCTCAGAAAACTTTAAAGCAAACATGGTCCAGACTTTCATAGAAGCAACCACTTTTGGTCATTGCTCCTTACAGTGAGAGAGGGGGAGTTAAAAGGAAAAATATGTGTTTGTATTTCCCACAAGGCCAGCAAGGGGCTTGCTTTGTCTCCACTCCTTTCTGTGGTGTTTAAATGGTTAAAGATGTGCCAAATGCCTTGATTAAGAGGTTTTCCTCGGCTCAGGCAAAAGGACCTTGATCTGTCCATGGTGATAGTCCTTTGTTTAATACCTTATTGACCTGTTGTGTAGAATCATAGGATGGTTTGGGTTGGAAGGGATCTTAAACAACATCTCATTCTACCCCCCTGCCATGGGCAGGGACACCTTCAACTTAACCAGGTTACTCAGAGCCTCATGTTGTGGTTTACCAAAGCAAAAGGTATCTGAGGGTAGGGGATGGATAGAATATCAGGAGCTATAGAAAACACAAATAAAACAAAAAGTCAAATTAAAGTTACTGAGTTTTGAATTTGGAAATGTGTAATCATTTTTAGAAACAGAAAATGGACGTATTTTCAGGTTTGATTTCTCAGTGCTCATGCAGTGGTTGAGAATAGAATTTCAAAGAAACAATTTTCTCAAGTTAAGGAAAAAATATAATGCAATGGTAGTTTTTAGTAATGGAAATGTTGAGGGATTTGTTCCAGTTCTACCTGGTTTATTGTAGGAAGAAGAAACTTAAGTAATAGTTTTAGGGCTGCAGTGTCAAGGACACAGAGCAATATTTCTCAAACCTCATGATATCACATTTTATTATGTGAAAAATTCCCAGCTTGCTCTGGGGACGTTAACAGGACCATGTAAAGAGGAGGTTGTGTCTCTGGCACTCACTGCAGCCTTTGAGGGAGGTAAAGTTTATTAGGAAAGAAACCGTGGGAAATCAGAGAATGGCTTTCTCTCTAAGACAAGTTGTGTTTTATTGTTTTTTTTTTTCTGGATAGGTTCTAGTTCAGTTGTGGTCATGGCAAGAAATTGGACTCGATGATCTTTGTGGGTCCCTTGCAACTTAGGATATTCTATGGTTCTATAAGCAACTTCTTCTGAGATGCTTATTCCTTACATGTTTCTTATTTAATCCCTTGTGTGTTCTTCATTTTATGGATACTGAACTTTGAGACCCTGAGCTCTGCATTAAGACCATGGCAGAATGACCCCAAAAAGCTGAGAGTTCCATTGAGTTGTGCTCTAACTCTGAACCATTATTCTCTTCTGAAGGCTGCATGGTCAGGTCAGCCTTAAAATAACAAGTTATCTCACAGGTTTGAAAGTGGAAAACTGACAAATCCCAAATTCCTTACCAAATTTTTAACTACTTAGGTGCTGGTGGATCAAGACCACCATAACAAAACCTTTCTTGGTGTGCTTCAGATTTCAATCTCAACCTCACCAGAAGCCATTGGAATTAACATTTATTTCTCTCATTCGCTTGAGCCAGAAACTTCATCTGGAAGCGGAGTTAAAAATGACATTATTACAAAACTTTAGACTTACAGAAAACATGTAAAAAATGAATAGTCAGATGATTTCAGAAAAGCTCTGCATGAGACACTTTTGTAAATGGATTACAAAAGTACCACAGAGGATTTGACATTTTTAACAGTAAAAATATGACAAGAATCTAATCCTGCAAGATGCTGAGTCTATGGCAACATGCAACATTTGGCAGCTCTCAGGAAGCTCTCAATAACTCTTAGATTCAGGCTTAAAGTGCTGTGATCCTGAGTTGCCCATTAAAGATGCACTAAATGTTTCCACTAAGGGAAGTCCCAATTATGTGGTTTTATATAGAAAAAGGGAAAGTTAATGAATGGAAATGTAACAGCTCTGACGCTGCCGAAGCACTGAGCTGTCATCCTCATAACTTTCCCAGGGAGATAAATATGCTCTTTCCAGCTCCTCAGAGGATATTATTGCATCTGATTTACAAACACTATAAAGGCAGAGAGGGGGAAAATCAGTGACAACTTTTTGAGGTTTTTCATAATGAAAATTTTAAAAGCTTTTCTTAAGTGAACAGTAGGGAAATACCATATTTTTTTCTTAAAGAAAAAAACCATGGATTATAGATTCCTTTGTATCTAATAAAATAGTCATGTTGGTTAACATAGAAACACCCTGAATTCAAAAACATTCTTAATTTCAGCTCAGACTTTTGAGGTTCACAGCTGTCCTGTAGAACACTCCAAAACCACAGTTTTTATATCTTCCATTTGGAAAAGGGACCAAGATCCATGGAGGGGGTTAAGATTAGAGGCTATATTTTAGAAAAAGTGTTACTGGAGTACTTGCAATTCATGCAGCTTTAGTTATCTGTATTACAGTGAAAAGATTCACCTTCTGGAGGCTCCACTCTGCTTCATTTGTCTACTGATGAACTTGTTTAGGATAGAAACCCAATTTTTATACTCTTGGAGTTATTAGATTAATGCTACTTATGCTGTCTGTTGTTTCCACCATCTGTCTCTTTGCTCGTTCCTCTTTTTTTTTATACTCCTGGTAGGAGACACGTAAAAGCAGACACAAAAACTCCCAATTGCCTTTCCAGCTTTTTGCTGTCAGAATGATTGCAGCTGGAACTCTCCACTGAGAGCACAGACCTGGTGTGCTACAGGTTGCAGATGCACTTCCTAAAAGGCAACTCCAGCCCTAAGGACTGTCCTGTGCAAATACAGCAGGGAAGGATGGATGAAAAAGTGACTATGGGAGGACAGGCAAATCTGATATAATCCTCAGCCTGTCTTCATTGACAATCAAAGCTGAGTTTGTTGCTGTCAAATTCTGCATAAAACCCAATAAATCTTCACATCTCTGTGCATTTCCTGGTTTTAGCAGCATTTTGAGGGTGTCAGTAATGATGCAGATGAATGCAGAGCCATCACAAGAGATGAGGCAATTCATTAAGCCCCAGGAAGGTAAAGTCTGCACCCATCAAAGCAGGCAAATCCTCAGTGTTGTGTTTAAATGTGGGTGTCTGAAGTGTAGGTTTGTCCCAGCCTGAGTGTGAGAGTCAGTCTGGACTCCGTGGAGAAGGAGTCCACGTTCCAGTCGGTGAAACTCATCTTAAAAGAAGATGCTCATGTTTATTGGGATGAGTCACAACCTTGTTTCCATCAACTCTACAGTCTAAACAGCCTGTTAACTATAAGAACTAAACCCCCAGTTCATATGGAGGTGGATGAATTGTGCACTTCCAAAAGACAGCAGAAGAACCCATTTTTAGTTCTTTTATAGGAGACCAAGCTGTACTCTACTGAAACCCTCAGTATTTCTATCCATATGAGCTTCAGTGACTTGATTGTCTGAGTTCAGCCTGGTTTGTTTAATTTTCTGGGGAAACTCAGAGATTTCAGCTTCCTCATTTAGAAATTTCCCTCCCACCCCAGGTTCTCAGGTCACTTGGGAGCTGACAGCTTTATGCCCTTTAACTTTCTCTGGGGGAGTGGCAGGTGGGGAGTGTAGAGGAGACACAAAAAAGATTCTGTTTTGTCCCATATTTTGCAGAGACCCCAAATCAGAAAATGGAAGTGTTCAGGCTTTTTGCCACCTAGAACTCCTGAAATATTACAACCGCCTTGTGCACAGTGACCTCTTTGCAATACTTTGTTTCTGCAGACACAGCAGGAGAAATGGAGCAAAAAAGTTGGAAAAGGAAAATATGCACAGCTCCTCACTGCCTTCACATTTCCAATTATCACACTTCAGGCATCCAGCCTTGGCTCATAAAGGGAAAAACAATTACCAACACATAAAGAAGCCGTGTTCAGCATCCCAGTGTTTGGTTAGTGGCAAAGCCAGCATGCTTGGCAGGGAAATATGTTTATTTATCAGATCATGCTCTTGAAACACATAACATACCTCTCACACCATCGCTGTTTGAACTGTCTGTGTTTGACAAAGAGATCAGAAAGAGTTCAGAGAGGGAATCTCAGTGAAAGAGGATAATCCAGAGTGATTTTCCGTAGGGAAGAAACAACAGGACTGCTTGTTGCTGCCCGTGGTAAGGCCATTACAGATAAAACAGCACAGATCAAAAGGGGGAAAACAAAACCTCAAATTATAGCTCAGCTACAGCACAAGCCATCTGCTTTAGGATACCCCTATTTTTGTCCTCAATTCATGGAATCACAGAACCACAGAGTGGTTTGGGTTGGAAGGGACTTTAAAGATTCAACCCTCTGGTTCCAACCCTCTGGTTGTGCCACTCACTACATCAGGTTGCTTCTCTGTTATTTGTATTATAATTATATAATTAATATCCTCTGATAAAATAAATCTGATGATGATTTTAATACACAATGTGCTTTGAATCCTAACAGGACTGTTAGACTAAATAAATGCAATTCCCTGTTTGTGTTTTTCACTATAAATTTAAAACTTCCTGCCTGCCCTGAGGTCCTTTCCAGCTGCCTCTGGAAATTATCAGCAATTACATAAAACTCAGAAACCATACAAATAAAGGCAAATATATTAAAATACTTATTTTTTCCATCAACACTTTTTACCAGAAAAAAGGCTAATGAAAGGAAAATCTGGCTATTCAACAGAGAAATTATTAGTTTTTATAAAGGATTGGATAATGCAAGGACTTCAGACATTGGAGTTAAATGAGTCTTTAAGTCTATTTTTATTGGTGAAAAACTACGAGATTCCCATAAAAGGACTAACAAGAGCAGGAAATCTTGCAGAAAATTCCTCTGTTTCTCTGATTATTTTATTTATAAGACCATGAAGAGGTTTCCACATCAAGTATCTCTTAATGTGAGAAATCAAGGTGTGTTTTCAGGTATTTCAAAACAATATTTCACAATACAAAGCCCACAAATACAAAATATTGCTATTTAATATTAAATCAAATACCCCCAAACCAGGCATGATTGATAAAAATAATTATTCAGTTAAAAGTCATAGATAAAACTATACATAAAAAGTAGGTGTCATAGATAAAAAAGTGAAAGAAGTATTTTTATTCGGAAAAAAATTCTGATATCTGTCCTTGATCTTGTTTCTACTCTGCTTGAGAGAGGTTGAGGTAAGAACAACCAAAGTCTTGTCTTCTTTAAGAAGATTAATTATCGATTACTAAGAACCTATCATGTTTAACTGTGTGCAAATATTATATTATCTAAAAGAGATTTTAATATTCCATGTGACTGTTTAAAAAAGATGAATTTCAAAAGCAATCATTTACCTGGTCTGTCTTTACCTCTACCAAATATTTGTAATTCCAGAATAATTTTTGTTGCCTGTAGTCTGTAGTGAGGTAAAGGAGTGGCCTTAGTCTTAAAAGAAAGGGAACTAAGGCAAAGCAAATGCAAGAATATTTCAAGACATGAAGGAATTTCTTCAACTCCCTGTGATTCTCACACTCTTTTTAAACTGAAAATCTGACTTTCAGGTTGGAACTGGATTTGAGTGTTTAAGTGAACCACCTCACCTACAGTTCATGTTCTTTTAATGGGCCCAAATCTAATGTGTATATTTTAGAAAATACAGAATATATTTTGGAAAGTATAGAACAGATATAACCACATTCAGCACATATAAAATTCAGTAAATACCCTAAGAAAGCTGACTATTTCAGTTTTTGCACTGTATTACTTTACATTTAATGAGGAAGTATCCTTACTCATACTTCATGCAACCACATTATTGAATGTGCAATAAATAAAGGGCAATGTTGAGTGTATTTTTTTTCACTGAAGCAAAATAAATAATACAGTAGAATTATTTGCTCTGTGAATAGAAATTTATCCTTAGGGTTACAGAGTGGTTTTCACGTAATTATGGCATTAGCCTGAAGGCAAAATGCTCAAATGTGGAAGATTTTGCCTTACCTGAGTTGTTTTACAGCCTGTCAGTCAGTGTCAGGGTGTGTTATGCAGCAGATCACCTGGAGTGCCATCACTCAATGAAAGGCTTTGACCATCCTGATCTCACCCTATAACAGGCTGAGCCGTTAATGGATGAGGGAAAGGCTGTAGATTTTGTCTGCCTGGTGTGACAACCTCCCCAGCTTCTCTGGGCCTTTATACCCGGACTTTAGTAAAGCCTTTTACACCATTTCCTGCAACATTATCCTGGAAAGACTGTCTGCTCGGGGCTTGGATGGGTGAACTGTTTACTGTAAAAAACTGGCTGGATGGCTGAGCCCAGAGAGTGGTGGGGATTGGAGTTAAATCCCTCTGGAGTCAGTCAGGGCTCAATGCTGGGGCCAGCCCTGTTTAATGTCTTTGTCACATGTTGTGGATGAAGGAATTGAGGGTCCCAACAATCCCATTCAGCACTCTGGGCTTGGGACAGAGTGGCTGGAAAGTTGTCCAGTGGAAAAGGACCTGGGGGTGCTGGTTGACAGCAGTTGAACATGAGCCCAGGGGTGCCCAGGTGGGCAAGAAGGCCAATGGCACCTGGGCTGTACCAGCAATAGTGTGGCCAGTAGGACCAGGGTAGGGATTGTCCCCCTGTACTCAGGACCGGTGAGGCCACCCCTCAAATCCTAGGATCAGTTTTGGATCCCTCATGACAAGAAAGATTTTGAGGGTCTGGAGCGTGTCCAGGGAAGGGCAACAGAGCTGGAGAAGGGTCTGGAGCACAAACTTGATGAAGAGCAGCTGAGGGAGCAGGCGGGGGGGGTGCGCTCAGCCTGGAGAAAAGGAGGCTCAGGGGAGCCTTCTTGTTCTCTACAACTCTCTGAGAGTGAAGCCGGGTGGGAGTCAGTCTCTTCTCCCAGGTAACAAGTGACAGGACAAAAGTTGTACCAGAGGAGGTTTAGACTGGATATTTGGAATTTTTTTTTCACTAAAAGGGTAGTCAAACATTGGAACAGGCTGCCCAGTCAGACCTTCGGATGGATTTAAAAAACCTGTAGATGTGGCATCTGATGACATGTTTTATTGGGAACAGTTGGACTAGATGATCCTAAAGGTCTTTTCCAATCTAAACAATTCCATGATTTTATGACTCTATGAATCTATAAACTCGGTTTTGGAAAGGTCCAGCCAACCATGTGGTCTGAGACCTAACTACTGCAGCAGTAATTACACAGCTCCTTCATTGCGTAGCTACACAGTCCCAGCTAGGCAAGGAAGCAGATTTTTTTCTGTGTCCCAAAGAGGGTTTCTGTCTAGAACCTGAAGATTCTGCACAGGCACTTCTCAAACAGCAGTGGCTGTAGGTACCTTTCCAGAACTGGAGGACACTGTGGGAATTCAGCACAGTAAGTAACAGCTCTTAGCAGGGTGGAACTAAGTCAATAATTGTTCCCTCAATGGTGTGTTGCACCACAGAGACCCAGCTGCTAAATCAGGTGGGAAGACATATGTTTTCTCTGATGAATTAGGTCTTCTCCCTAAAAGAAATAAACTGTTTCCAAACACTGTGTTAAAGATACTAATGCATCTTGCACAGCAGTTTGCTTTGGGAAGACTCTCCCTGCTTTCTTTTTCCCTCATGTTGCTTTTCAGTTCTTTTTTATTGTGATGATTTATTGTTTTTTAGTGAAGCCCTTTCCATTAAAACCCTCCAGCCTCCACTGCAAGTAAATGCTTCCTAACTGATTGATTTGGGGATTTCCTCCAATTAAAGTAAAACAGAGAATATATCACAGCCAAAATTAACATTTCCATATATGACAACCTAATGGTTGACATGTGGGGCTCCAATTCTTCAGATGCATCTCCAAAAGTAGAACTGTATTGAAATGGGTCCATGTAGACAAAATATGTTATTGAATAAAATTTTTCCAGTCAGCAAAAGTGGAACTGGCTGTCAAGGGAAATGACTGGAATTAGACAATCTCTGTTCACAGCACATTTTGGGATTCACCCGTTATTAGTTCTGACAAACCCTTTTTCTCCCCATCTCCAGGGAAATTCAAAATTAGAGGCTGCTGCTTTGTTTGGTATGTTCAGGGAATTGTACCCTTCAAATACACGTTAAGTGCTCATACATAATGTGGAGCCAAGAAATGAGAAGGCAAATGAACTGGTCCTTGAGGGAGTTCTGCAGATCCTGCTTTTCCGAGGCATTGGTGATAGCCACAAATAGTCACATGGTCTGTGCTGGTGGGTGACTGAGGGGGCTGCACCAGCTCACAGGTACTTCCACTTACAGATACTCCCTAGGCTGTAAGACTGTAGGTTCCTCTACACATTAGAAATTTTGTTGACTTTGCATTTGATTAAATGGGAATAGAACCAGGAATCCAATCTGATTCAATCCAGTCTGGCAAGACTATTTACAAGAGCATGTAGTGACAGGGCAAGGGGGAATAGGTTCAAATTGAAAGAGAGTAGGTTTAGATTAGATCTTAGATATTAGATCAGATATTCTTTACTGTGAGGGCGATGAGGCCATAGAAGAGATTGTCCAGGATAGCTGTGGCTGCTCCACCCCTGGAAGTGTTCAAGGCCAGGTTGGACGGGGCTCTGAGCAACCTGGGCTAGTGGGAGATGTCCCTGCCCATGGCATGGGGGTAGAACTGTATGATCTTCAGAATCTCTTCTAACCCAAACCATTCAAAGAGCCGTCTGTCCAAATTTCCATGGCTGACTAAATTTGGATGTATAAGGACATGTTTGCAGTGTTGTTCAGGGTCTTTGCCCAAAGTTTCTGTACGAGCTTGGAGAATTTATTGTCTTTTCACCCAAAGCATGGACTCAGATCTTGTCTTCCCCTGTCCTTGTCCAGCAAATCTTTTCATTGCACTGGCCAAGGACAGGGGGCAGGAAGGTGTGGGGGTTCACAGCACTGGCATGGTACTGAAGTTAATTCTGCTCTTCCTAGAATCATCATTTGGGTTGGAAGGGACCTTAAAGAATATCCAGTTCAAACCCCCTGCCTTGGGCAAGAACACTTTCCACAAGACCAGGTAGCTCTTAGTACCTATATCGTCTCCACAAGTTTGGTGAGTTTTTATTTTGAGACAGTAGACACTTTATAAAAGATTTATCTCATCTGTCTCAAATGATGTATAAATGAGTCTGAGCAATTTATCAAAGTTTCCAGTCTATGGAGAGTGATGGATAACTACAGAAATTTCTGCAGAAAAAGGAAGGGCAAACCGGGTTAATAGAGTTTCATTAATAACGATAGAAGCGTTTGGGGAAAGAAATGGAATATTTGTGATGAAATGGTATTTTTTCCTCTTTTTCCTTGAGCTCTGGAGGGATTTGTTGAGCTGTGCCCACATAGAACTGTTGGATGCACACACATATTTATTTAGCCGGTGACTAGATTAAGTAGTTTCTTCTTCCCTTCAGGGGAGGTTTAGATCGGATATTATGAAAAACAAAATCACAGAAAGGGTTGTAAAGCACTGGAACAGAGTGCCCAGGGAAGTGGTGGAGTCACCATCCCTGGAAAGTGTTCAAAATCTCTGTGAATATGCACTTGAGGACCTGGTTTTATGCTGAACATTGTGGTGGTGCTGGAGTGACCATTGAACTTGATGATCTTAAAGGTCTTTTCCAACCTTAACCATACCATGATTTTCAGACAGGAAAGAGAAATAAGTAGTTGATATGTGAGTCCTTTAAGATTAAATTTTTGTAGCCTAATAATCATCTTATTATTTGAATAATTTGGAGATTCAGGGGCATAACTAAGCATAAAAATACAGTAAGGATCAGGACCTGTTGCTTTTCTTTGTCCTTGAATTTCAGAAAACTGGTGAGGTGAAACCACACAGACACCTTTCAAAAGCTGTCAGCAACCTGGAGATGCACAGAGAGATGTAGGTGCAGACTGTGTCTTGGAAGTGTCTCAAACCATTCAAAAATTAATCATTTCCACCAGTTGGGTGAAAAGATAAGGGTTTGAGTGCTTACGTGGCACAGATATCTTCAGAGAACTCACGCAGCTCAAACCACCAATTTTAAACTCAGGTTGAATTGAAGAGGATTGTGTTGAAGCAAAATAGTTTTTCCACTTGTCTCTTTTGGACAGTGCCATTGACTTGCTGAAATCTCCCTCAGGCTCACAGGAAGAAGTAATTTCTCAGCACTATTTCTTAAATTGTGAGGTTCCCCTTACATGACATTAACCTGCTGAAAGCACCATTGTAAATCCCTATTAACATGTATTTCCTTACACACAGTTTTCAGTTCTGTTTGCTGCTTCTCCATGTCATGGTTAAAATCTTTCTGACAAATCTGTCAGTCTCAAGCTTCCCAGAGGATCAGTCCTGGAGCCATATTTAGTGAAACAGCTGGAGGGAGGGAAAGGAAATGCCTTTTTTCACTTGCTGTAGGATTCTGTGAAACCCCATGAGTTTGGTTTTGACAAGTGTCAGAGAATGCAGAGTGATACAACAAATTTTGCAAGGATCCAGGGGGTCATTTGATCAGTCTCTGACAGGGTTAAGGAGACCCACGACTTTCTGACAGATGTTTATCAATGTTTGCTTCTCTTGAAATCACCCAAGGATAGGGGCTGCCTTTACATTCCTGAACGGAGACCATCTCTTCCAAAGCCTTGCTATCCCTTCTATCATAGAGTTCCTCTAACATGAAACCAAGTGAACAGTTCCCTTCTGGAAAGTGTGTGTTTTGCCTTCCACGTACACTGAAAATGGAAGAGTTTATTCTCTTTTTCTCCGTGGTACCTTCCATACATTTGAAAGCTGTTTCTTTATCTCTGACTAATTACACAACCCAGACTATTACTGAATTTTTACTATTAAAAAGACCTTTTTACCCTTCCAAGCACCCACAGAGCTGGTCTGTGGTACTCTGTAATCCTGTTGTGGGGACATTCATCCTTCCTGACACAGCCTCTCCTGCTCTCTCATCTCCATGTTTCACACCTTAATTTACCATTGCAGAACAGTGTGGAGAGGTCAAATTACATGACACTGCTTAGCTTGTTTCTCTTATAATTTGCTTTACTCTTTGAGTTTCAATAAATCGTTTCCCACCAGTGCTTCTGATTCTCTTCCATGGTCTTTGTTTGGACTTGGATGTGAATCCTGACTTCATCCAACTGAGACGGGAGCTTGAAGGCAAAGTCTGTGTCTGCCCACTGAGAAAAACTTCAACTCTAGTGTTTCATACAAGTTGAGGATACAGAGAACATTTCCATCTTGGTGCAATCTTTGCCATCAGAAAGATGTTTGCAGCCCCTCTACTCTGAGGGTTGTTGAAGCTGCTGCTTCCTTGCCCAAAGGAAGAGGTGGATCCATGGATATGTTCTGCTCATCAGTTGTGGGAGAAGAGTGAAATATGAAACTGCCTACAGGCCTGAGTGGTTTTTGTCATTCTTTTTTAAATAATCTTTGATTATTTATAAAATCTTTGATGGCAGTATCTTTCTACCTTTGAAGCTGAATTTTTCGTTCTTAGGACAGTTCAAACCTTTAGTCTGCCCAAGCTTGGATTATAATTTTTTCTAGGGGAAAAAAAAAAAAGAAATCTGAGTTTGTTTTGGATTTTTTTCAAACCTAGGCCAAGAATCCAAGCAGTAAAAGATAAATATTATCTCCTTATTTATCTCTTTAGAGATAATGTTGGAACACAGGAATACCAGTGCAATAAGTGATCCACTTTTATATGGAGGTATGAATCAAAGTATTCAGACCTTTTCCTATAAGAAACCCACATATTCACAATTTTCTTTGAAGAAATAAAATTAAATAAATCATTTAATGGCAGTTTTTCACATATTTTAAGGATACATTGGTTTGGTTGGTTGATTGTTTTGATAGGGTTGGTTGTGATTTTTTTTTCATTGGATCAAATTGTCATTCAGAATTAACCCAAATGGAGGTTAAGAAAAGGACACACAGGTGTCCCTTATGATGAATAAAGTTATAAAAGGTAGTAAATAAAACATGGCATCACTAACCACTGGAGACATCTGGGGCTTTTATTTGCACTGTCATGAAATACTTAACCAGTGAACGTGTGATACTTGAAGAAATGACCTTTGCCAAACAACAGGATTTTTGTCCTTCCTTCACTAGGAAAACAAAAAAAAAAGAGAGAAAAAATACTGTATAGAATCTTACAATGCTTGTGGTTATATTAATACTTCTTTTGTTGACTCTTGCAATCTAATGCAATAGTGATAAAATACTTTAGAGTGACAGCCCCAGACACTGATGGCTCTGTTCACCTACACAGCTGTGGAGACACCTCCATTGCACTGGACAAACCAACATGTTCCAGATTTGCCCTGTGGGGTCCTTCTCTAGGACGCCAGAGAAACTAGTTCAGTTTGCATTGTTTGTAGTTTTCTGACTCTCTGAATAAAGCGGCAGCCCTGGTGCCAGCAGTTATTTTGATGAATGACCACTCATGTTTGGATTAAACCCACCAAATGCATTTTATTTAATGGAACCAGCAGATAAGTAATGAATTTTGGATACTACAAACCAAGACAAATGAGAATAGATGACTTAGAATTTGAAAGTTACTCAGCTGATCATAGTCCCTTGGTACCATCTACTGCCATCATCCACCAGTTGCCCTCACCACAAATTTGCTTCAGCAGAATAAGGACTTTGCTGTGTGTTGAATGAGGGCAAGAGGGGTAGCAGAGGACCAGAAAGCACTAACAATTTACAGAAACACCTTCCAGCTGCCAGCAGGTGCTCTGGGTTTTGGCTTATCCATGGTTTAGGCTTTGCTCCATATCCTGTTGGTGGTGAGTCCCTACAATTCTCCAGTACTAGTAAGAGAACCACACAGAATTAAAAAATGTATAGAATCATAGAGTGGTTTGTGTTGGAAGTGACCTTAAAGATCATCTTGTTCCAATCCCCTGCCATGGACAGGGAAACCTTCCACTAGACCAGGTTGTTCAGAGCCCCATCCAACCTGGCCTTGAACACCTCTAGGGATGGGGCAGCCACAGCTTCTCTGGGCAACATCTTAAGGTGTATTAAAGACGTGAACTGTTGGTTCAGTGTATTCACCACTTTGCCCCTCAGACATATTTTAAAAATACCAATGAATACTGTGATCAAAACCTCTGGACTCTTTAACTCCACACCCACTCAGGTGACCTTGGGGTGGTTTTCTGCTGCATCTGTTGAAATGAAATATTGCACATTATCACTGAGGAATCATGCTGGGGTCTCTCATTTTGTGGTTTCCTCAGTTGCTTTTGCATTGTCACATCCTGTAGTGGTCTTGGTGACAGTTTCCACCTTTCCCTGTCCCTTCTGTGCCAGCCATTCCTGCTTCATGGAAAGTGCAGCTCTTGAGGATACAAAGCTTCATCTTTCTTTCCTCTTTTATTAGCAGTGAAATAGTTCAGAACATCAACAATACATCAACATGTTGATGTAAATGCATCAATAATCAGCCAACATCTCCCCCATGTGAATGGGATGGTTTATGTTCCTCTCAGGCAGTTTTCCATGACTCTGCAGTCTCAGGTGTTCTCTCCTTGGCCTGGATGATGTGGAAGACAACAACTCCAGAGTGACAATTCCACCCTAAGATACCTTTTCAGATTCAAACAATAATCCAACACCTTAGGAGTGTGCAGGTTTTAAAAATAATCTTTTTTCTCCCTAAAGTGTGCCTTTTTTTTTTTTCCTCATAAACCTCTAGTTCTCTTAAGGGAGGCATGAGGCTGACCTCAGGCAGCAATGATTATTCTTTACCTAAATTTATGTGCCTCTAACCAGCAATAGAAATATGACAAATGAGTATCAGTTGAAGCTGTAACCCCCCAGCCTCCCCTGGGATTTAGTAACTTCCTTAATGAGAAAAACAATAACCATCCAAGTCCTGAGAGGGTTGAAGATAAATGACTGTCTGTGGTTGATATTTTGATCTATGGGACAAATATGGTGTTTCTATTGAGAGAGAGTTTATATATAAAGGCACCTGAAACCCATAGGCTGTGGTTTAGCAGGTAAATTCACTTGGTATCACTGGTAGAGAAGAGCAGAAATATGTTTTTAAGCCACTACTTCTCCCAGGCTCAAAAAGGAACTTTGTTTCCCCTTCTCTTTTTTCTTTATTTCTTTCCTTTTTTTTTCCTTTTTTAGTATTTCTTGAACTAAAGGACCACCTAATGGGTGGAACAATACCTGGAAGGTCATTTTTACAGCCACATACAAAGGCTCTGAAGGCCAAAGAAAGTCTTCAAGGTCAACAAAATTTTTTAGCGGAGAATAAAAAAGGCACATGTAAAGGGACATATTCTAATGGATCTCAGAGGTAGAATTACAGGAATATTTCCCACTGTTTCCAGTAATATTACTATTTTTTCCCTTAGCTTTCAGACTTTATTGTCATACTCTGTGATGTAATATCACCATATTGTATGAAGACTGTATATCACACTTACTTTAATTAACCCAGACAACTCATTTGTGTTTCATGAAGAGTTTCTTTGTGTCAGAAAGAGAAAAAAAAAACAAAAGCAGATCTTATCTTAAACAGCGAATTATGGCATTACTGATACTCTTCTCTCATGGTTTAACCCCAGCTGGCAACTCAGCCCGAATAACCACTCACCCACTCCCCCCTGGTGGGATGGGAGACAAAATCAGAAGGCAAAAGTGACACATGAGTGGGGATAAAGACAATTTAATAGGAGAAAAAAAAAAAGAAAAAAAAACATGGGTGCTAGAAAAGCAAAACAAGGAATCTTTCCCCATTTCCCAAGAGCAGGTAGGTATTCAGCCATCCCCAGGCAAGCTCCAGTTTTGGGGAACAGAAGTATGACAAGAAGACTACTGGTAGATTAGGCACAACTCTAGCAAGTTGAAGCAGGGAAACTTTCAGTAGGGTCGGGTTTTGGGGTTTTTTATTAAGTGAAGGAATTAACCCCCTGAAATAATTTACCATATTGGATTAGATCCTTTTAGAGAGTTTAAAATCTAGATTAGTGTTGGTGAGGGCACACCAGGACACAGCCTCCTGGGAAGCAGCACAACTGTTGTAAGATCCTGGAAAAGCAGAGAGGAAACAAGGACAGTCTCTGTGTTACAGTTCCCGTATTCTTAGAAACTGGAAGCCACAACAAACCTGACACAACAGAGGGGGTGTGTCATTTTGGGGTCCTGCAACTGGATTTTCATTGAATGCATTGGATATGACGGGAAGCAGATTTAAAGGGGCAAAGCAAAGGAGGAGAGACACATTTTCACAGTGACACAAAGCATGTTTTCCTTGTGAACTGTATTTTCTGTGCCCTCCTATCGCGTTTCACTTTCACTCACATCTTTCCCTCCCCAAACTTCTGATCCTTGCTCACTTGGGGTCATTTTATCCCGTAGAGTTCTGCCTCCAACATCTGAACTCTATAATATCTTTCTTTCCAGATTTTCCCTCTCTGTAGCTCAGATGTCAAGGTTTTTTATTCAGAAGGGATTTGAACAGTTGTGCTCAGTTTTGCTGTAGGTCTCAGGGATTTTATAAGTGTCCATTAAAATCAAAGGGGAAAAAAGTTACTAAGCAAGAGAGATAATTGCTCTTTACAAAACTTTATTTTCCAAAACTGTTGTAGCACAGAATTGGTTACATATAATGCAAAACCAGTGAGGTGAAATGGAGTTCATAGAGAAAATTAGGTCTGGAAAAGCAATAATTGTGTGATCAAGGAATAAACACTAAAGGGTTTTCACCAATACTGCTGAGACTTTTGGGGCTTATCCTCTAAATTACCTTTCTTTCTCCTGTTCTCACAGTCCACTCCAGGGATTTACCTCACCTGCAATCAACCCTCTGGACCTGCAAACATGGCCCAGCCAGTTGCCCTGGTTTCTATGTTTTTATATTACACTTATTGGCTGTGATAGAAACCAGCAAGAGACTGTTCTCCCACTCCCAACCTCCTGCCTCTATGTAACTTATAATTGAGTTGTGGTTGGGGAACATTAACTCTCCAAAGGTGTATGGAAATGTTTGCTCTGACTGGTGATCTGGGAGATTTTATTGTCATGATTACCATCTTGCTTTTCTATTCTTAGCTCCAGTTCTTGATTTTAGTGCCTGCCATATCTCAAGAGGGTTTGCAGAGACAGAAGTAATTTTCTGGAGAAGAATGGGAAAGTTTCCATGTGGTGCAAAGTATGAAAAGGGAGGGTGATCAAGTGAGTAACAAATCAGGATATGAATCAAAGGCTGCTAAAACCAAGACGAACAATAATATTAACTGCAGGGGCTTTGGGTCCTGGGAGGCAAACTATATCTTATAATGCCACTGCTTAGTGAACAGGGCAAAAATATAAAAATATCACAGGGTTTTTTTGTGAAAAACTATGTTTAATCATATGTAGGAGGGACTGCTGAGAGCAGGAGAGCAGTGTATTTTTCAATACTTCTCTGTAATATTTTGTCCTCCTTGTTATAAAGTGGTTTACTGGGAGATTAAATACAATCTTTAAATCCTTGAGTGTCAACATATCGGAGTCCAAACCAAACAATCCATATATCAACAGCAAGCCTTTATTCCTGATCAAGCAGGGAATTAATGAGCTCAGAAGGCAGTGCCAGGATTGCCTCCCTTGGCCACATGTGAGGAGAAAGCTCTGCTCCAAAATGACCATCTGTGTTCTTGCTTGGACAGATCAAATCACTAACTACACCATCATGAGCTTGGGAGAAATCCATGGGAGAGTGTGAAGAAGGAAGAAGTTTCAGTGCTGAGGGAAGAAGTTTCAGTGCTGTGGACAGGGTGGCGGAAGGGAAAAAAGTGACTTTTTAAAGGTTTCCAAACCTCCTCCCCACTCCAAACCTCACTGCATTGTCTTCCCAACTCATCCCCTCCCTTCATCCTCCCTCTGGGTTTTTTTTTTAACTTGTATTTCTTGGAGGCCTGGCATCATCTTCAAAGGCTTTCCCTGGAATTCCACCAGCTCATACATACACATGGGATGCCTTAAGGGCTGGAAATGAGAATGAGGATCCCAGAGGTGTCAGACAAGTGTTCTGTTTTCTGGACCCATCTCGTAGCTATTGTTTTGCCAAAGCTGACAGAATAAAGGACTTTCTTGTTCAGTTATAAACTTCTATTTACCCACACCAGGAAAAAGGAAGCAAAAACCCTCACAGAGGTTTTCAGTGCCTGCATGTTGTCCTTTAGTCTTCTGAAACCTCCATTGCCCTTTAGAAGAGGGAAAACTCCAAACATCGATGAATTGAGTAGCTGGATAAAGACACAAATATTTACCTCAAATAAGAAGCTGAAAAAAGTGAATTGATCCCTTCTTTCACCATAGTTGCTCTTCAGCTTCTTATACAAGAGAAATACTGAAGATTTTTAGTCCACGGGCACTGCATGGATGTTGTTGATCCTGTAAGAGCAGTGACTGACTGCCAGGAGAATATAATAGCAGCCCATTTATATTAAAAAGCACTATTTGTTGTGATTTCTCAGTAAGATCAAGGATCTGAATCTGATTTTTATTGATATGGGCTGGTCACATCTGGGATCCACCTGACTTGGAAGAACCAAACACATTAATTGAAAAATTAACAGCAGTTTCCACTCCTGTCTATCTTAGTTCAAACATGAAACACACTGAAGCTGTTTTGTCTTTACTATATATTTTATAATCTGATTTCTTTTCAGCCAAAGTTCAATTTCTTCCACATGAATATACCTGTCACCTCAGAGTTACCCCAGTAAGTCCTTTCATACCATCCAGTACCAGAGTTGTGATTATGGATATAAGTTCTCAGGAATCATCTGCAGGAAAGTTCTTCATAACAAAGTTTTCTGATTTTCAGTAATATATGTAAATCCATTTGTAAATCCTCCAATTGCTTTAAGGAATGGAGAGTGACTTTTCTTCAGTCTTTGCACTGTGCTTGCATTTTCTCTTTTGGGGACCTTAAATATTTCAGAGCATTTATAAAGGTTGACTTCTCCTGCCTTGCCTGCCTTACCTCTGTGGAGTATTTTATTTGGTCTTATGTCAAATGAAGATGCAGGCTCAGAAGGTTAGTAACACTTAAAAGCACAGGAAAGATCAATATGGGATTTGGAAAAGTGGGAAGAAGCAGCCCTGATGGAACTTTATAGCCCTCCAGAGAGTGTTTTTATATTGGAGCATTGTGAAGGGAAAATCAGTCTAGACTCACCCCACCTAACTGAGGCTCTAAATTTTCAACACAGCAACCCTGGGGAAACATAACAATCTCTAGAGGGTAGTAGAGACTATCCCAAGATCTTTTTTCCACTGACTGTAATAGGAGCTGCAAATGGCTGTGCTCATTTTTAAATGCTTAAAGTAAGATAAGGTAAATCCGGGCTCAGCAGTGAATCCAACTTACCTGTAAAGAAAACGAGCTCTAAAACCATCCTGTAGATTGAAGAATTGCTGAGTCTGTGCTCTGAATGAGCAGGACTGGAGGATCCTGGCACAGGCTTTGCAGCACTTAGCATTGCTGCTGAGGAGATCAGAAACACCCCAGTGGGGACATAAAGCCAGGAAAGAAAAGGCAAAGGACGTCACAGCCTTGCCTGATGTTTTCCTGCCTGCTGCTGTCAGCAGTGTCTGTCATCACTGCAGGCTTTGCACTTTGCTGACTGCTTGTTTGCTGTGCATTACAGAGGTTGTTCCAGCATGTCAACATGCTCCATGGAGTTCTTGTTTTGCTTTGTTTCAGGTTTGTTTTGGTTTTTTTTGTTTCTTTATCCAGTGTGACAGCAAGCTGAGCATTAGGAAGTTAGTACAGTTAAACAGATTATTGCAATAGTCACTTCTGGGTCTTCTTCTCAGCAAACTCTGCTTTGCTCTTTTGAGACTCCACTTGAAGTCCTATGCCCTGATCTGGGGCCCACAAGACCTGTTGGAATGAGGCCAAAGGAGGCCACTAAGTTGATCACAGGGTTGGAGCACCTCTGCTCTGGAGACAGGATGAGAGGGTTGGGATTGTTCAGCCTGGAGAAGGGAAGGCTCTAGGGAGACATTAGAGCCCCTTCCAGTGCCTAAAGGAGCTCCAAGGGAGCTGGAGAGGGACTTCTCAATAACAGTTGCAATAAGAAACTGAAAATTCAGGCAAAAATTATTTATAAATGTGTCTATAGTTGTTATCTATGATGGTTAGAGGTTTTGACATAGCTCATAACTATTTCTCTGGAACAAAGGTTGCAAAGCAGCAACAACCTATTTTATTTTCTAAATGCCATCTGATACTCTTAAAACTGACATTCCAGTTACTGACAGCATTCCAAGGATCAGGAATCCCTGTCTTTTATTGTGAAACTCAGGAGTTTCTGCCATTACTGTGTATAATCAACAACCAAATCACCAATCATCACCATATTTTTATTCATCTGCCTTCCATGGCAAGGTGAGGGGGAGTCAGTCCAATGTCTGAAGCAAATGATAAATTCCAGAATCAGTAATACAAACAAGAAGCCACTTGAACTTCCTTATTACATTTTATTAAGCTGCTCCAGACCAATTATAACCATATTTCTTTGTGGTCTAATTAGGTTTGACTCAGTTGCACAGTGTGGAGGCCTGTAATGAGTGAACACATGAGAAACACGGCTCAGACTCCATGTGAGGGATCATTAATATGCTCTGGGCTGCTGCTTTGCAAGAGACTGCACCTAATTATGTGGGTTAACACACTTAAACTAAATGGATGAATTGCAGCCATTTGCAGTGTTTCAAGTCCCCTCAGACTGACAGAACTGTAGATTAATAAGTTGTTAGAGAGTGATCTGTTGACCTGCCCCATAGTTCTTCACTTTCACTTCATATGCTCGTAGAGGCACTAAATGCTAAAGTGTAGAAATGTGTCAATCACTGCATTTCAATTTTGTGCCTTTCTCTGGCTCTTGCCTAAGAAATGATCCAAACTGGTGAAACGGGAAAATGCAATGCCCGACATGTCCAATGAACTTCACTTGACTTTGGGTCAAAATGCACCATGCACAGGAGGTAATAGGTCCCCTTGCCAGCATAAAACAGCTTAAGATAAAGACTGAAGTCCTCTCAGCTGTCTGGGGCTGCCTAAAGCCAGGCCTATAATACAATCACACAATGGTTTGAGTTGGAAGAGACATTAAAGATCATCCAGTTCCAACTCCCATGCCATGGGCAGGGACACCTTCCACTAGCCCAGGTTGCTCCATCATGGCCTTGGACGCTTCCAGGGATGGGGTAGCCACAGCTTCTCTGGGTAACCTGTGCCAGGGCCTCCCCACCCTCACGGTAAAGAATTTCTTCCTAATATACAAATTAAATCCAATATCTGATCTAAATTTACTCTCTTTGAAGTATATACCCTCCATAGAACAGAGGCTATTATGATGAGAAATTATGATGAGATGGAAAGGGTGTATTGGGACAGAGTGCTAACCACCTTTTTTTTGGTGGAAGGAAAAAAATGGATATGAAATTATAGTCATAGGACCCAAAATCAATGCAAAAAAGTCCTGGAGTTTTTGTTTTTTGTTTTTTTTCCTTTCTCAGTTGGTAGTAGACCTTTGAAACTCCTTTACAAGCCACACCACCACCAGGAAACTCTCTTAATGGAAACAATTTAGAATGCAGACTGCAAAGTTATTAGGGAGAAAAAATTATAGGTACTTTTTCTGTCCCTTGGTTACTTGTTTATGGCCAGTGATGGAGACAGAATATCAACTGATAGGGAGCTTTGAGATAACCACCAGAACTGTCCTACCTCATGGGGATGAAGACATGGAATGCTCCTCAAGGCTTCCTCCTGTTTAGTTCAAGCAGCTGTCTTCCCAGCACAGTAGATTTCATAAAAACATGGGATATCCTGAGTTGGAAGGGATCTAAAGGGTCATCAAAGTCCAGCTTCTGGATTTATATATACCACGCAAGTTTTCACATGTGTCATAAAAGGGGACAAAAGGTCAAGAAATTGTTGAACAGTGGATGGTACAACACTATCAGTTTTGACACCTATTTCCTTTTGTGGACCCAACTCTGAGGAACAGTCCTCACTTACAAATATCTCAGATCTGAGAAATTTCACTGGCTCCTGAAGGGCTTGTCAGTGACAGCAAGAGACACCCAAACACGTTTTTTTTCTCATGTTCACATTTGTCCTTAAAGCACTAGAGACAAAACTGTTTCCTATTCCACTCCTGCCTAAAATGACCTGACAACTTAATAATTGAACTGGGTACTTGGCTCACCATGCTGCTGATGTGCCTCTTCTTAATTGATTTTGTCAGGATCTTTTTAACTTCTGCTGTTGCCAGAAAAGAGGTTTATTAGAATTTTCCCCTCTCATATCCTGTTCTCACATTAACCCTCTGTGTCATGGTGGTTTGCAGGATCTGCCCAAATTGAACCGCCTGATGTTGGAAAGCTTTGAGCTCCATGCCTCTGCCAGGGATATTGTAAAGAAGAAGAAACTATGCCTGTATTTTCTCCCAAAGCATCAGTAGCATGAACAGCTGCTTAATGGCATTGTTAGATATATTTTCCACGAGGAAGGCAAAGGAAAATGTGCCCATGAAGTGAGTAAAGCAATAGAAAACATATCTTCACTTGCATTTGGAACTGAAGTTGCAGCTGATGGCTCATTGTCCAAATGGAGATTAGCAACAAGTAGTGTCCATATTGGACCCAGTGCTGTTTAATATCTTTATAAATGACATAATAACAGGATTGAGTACACCCTTCAGCAAGTTTGTGGATGACAGGGGAGAGAAAACATAAAGAACGACTTGTGGGTTGAGACAAGGATAGGGAGGGATCACTCACCAGTTACTGTGCTGGGCAAAACAGACTCGACTTGGGGAAATTAGTTTCATTTATTACCAATCAAATCAGAGTAAAATAATCCGAAATAAACCCAAACCTTAAAACAACTTTCCATCACCCTGCCCTGCCTTCTACCTGCACTAAACCTCACTCCCCATTTTTCTATACCTCCTCCCCTTCAGTAGTGCAAGGAGAGGGGAATGGGGCTTGTGGTCAGTTCATCACACATCTCTGCTGCTCCTTCCTCCTCAGGGGGAGGACTCCTCACACTCTTCCTCTGGGACTCTTCCAGCCTGGGGTCCCTCCCACGGGAGAAATTCTCCATGAACTTCTCCAGTGTGAGTCCTTCCCACAAGCTGCAGTTCTTCACAAACTGCTCCAGTGTGGGTCTCTTCCACAGGGTGCACTCCTTCAGGAACAGGCTGCTCCAGCATGGATCCCCCACAGGGTCACAAATCCTGCCAGCAAACCTGCTCCAACATGGGCTCCTCTCTCCACAGCCCCCAGGTCCTGACAGGACCCTGCTCCACTGTGGGGTTCTCCATGGGCTGCAGGGAAATCTCTGCTCCAGCACCAGGAGCACCTCCTGCCCCTCCTTCTTCACTGCCATGGGTGTCTGCAGAGTTGTTTCTCTCACATATTCTCACTCCTCTCCTCTGACTGCTGCTGCTGGTGTTCCACTGGAAGCTCTTTTTCCCAGCTTCTCATGCATGTTATCCCAGAGGTGATACCACCATCACTGGTGGACTCAGCCTTGGCCAGTGGCAGGTCCATCCTGGAGCCGTCTGGCATTGGCTCTGTCGGACACGGGGAAGCTTCTGGCAGCTCCTCACAGAAATCACCCCCTGCTACTAAAACCTGGCCACATAAACCCCATACACAACTCTGGGGTCCCCAGCTCAAGAAAGACACACATTAAAACAGATCCAGAGGAGGGACACAAAAATGATCCCAGGGTTGGAACACCTGTCCCACGAGGAAAGGCTGGGAGAGTTGGGTCTGTTCAGCCTGGAGAGGAGAAGGCTCTGCACAGACCTTATGGCAGCATTTCAGTAGATAAAGGGAGCTTATAATAAAGACAGAGATGCTTTTTACCAGGGCGTGGAGTGACAGGACAAGGGGCAACCGTTTTAAACTGAAAGAGGGCAGGTTTAGATTAGACATAAGGAAGAAATTGGTTATAGTGAGACTGGTGAGGCCCTGGCACAGGTTACCCAGAGAAGCTCTGGCTGCCCCATCCCTGGAAGTGTTCAAGGCCAGGCTGGGACAGGGCTTGAAGCAACCTGGTCTAGTGGAAGGTGTCCCTGCCCATGGCAGGGGTTTGGACTACAAAATCCTTGAAGGTCCCTTCCAACTCAAACCATTTTCTGATTCTACGATTTCACCTGAATATACTGTTTTATAGTAACTTCATGGTTTTGTTTTGTTTTCTAATAGCATTTGCCATTATAACCAAGTAACTCACAACATTATGTATGTTCCCACATGATTTCACACTTGCTCTACGCCAGACAAGCTCTACAGCTTCAGCAGAGAAATTCTTTACCTGGGTCATCGGTGCCAAAATCACGTGCTGTGTGAGCTGGCTCAGGGAAAGCTCAATCAGTCTGTGTCTGCACTGCATCACACTAATGAGGTAATCACTGAGCTGCTAATGAATGGGATTAGTGACTGGGCAAAGAGTGTTTGTTCTGGATCCCTTGTTCAAATGCAACTCGAAGCTCTCAAAATATTTGCTTGCAATCAGCCACGAGCTGGGCTCGGTTCAGCTCCCACTAACGAGATGAAAATGATTTTCATCACTGGAGGATTTGCCAAATGTGCTGATGGAGAAAGTCTGCACTTTGTGGTGGATAGAGGGAAGGAGTTCTATTTCACAAGTAAACTCTTTGAAATAAGGTAAAGTGGTCAGTGTCATAATTCCTAATTTCACACCAGCACTAAGATTGGCTGGAAAAAAAATAATATCACTCTATTAATTAGCTTTTCTTAATAGAAATTAACGGATATTTAATATTACATGTTACATTCCAATTATGTGGATTTTCTAGGATAAATCTAAAGAAAAACCACCAGAACCTGTGCCTTCGGTTTCTTCACCAAACCAAACTGCACTGATTTCAGAAGTTTCACAGCTTTGACCCTGAATGAGCTTAAGCACCTGCAAGATTTCTCTGAGCACTTTTTCTGCTCAATCTTTACTGAGGAAAGACTGTGTCAGCTTTTTGGAAAGGAAGAATGCAATTGAAATCAGTGCAGGCAGGAATCTAGTATAATATTTGTTATTCTTTTCTAAAGCTTCCCATATAGAGGTATACCTCCCATATAGAGGTAATAGATGTTTTCTTTTTTTTTTTTTTCTGTGAGAAACATTTTTGTCAAAAGAATAAAAAATATATTGTTTTGTTAAATTCCCTTCAATAATTCCTATGACATTTTAATTAAAACCATTTTTGAAATGCTTTATTTACTGGAGGAAAACTGCATTTATAACACACGACACACTTAAACGAGAATTTAAATGGCAGTTTCAATCATGTTGTCAGCAGAAAATATTGTGGGTGAGGATGGAACAAAATCCCAAATGCTGGTTGCATTGAAACCTATGAAATGGAATCTAATGCAAAATTTGGTGCTTTTTTTATGAGATACATTGCTTGATTTTTTTTAATAGATTAAAGGTCTTTAAAAATAGTAACAGTGTGCCTTGTTTATTTGACCTGCTCTTTCACTAGTTTTTCTCATAAATAAATGTGGTGTTCTGTGCATACAGTGGGATGAAATAAGCATCTAAGTGTTGTAAATGGCACATATAATTGTGGTCATGCTTAGCTCAGATCCAGCAGAACAGAGTCTAAAGCAGCAGTGCACAGCAGGGGGGAGAATCTGAGCTAAATTAATCTTTAAATGTACAAAACCAGTAACAAAAAAACAAATAAAAAAAGAATCAGACAAAACACTTTGACTTTCATGGTTTTAAATGAGCAGAACTGGAGATCAGGAGCAGGTTAAAAACACAAACAATGGAGATGAATTAAAAGCTACTTATCTTACAGCACATTGTATAGCAAATCTGAAGGCAGAGGAATAGCATTCCCCAGACACAGGGGACGCAATTAAAATCTGAGGTAAAACATGTCTACAACGAAGGGGAAAAGAAATAGGCAAAATTATTCAAAATGGTACCAACACACAGTATGAAATTTAGCTCTTTTTTCATACAATTTGTGTTTGTTGGTGTAGCAGGTTCGATGGGACGTGTCAGTAACGCAGACATGGACACAGGGCCTGAATGTGCAATGCCTGGAGAATCCATTCCAGCTTCCCAGGGGGATCACAGGCTCTGCAAAACCAAGAAGAACTGATAAGTACTTACAGGATTCCCAGAGAGTTTCTGATGTAAAGCTGTTACTGATGGAAGGTGGTTACTCAAGAGGGTCCCAGAGTGCAGAGTCAGCAACAAAGTAGATGGAAAATGAGAAAAGTGTATTTTCAGTGATTCCAGCCCAAGGTAACTGTGGGAGTAGAAGGGGTAAGGACACTGGCCCAGGTTGCCCAGAGAAGCAGTGGATGTCCCATCCCTGGAAGTGTTCAAGGCCAGGTTAGATGGGGCTCTGAGCAACCTGGTCTAGTGGAAGGTGTCCCTGCCCATGGCAGGGGGTTGGAATGATATGATCTTTAAAGTCCCTTCCAACCCAAAGCATGCTATGATTCTATGACTGAGAGTATACACAAAACAAATTTATAAAGAAAATGCAGCATAGAGCTGCTGTAGCAAGGAAAAGAATAGATTTTGTGCTGCTCTTCAATGCCAGCAGTTCCCATACCTGGAGAATATTGCATTTACTTTTAAAAATACATTTTCCTGCAAAGTGGACAAAGTACAGAAGGCAGAGTGTGACACTGATGCACTTTGCAGGAGAGAATATATATAAGAAATCTCAGTCTGCTTCCCATTTTTCCATGCAATGAAAACCTTGGACACTTCCCCTGGCTAGGAAGACCCACTATGCCATGTGTAGATCTCAAATTAGAGAGCAAAACCATGTAAGTCTAAACTATAAAATGTTTACACCATTCATGTAGACAGTCAATAGAATAAAAAAAGGCAATTTTCGATGAACGAGCATGTTGCTCTCCAATTACCATAAAAGAAGCCTCTTAGGACAGACATCAGCAGCAGAATAGTACCTCCAAGATCAGCACTATGGACTTCTGAGGTTAGATAAATTTTATTTTTGCATGCACCAACCCATAAAGAGGCCTGGGTGTTTGTGGTAACATCACCAGGAAATACATCTTCAGCCTTTTGAAGTGTTTGTGTTTATTCTACCTCTACTTCCTTAGTGAACATTGTTTGTGTATCTCTGCAATGCAAGAAAATCTAGTTAAACTTGTTAACAAGGGTGAGAAAAGGAATGAAAAAATAGTCTGTTATTATTATTGAAGACATAATTGGTAACAAGTTCTTTTTTTTCTTTTTTTTCTCTTTTTTTTTTCTTTTTTTTTAAATACAGGTGCAAGCCTTAGAAACACTCTTAGTTTTAATTATGCTTCACTGTAAACCAACAAGGTGTCAAAACAGACCAGACACCCCCCTCCCTCAAAACAGCCAAACACAGACACACACATATTTTTATTTATGCTAATGTTCAAAATTACTCATAATAAGATCAATTAGACAATATTCTGAAATCAGATGTCCACTGTGTGCTGTGCTGCACATACAAAGCATAGATGACAGTTCCTGCCTTGTATTCACATAAACACCCCAAAGAGGCAATAAAACCACTCTTACTTTAATAAGCAAGGCTATCCTGCAGATGACATTCATCTCAGCTAATTTAGAGGTGCAAGCACCTCCATCTGAGTATAATAACTCCCAGGCTCCAGGCTCCTATTACAGTAATTACAGATCTAATCAATACAGTCAAGGATTTTTAGGGTGGGGATCATTTAAATGAAGTCATCAACTTCATATTGACCTAAATTTCAATGCCTGGTATTAGTTACAAAGGGATCTTCAGGACGACTTTCTCAGGTGCAGAAAGGTACACTTCGGACACCTACATTTAGCTGCACAAATTCAGTAGCCAAAGTCCTTTTAATGTCACAAAAGGATGTGCTCAAGTCACTCAGATAAGTGGTGACACTCTGGAAAGTGCATGGACACCACTAAACATGTGACCTTTCCATCTGCATGGGAACCGTTCTCACTTTCCTGTTCACTCAGTGTTTCAAGGTACTTTTTAAAGAGGAAAAGCTGCAAGATGAGCCCTGAAGGTCCCCTCCAGCCCAAACCAATGTATGGCATTATGTAATCCTGTCATATTTCTACAGGTGCCATTCATCAATATATTCACTGCACGTGCACGTCACAGAACCACAGAATAGATGGGGGGGGAGGGAAGAGACCTCTGGACATGGAGAAGGGTGATCAGGGCTGTGTCCAGCTGGGTTTTGAATGGCTCCAAGGCTGGAGACTCCACAACTCTCAGCAACCTGTTTCCCTGTTTGACAACTTTTATATTTAAAACAAAACAAAACAAAAAAAACCAAACCAAAACAAACAAACAAACAAAAAACCCCAAAGCAAAAAACCCCAACAACAACCCCCCCAAAAAACCACCACAAACACACAAGTGTTTTGTTTTGTTCAAACATTTTTTCATCTATTTCAGGTTGTGCCCATTGTCTTTTGTCCTACCAGTGGAAACCACTGAGAAGAACCTGATTCCATCTTTTATACCTCCCTCAATCAGGTATATATAGGTGGATAAGATCCTCCTGAGCCTTCCCTTCCCCAGGCTGCAATCCCAGCTCTCTGAGCAGGAGAGAAAGGACCAAGTCAGATCCTGTGGACCTCGGATAAGATCTTATCTCCAAGGACTAGGACGAAGGGACCATATGTTGGACGTAAAAGCAAACCCTACTACCAGCATTGCTTTCAGTACTGGAAATTTCAGTACTGCAGTACTGGGAATTGTGAATCTTGATTTGCAGGCAGGGAAAATATTGCAAAAGCCATTTAAATTAAAAATAGATAATCTGCAGGCTTGGAGTGGAACAAGAAAGATTCGCATTTAACATTGCAAAAGCCATTTGAATTAGAAACAGATAATCTACAGCCTTGGAGTGGAACAAGGGAGATTCTCCAGACACAATCTAATTAAAGATATTCTGGGCCAACAAACCAACAGACTTAAAACATGTTTCTGGTTTATCTGAGGATAAAAATGAGTTATTATGAGTTACGGAGGAAGAGTTTGAGTTCTGTCATACTTTTAGGTTTTGATTAAAGATGTTTTTTTGCTATTTGCTGTAGTAATATTTATGCTGAGTTTAACAGTTCTAGTCCTGGACTATATAGTCTTGTGTTAGCTCTTGTACAAATAAAGAATTAGAAGGAAATTTCTAGAAAAAAAAATAAAATTACGTTGGAGTAGATTTGGATTTATTTTTTAGATTTGGGGAACTTTACTAGTAGAAACTTGGCTGACTTAAGGCTTTGTCTGTCTGTATTTCAGTGAATCATTCCTATTACCGTCATAGTCAATAAAAGGAAACAGGCATATTTATCTTCATTTTTGTTTTTCGTGCAGAGAGGGCAAGAAAGAAAAGGGTAAATAAAAAAATCTAAACCCTGCTGCTATCAGGGTGCTAAAATTACTCTTCTGTGCAGGCTGACAGGTCTCTTTACTGAGAACTGCAAAAACAGACTGTAAAAAGCTGCTCCAGCCCTGTGGTAGCTCTAAGTTGCAATGGGAACGTGAGCTATGGATCCTCCCTTGGCTTCAGAGAAGTGACTTTCACCTCTTTGTGGTTCACAGGGTAGACTCTGCTCATTTATTTATTCCAGGCTGTTCTGCCTAAATTAAAGAGGTAGTCTCAAGGGAAGATAAGTTATCCAGAGTAATAAACCAATTAGCTCCTACCTGCTGTTGTTTCAAATCAAGCGAGATCTCTGTCTAAGTAAACATGAGGACAAGTATCACACTGTGTAGGGAAGCTGTGATGATACAACTTTGGAATTCTGCAAATTTATAAAGATGTAAGGCTTTCCCATAGATATGAATCTCAATGAACTTCTCTGTTGGAGAAGCTCATCCAGAGAAAATGTAGCCCATTGTTAATAGCAGATGACCATTATTTGTGCAGAGCTTTTGGGCCAGTTGGATGATTCTTTGAAAGTGTGAAATGATGACATTCATTACAAGCTGACTGAGACGATCAAAGGTGGCCTATGAAAATTACCAAGTTAATGAAAGAGGGGAGATGTTCCAAAGCTTATTTCAGTCCATGCAAACGCCCTCACTGACTTTATCCAGCTTTGCAGCAGGCCTACAGGAAAGCTCTTACAGTTGCTCTGCAAAGTCATGGGCTGTGTTTACCACACTGTTGAAGGAAGTCTGATAGATTGTCCAAAGGATGGAGAATTTAGGACAGAATGAATAGATGGATTTTGGTGGTGAACACTGAAAACAGGGGTGTGGAAACAGCTCTTCAGAGTTATTTATGACCTCCTTCTCAACAAGTCAAACTCACACAAGGAGTGAACACGTGCCAGAACTGGACCCTCAGCACAGGTATCCTGAGCTGCAGCCCACAGAAAAGAAATTTTAGGCCCTTCACTCTATTCTGCCATTTTTTTCTTAATTCAGTTTTGTTTTAATTTATTTTGATTTTTTTCAATGTCCTAAAGGACCTGTTTCCAAAGCACTGATGTCCTTTGCTGATTTTGAACCGAAACCTTCACATACACAAGTTTACATTAATTCAACCCATGTCACAATATACTTTATTTGTCTACTTTCCTCTGAAGGCGTTTTAGACTCCAAACCAGTTTCAGATGTAAATTGCAAAGTAGCTTCCAAATATGACAGAGCTGAAATCCTGCAGCATCATCTCATTCACGATAGAGAACCTAAATTCATCTGTGAGGCTGAGGGTGGAGACAGCACCTTCTAACATGAAGACCTAAATTTTCTATTTCTGAAATCCCCCAAGAGAATATTGAAGGGAAAGTAGGAAACCTCTGGTTGTTTATGTTTTTCTGGTTCTAGTCACTTGTAGTTGCTAATATTCTTATTTTCTTTTCCTGACAATATGGAAAATATACTTAGCATATGTTTTCAGGATTCCAAAGATCAAATTTACCCCTGTATCAGAAATTCTGCAGAATTTCCTCTGCATTTAGGGTGCAATTCATGCCTTAACTAATTTGAACTGAATCTCTTCCATCTGTGATAGTGGGAATGGACTTCGAGGGCCCATGTTTTCCCTTTCTGATCAGTGTGATGATGGTTTCAGCCTGGGCCTGATATAACTGCTTTATTATATACATAAAATTTTAATGATGCATTTTGAGGATAGGGGGAAAAAAAAAAGATAAGGAAAAGAAGACAAAAGTCATAATACCAGGAAAATCTGCGGTGTTTTCTGCCTCTTTGAAGCTGGAGCTCATTAGATACCAGATTAGTCTGAGAACTGTATTACTGACATCGTGAACCTTCCAGACCTAAGTCTTTAGCTGGGCCTTTGTTCAAATGTACTACATCATGATGAGATTTTTACCTTCAGTAAAGCCTGGTGTTTCATCAGCTAAAGTTTGCCTTTTTAAATAATCCTTCCCACTAATGTTTTAGGGAAGTAAATGATATCCACTTTTCATTACAGAATTTCTTTGATGCACAACTGCCCACAGCAGAAAAGCTGCTATTTTTATTCAGCCACACTGGCCATTTCTGCTTTTACTGGAATTTTAACAACAGCTTCTTAAAATAGGACAGACCTAATAATCCAGGAGTCTTCTCTGTCAGGAAGAAATGAGATAGCAGGGTGATGATATACCCCATGCAATATTGCTTTATATTCTCTTCCACATTTATTTCCCCTGTGCATTCTCCTAACGGCATCAATGGTTCCCAGCAGCCACCTTTGATTCAACTTCACTGAAATAATTTCTTTTTCTGCTTAGAAATATGCCCCAGTAGAAATCCAGTTCCTTTGGAATTATAGAGGAATTTTGGCCCTGATATCAAGGTCTTCTAATTTGGGAACTGCAGATCATTGTTAATACAGGAGTCTTAGATAGACATTGATGCAACTACCTGGGCATCTTTCAGGGACCACCACATAGGTATCTTATGGATAGTAAAGGATGATCCTATAGCAAAGGTAAATCAAGAAACAAGATGATATTGGGAACAAAACAAAAACAGAAAAACCCCAGGAACAAAAAAATCCCAAGCCCAAACTAGAGGCATTGTTTGGTGGTCCAAGAAAGATGCTGTTTATCTAAGACAACTCCTTGGGATTCACTACACTAAAAGCCATCCCAACCATTTTCCATCTTCATGCTTGAAGTTAGTCATTCCTTCCTAGAAGAAATTTAGTCCTGTGCATTTCCCTCTGAGCTCTAAAGGTCTGTCTTAGCAGTGCACAGTAAATGGCAGTTTTTAAAAAAACATGCAACTGATGTTCATGTAGACCTATGAAAAAGGTCTGTAGCAGTTCAGAATTTGCACCTGGGAGCCAAAACTGCAGAGTATGACATAATAATGGCAAGAAATATAAGAGGTGATATCACATTTCACAACTGAATACTGCCAGCCGAACTTTGGGGATGAGGAGAAAATTCATTTCGCAGAGGTGGAAATGCCCAGAGCCTGGAAGGTGACACAAAATGAATGAGAATAATTTTGGTCAACCTCTTAAAAACAAATGCCGTTACAGAAGCAGCAAGACTATCTGCATAAGGATTTTTAAATTATCTGATGCTGAATATGTGAAACATCAGGTAATGACATTGCAAACTCAGCTCTGATTAAATGGCAAGTGAAGAGCAAATCTCAGCAGCATTGTCTTATCACATTAGAACAAGAGGAAAATCTATTTATAAGTGAACTGACCTCATTTTTTCTCTCATGGCACACTGTGCGTGGCAGAGTTGTGTATGATTGAAAAGTCATTACACAGTTCTTTAACATGACAATGTTTAATCCAAGGCAAAGTTCCTTTTCAACCTCCAGCAACTTCTACTACTTGAGTGATGCAGTTGATATAAGCCTTGAATGCATTTTTAGAGGTTGTGTGAGGTGTGAAAATTGGGTTCTGACAAGTTCTTCCAGTAAGTTCTGACAGGAATCCCCAGGAGGTACCTGAAGCACAAACTTACCAGCCAATGTAATTCCCCAAAGACTCAGTCATGTTTCTCCCTGACCAGTTGGTTTTGGTCCATAGAGCTTCAACCCCTCCAACCATTGTTCTCTGCCTCCTGCTTTTGAACATTAACCCTGAACTCGCTGCAGAGGCTTCACCTTCTATCTGGGTTGTCCCCATGTGTGTCACTCCAGCCCTGACTCCACCAAGACACCCCCACAGTGCTGTGGCAACGGTGAAAAGGCAGGGAAAATTAAGATATGGCCAAAGCTGAGCTGTGGAAATAAGTAAATTATCAATTCTATTCTCTGAACAAGGTAAACTTAAAGGAAGAACTCCTTCATGCCTTACACTAAAGCAAGTCAGGAGAGAGAAGGAACAAAACCCACTTAAAAATAAGGCTTTGCTTCTTCTCAAGGGCACAACTCACAGAAGATGCTTCCTCCAAAACAAAAGTGTACTCGTTTACTCTTAATATAATATTTCTTGTAAGAGTATTGTCATCCTGTTCAGCCTGGAGAAAAGGAGGCTGAGGGGTGACCTTATTGCTTTCTACAACTACCTGAAAGGAAGTTGTGGTGAGGGGGGTGTCAGTCTCTTCTCTCAACTAAGAAGTGACAGGACAAGAGGAAATGGTCTCAAGTTGTGTCAGGGGAGATTTAGATGAGATATTAAGAAATTTCTTTCATGGAAAGGGTTTTCAAGCACTGGAACAGGCTGCCCATGGAAGTGCTGGAGTCATCATCCTTGGAAGAGTTCAAAAAGTACGTGGAATGTGACACTTGAGGACATGATTTAATGGTAAACATAGTTGTGGTGGTAGGTTGATGATTGAAATTGATGATTTGAGAGGTCTCTTCAAACCTTAATAGGTTTATGATCCTCTGATTCTACTTCTCAAAAACACATCCTTATCATTTGAGTTTTCCTTCACAACATTCCAAAAACAAACTAAAGAAGCTTCTCTGGAATCTTCTTCAAAAGGATGAATTGCAGAACACTGAGGCTCAGTGTGCAGAGAAGGGCTATGAATTTATTTTGTTGCTTTGAAAAAAAAAAAGGTTAAAACTTCCAGCAATGTGTGATGTAAATCTAAGTGACACTAAACAGATGGCACTGAATGACCAAGAAAATACCACTGGTCACTCTCCATCCATGTGTTCATTTTGCACTTTAAGCTGCATTAGTTTTGCTGAGCTACAAGGTGCAGCCCTTTTTCTAACGTCCATCTCTTCATTTTTAGATAGCAATTAGGAGAGCTTTTGGAGTGGAGTTATTAAACTGTTAGTTTAATAGTGAGAAACCCTGTTTATCATGAGGAGGATCAGAAGGAGAACATAGCACAGAGCTGCTGGATTTGCCAGCGTTCCAGCACAGGATGTTTCTTCCAGTTGCCACTTGGAACAAAGAGGTGAAGGATTTTGTTCATCCTTTTGCAAGTGGTGTGGTTGTCAGGTAAAAGCTGCTGGCAGGGAACAGCAGGGACAGTGCTCCCACTGCACCTCTTTAATCAGACCTCTCCAGTAATGGAGGCAATCTGAAGATGTTATCTTTAAAGATAAAGGCACCATCACTTACACAGTCTATTTCCCTCCCTCTTGACTCAACTTCAAAGTGCTCCAAGACAATCTGAACATTCATCTCCTTTATTTATTTATTTATTTATTTTAAACAGGCTTTAACCTCTGTGTCCTCAGGTGCAAGTTAACTTTTGAGCCAGACAGCAAACATCTCCATTCCCCAAACTTCATGCAGAAGTAATTAGAGCCTCATTTGCCTGGGATTGTTCTAGGTCAGGTGGGATGGGGCTCTGAGCTAGTGGAATTTGTCCCTGCTCAGGGAGGAGAATCTTTAAGGTATCCCTTGCAACCCAAGCCATTCTGAGATTTTATAATTCTATTAAAGAAGCCACAACTCTTCTGGTCTGAGCAGTCACTGCCTGTCTCTCTCTAGCAAGACAGGGCTCCCAGACTCACATTTGGCAACTCCTGTTGTGTGGAGGGAGGAAGGAGAGAAAAGAAATTAGCTTTATGAATATGCTGAATTATTCCAGGAAGCACTCAGGATAACATCAAAATGAGAGACATAAAACACTGCCAGCCAAGACATCACGTGCTGGGGGCTGACAGAGATTAGATAGACCTGAGGAGTCATCAGTTTGCACCAATGTGGCAAATCTGATGTCCCTCTGCAAACATGCAGAATTACGGGCATTTGACTTTCATCTTGGATTAACTATCAGGAAGAAAAATGCTGACTCGGGTTAAAATATGTCTGGTTGCAGGAAAAGACAAATTCAAGGAGATGGATGTTTAAGTACCAGAGTACAGAGCCAAGGCTGCCAAGGATGCAAATCACTCAGTACCCATCCAGAGTCTCCCTACTATTTCACCATCCCTGAGAAGCTGCCATGGGGAAATACCAGACTTTCACCTTGCATTTAACTATAGAGCAAACAAATCAGAGCTGTAAAAGGTGACAGAGGCCTTTAAATTCTCATTCACGTGTTAGTGGAAATAAACATTTAAAAAGCCCACAGAAGACACACAACATGGTCAGCATTAAAGTGTTTCAGCTAAGGGAGCAGCAGCTGTGTGCTCCAGTTTTGCTGAAAGGTAAGTAGTGGAAGAATAACGTGGTTTGTGCAGAACTGGAGAAAATGAGAGTTGAAAAGCTTCCCTGTCAGGAAAGAAAAACACACTTGCACAGCAAGTGTTGCTGTCTTATCCACTGAGGGGTGTTTTCAGTGCAGCAGCCATGCATATTTAAATACAAGAAGTACCTACCTCAGATAATTTTTTTTTTAAAGACTATTTAACTATGAAGAAAACAAAACTGATTTTAGTCAATGAGGACAGAGATGGAACGGATAAAACTGCCAGCACTACAAATAGAACTGCAACTTAGAACATTTTCATTAAGAACAGCACTGGAAATAAATTGCTGCATGGAGAACTAATTAAAAAAGAACTAATAAATCCCATAGATGTAAATATAATGCATTTTTTCATCCATCTGAACAGTGGCTTTATTAACTCTGGGTGATGCTGGTTTTCCATACATATGTTGGTGTTATTCATACAGATGGTGCCAGGGCTGAAGCGCTGAATGGAAGGATGATGCTTCACATGGTTGCTTCACTTGCACTCTGGCAATAAATACTAGATTAATGCAAAAACTAATCCTATCAGAAAGGAGATATTTTAGTAGACATCAGGGAGGCTAAAGCAGCTGATCCCTGCTTACAGCAGGAAAATGCATATATGCCAGAGATTTCACCCTGATATTTGTAGATAACCTTGATAAGTCTTTTGGATACCCCCTCAGTTGGACCTTAGTTGGCTGTTCATAAACAAGGGTAAGAAGAACTGAGTTGATTTTCCTTTTGATCTCTCCCACCATCCTCCTCGTGTAGGTGGGTGAAGTTTATTCCCTTTTCTACTGCCTCAGATTAGTATTGACTGATGGAGCTCTGTGGATGAGATTCTTTTCATCCAAATTCAAATGCCCCAGATCAACACAAATCACCCTCATTTCCCTTCAGAGAGTAGAGAGGACAGTCTGGCTCATCTTTAACTCAAAAACATGCCATTTAACCTCTCTATATCTATCCATTGACCTGAAAGGGGGCATTCAGTGACCAGTTCAGGTTTAGTTGTCTAAACTTCAGTGACATTAATCCCATCCTGCTTGTTTTATATTTTATTTCTGAAACAAATATTCCTGTACTACCTTATTCTATTCACTGCTTTTAATGGTTTATCTTGCATATTTTTTTTCTACAAATAAATCTTCAGTGACCAGACCACTGGTATCAGGAAAGAGCCAATCTTCATAAAAATGTGCCCTGCCCAGTAACATCTGCCCTCCCTCCCCTCCCTCCCTTCTTTCCTTCCTTCCTTCCTCCCTTCCTCCCTCCCTTCTTTTTTTAATATACACACAAAATGGTCCTATTTTCATTTAGAGACCAGATTATCTTTCTTTTCTTGGTAAATAAGCATAACTATTACCTCTCATGCCAGATCCTACTGTGACCCGTCTAATGAAAGCCTCATAAATTCTTTAGTTACTCCATGGATACAACGTCCATCTTGTTTCCCCCACAATGTTCTTCATACACAGAAAAGCAATCCTCTCCTCTAACATGCATGTTCTCCTGCAAGCCCCACCAAAAATGAATAAAATAAAATCCACAGATTAAAGGGAAGAATAGAAAAATGTTTCAAAGAAAGAGCTCTCTGAGTTACTAAGGAAGCAACAATGTGAGAATTCCCTGAGCAGGAAACAGTCAGAAGCTTGGAGGGAATATCCTGAGTACAATCATCTGTTATTACTCTTCCCTAGTTGCCTGTTTTTGGGTGCTGCTGGAGGCAGTGAAAGGGTGAAACATTCCTTTTGTACTGGGAAGAGTGGGTGTCCTTACACCCTTAAAATCAGAAGTGTCAGAGTTATCAGGGTGCTGCATCTATTTAACTCCTCTCTGTTTATTACCACTGCTGGGCAGAGCATCACTAAAGGGATTATGGAGAGTTCCAGAAGCGTCTCCATTTTCTTTTGAAAAGAAGCAGGCGTTTGTTGGGGAGGGAAGATAATCAGTCACTGAAGAGCCAGTTATACATTCCATATTCTGCATTGTGCCTCTGGTCCCAGCTCTGTGAACAGAAATTATTAACATTTTACTTACTCTTTACCACGTAGTGCTGTAAGGGATTAAGAGACAAAAGAGGAGAGATAAAGTATTTAAGGGCTCCAGGAGACACAGAGGGAACTTTTGGGTATCAAAGATGCCTTTTTACAGCTCAAGTCTTAAACAAAAGGCAGAGGAAGAAGAAAGGGATTTCTGTTTAGGTATTTTTAACAGATCTTGGATACTACAGTGACTGAGGTATTTGACAAGCTTAACATAAAAGAAAAAAACTAGTCTAGACAAAAGGCAAGAGAGTAAACTGCAGGGAATTACTAGGAATCCATGGAATAGAAAGAGATTTTCGAGTTATCTTGATGTCTCTATAGATGTTTGAAAAGCAGAATAATTTTGGTAGTTGATGCACAGTTTTCTCTGTCCAGCACAACTGAGATCTCCAAGATAATGCTACTTAGCAACCAATTTTGGCACTGCCCATTGTCTTCTTCAGAGTCATTTGACTGGACATCATACTTAGTGTGACTGAAACAGGAGCCTACATATCCTCACCAAGCAAGAGGAGATCCTCTTTCCTCAGATACTGAAATTCCACCTTAATAAGATCAGCATTGAAAAACCAAGGAAACAAGCAGAGAAAAAACAAATTTTTAATAGTTATTGTTCTTCAGCTGCAGTTGGCATCAGTTGGAAGAATCAGAATAAAGTCAAATTATACCTTGTTTCTCTTTAGATGTCTTTTGCCTTCACTGCACTAGATTCTTAGTTTGGGAGTCCTTGTTTGGAGGTGATAAATCCCTGCAGCATGACATCCCAATCCATCACTGTAAGTGACACCCAAAATAACACAATTCCTCTCTCTTTCCCCCCCTCAATACACTGAATTGCAGCTGCACCTTGGAATAAACAGCTCCCTCCTCTGTGGCAGGTGATTTCTGTGTAGCCCAGAGCACACACATGTCTGGAGCAGCAGTGATGAAGTTGGAAAGATCCCTCCAGGGTGGGAGGGATCACACACACTCAGGAGACCACTTTACCTGTAATTCCTAGCACTGAAGATGAGGGAGATGTGAATCGTTATGAGAAGCATGGAAACACATTGATACACATCAGACTGTTTTTTAGACCAGCTTCATCTTCTTTTTTCCTTTGGTGAGGAATAGTAAATATTTTAAGGGGAAACTGTGCTGCTACTTAAAAAGCACTTACCTAATTAAACCTCAAGTGCAGAAATCTTTATTCCCTGTGTGATGCTCAGCACCTCAGGCTGTACCTCAGCCAGATGGCACTTTAATAGACACTACCAGAGGGAGCCCTTTTTATATTTTAACAGATGGGTGCACGCAAGCTACTGGGGTTGGAGCAGAGGGTAGAATGAAAGGAAATGTAAGGAAAGAGAATCAAGAAAGAAAAACAAAGTTCAAAGGATGAATTCTCATTGAACTCTTCTGTTTCTGCTCAGAACAGCTTGAGGTCTTGTTTCTTTCCTAGAAAGAACTGTTGTTTCCAACCCTTTGGACTCAGACTCCATTTCACAGCACAGTTACTGTGAGAGGTTTTGTGCTGGCAACAGAACTTCCATTGCTGGTTTCAGAGGCTGCTGCCCCAAAGGAATAGTTGCATGAGTTTAGGACTAGGATTCAAGCTTTTCTGTTGTTCCTTCTGCTGCCCCTGTCCCCCCCACCATGGTTGTGCTCACAGTGTATTTGTAATCTCAGCAAGTTTGGGCTCTATCAAAAAATGACTGGAAGACCTCAGAAGGGAAAGTCAGTGCAGGAGCACATTGCAGAGGAAACACTTTCAGAATCCTTAAGGTTGGCAAAGACCTCCAAGATCATCGAGTCCAACCTTTGGCCAATCAACTAGACTTTGTCAACCAGACCAGAGCACTGAGTGCCATGTCCAGTCTTTTCTTGAACACCTCCAGGGATGGTGACTCCACCACCTCCCTGGGCAACCCCTTCCGATGTCTGAACACCGTTTCAGGGAAGAGATTCTTCTTGGTGTCCAGCCTGAACCTCCCTTGGCACAGCCTGAGGCCATTTCCTCTTGCTCTGGCACTAGTTTTCTGGGAGAAGAGACCAACTCCCACTTGGCTACACCCTCCTTTCAGGAGGTTGCAGAGAGCCATAAGGTCTCCCCTGAGCCTCCTTTTCTCCAGGTTGAGCCCTCCCAGCTCCCTCAGCTGCTCTTCACATGACTTCTTTCAGCCATTTCCAATGTAGGATTTAGTTTCCATGCCCCTACATGGAATGGAACAGCAGAGAGTTTTATCCCTGACTGACCTGCTTGGGAAGTCCTGTGTTGTTTATATTTTGCTCAATAATTAAGAAGAAATTGTCCTAGATCAGCTGTACATAGGGCATGATATTCTGAGTCCAGCAGTCAATAATAGAGTTTCAGCAATGCATCTACTTTTTTTGTGTCTTAGAAATGCATTTCCTTTTTTTTTTCCCCAGGATTATTTTCATGGCTCTCCCCTAGCTAACAGAACATTATACAAACAGAAAGGAAAGAGCCCTTCCAAACAGAGAGAGAGAAAGTAGCTATGATGAATCCTTGGTTGGAAACAGGAAAGTGGAAAGGGTTGTCCCATCTTTGGGAGGCTGATTGTAAAACTGCTGTAAATACACTGGGTCTGGTTCTCACAGTAGAAACATTTTATGCTTAATGTAATTCAGTTTATGGTCCCAATGCACTGCCAGAGTGGTGTAAATTGGCATTAAAGTTAATGAGAATCAGGCCAGGGGAGTCCAATATTTGCTTTCTACTGTGCTTGAAATGACTTCTGTTGGTTTATAGCAACGTTTAAAAGTCAGCATGGAGACATTATAAATAAAAGAATCCTGGGTCACATCCATCCATCCAAGAGAAATGCCATGCAACATTTGATCCAGAGTCTAAGCCTTGATTTAATTACAAGTAAGATTAATTAGGCTTTTAAATGTAGATGTTGATACAGTACTTTTCCCAAATCCACGTCTTTCAATCATTTCAAATCAGCAACACTTTATTCAAAGGGAAAAGTTTTCATGAGCCTCATTTCACATTTCTTCTGCGAGTAAAAAATTATACAGGGATGACAATGATAAACCTAATGGTGTATCATGAATAAGTTTCAAAATGCTGACAGGAAATATTTGCCCTTGCATGGAAGAAATGCTTGGGGAAAACAGAAATTTCCTTTACCTTCAATTGTAATAACATTTTAATGACTTGTGAGGCATCTGATTGTTTGTTATGAAACTCCCTGTTTCTGCTTATGTAAGGATTTTGTTTATTGTTATGGTAGTATTTGTCTTTATCCAAAATTGGTTGGTGCCCAAAGGAGAGCATTAAAAAGGAATTCAAAGATTTCTGATATTTCATCATTTCAGTTATATTTTAGCAAATATTCAGATCTCTCAGGTACTCTCAGAGCTGTATTTTGCAGAGTTGTTATATTTCTATAAGGCTGGAGAGAAATATCCCAGAAATCCAATAATACAAATGCATTAAGACCATTCTTTTTGGAGGAGGGAAAGTCTGTATGACTACAAAAGAGCAGCTGCAACACATGCAGATATTCTTTGCATATATCATTGCATTTTCTTATTAAAATTGAACATTCTTATATAGACCAAAGTAAAACAAAACAAAACTTTAAGTATATTTATAGTATATATTATTTGAAGGCAAAATGCTGTAGACAAACCTTAATTATTGATAAAAAAGAGGAAATGGCCTCAAGTTGTACCAGGGGAAACTCAGGTTGGATCAGGGTTGAATATCAGGAAAACTTATTCACTGGAAGAGTTGTTAAGCATTGGAACAGATCGTCCAGGGAAGTGATGAAGCCACTTTAAACAAAGTGTTTAAAAGACTTTGTGCTATTGTTTACTTGGCCTGATGATATTTAGTCAGAGGTTGCACTTGGTGACCTTTGAGGTCTTTTCCAAGCTTAATGATTCTATGATATAATAAAGATATTCAGAATATTTTTTGGAAAAGGTGTTCAAAGTTCAGTGTTACCTGTACTGAAATCCATCTAAGACAGCAGAGTAATAATGTTCATATGACATGATGAAGGAGATATTGTATTCTTCATTTATGCTTAAATATCCTCACTTTCACTTGTTTTCTGATGCTGCACATTCTGTGCCATGAAGCTCTAACACCCCCTGCATTTTCTTAACCTATGGACTCTAAATATGTATTATGTTCATGGAATAATAAAAACATAGAGTGGTTTGGGTTGGAAAAGACCTTCAGGATCATCCAGTTTCAATCCCCTGCCCTGGGCAGGACAGCTTCCACCAGACCAGGTTGCTCCAATCCCCATCCAACCTGGCCTTGAACACTTCCATGGATGGGGCATCCCCAGCTTCTCTGGGCAACCTGTGCCAGGACCTCAGCACCCTCACTGTAAAGAATTTTTTTCTACTATCTAATCTAAATCTACTCTCTCAGTTTGGAGCCAAATGTTTTACCATTTATACAAGCCAAGTGAACATAAATGAAAACTCACTGGGACATCAGGTTTCTGCCTTATCTCTCAGGAATACAACTCCCTATCTACTACTCTTGTTTCAGTCCCTGTCTACTACTCATTGGTTTTGGGATGGGTCACCAAATGCAGAAGGACCTCATGGAACCTGGAGTGACAAACTGGAAAGTCCAGGTCTCGTCTTTTACCATAAGGAACACTCAGAGTAATAGAAAAGCTTTAGTGATGTTCTGCAAACAATGATTTAGAATCCCCAAATGATTTAGAATCACAGAATCAAAGATTATTTCAGGTTGGACCTATAAGGATCATCAATTCCAACTTCCTGTTCCTCACAGGGCTACCTAAAACTAAACCATATGACTAAAAGCATTGTCCACACATGGTGGACAGATTTGGTGCCAGGACCACTTCCCTGTAGATCCTCTTGCAGTGACTGAGCACCCTCTGGATAATGAACCTTTTCCCACTGTCCACTACGAACTTTCCTGATGCAGCTTCATCCCAGTCCCTCGTGTCCTATCACTGGTGACCAAGGAGAGATCAGCATCTCCCCTTCCTTGAGAAAGTTGTGGACTGTGGTGAAGTCTCCCCCCAGCCTTCCCTTCTCCAAGCTGAACAAACCAAGTGACCTCAGCTGCCTTCCCTGTCCCACCTTCCAGGATTTTCACCATCCTGGTCATGCTCCTCTGGACACATTCCCATCATTTGATGTCCCTCCTATATTGGTGCACCCAAAACTGTCCATAGGACTCGTGGTGAGGCCACACTGCTGCAGTGTAGAGTCCTGAGGACAGTAAAGACAAATCCAAGGGAGGGCAGAAATATCCAGGTGGAAAATGAGGATGTGAGCTGGAGTAACTAACTCTTAAATATTTTGAAATGGATCCTCTAGTTGACATTCCCCACTGCCTTATTCCAAGGATTTAAGTGCCTGAAATTGTCTCTTATCCTAATAGAACCCCCCCCAATTCCTGCAGGATGAGGATGTGTAGTGACTTCCTGAAAGGTGTTTGTGTTTATAAAATAAATGCAAATTGTGGGATGCTTTCCCCTTCTTTTCAAAGTAACATTTGGAAGGAGGAGAGAACAGAGCATTTTATTTTCTCTTTTAGCAGTGTCTTGTTTTATGTGAAGTCATTAAGAACAATTAAGTGATACTATTGAATGTTTTCATAATGGAATTAGAAACCTGAGAAAGTACAGGAAACGTATAATCTCATAATTTGGGTCCCAATTCACCCAGTTCTGCTGCTGTTATTGCTTTGTGTAGCTTCGTCACAGCAGACTGGATGGTCTGTGTGACCTCTACCCTGGCACAGAGTGAGCAAGACTTTGAATTCCACTCCATTTGTGAGAATAAATGAAAAATCCTTGGATTTTAATATTAAATCCAATTGAAAATGGGCTGGGTTTGGTTGGTTTGTGTTCAGAGAAGAAAGTCACATTTTTCAAAATGACAAAAAAAAAAAAAAGAAAAAGGGAGAACAAACCCCATGAATTACAGCTTGAAATGAAATTGTTGGGGATAACTCATTCAAATTCCTTTTTGACTATTGACTCAGTGAACTTGTAAAGATGGGAAAATGTGTTATAAAACTAATATCTTTTTCATCCCTATTCTGGTGGCTGAAGGGACTGTGATCAGCCTTAGTGGAGCACAGAACAGTGATTTGGGAGTTGTTTTAGATCTCTTAAAAGAAGCACAACTTTAGCTTTTGATTTTACCTCTGAATAAAAGGATTTTGCTTTCCCGTGTCTGCAGCATCACTGAGTCCTTCTGGGACCAAACACCAACCAGCTGCAAAGTTCATTAAAAAACAATGTCCTATCATGAGTTGTTACATCAACACCCGATCTGAACCTACTCAGTAATGGGCCTTTTTTCCTTTTTTTTTTTTTTTTTTAAATAACAGCAAAACAAACAAAAATAAAAGGCAGGAATTTAGTCAGATGAATATTTCATCACTGGATTTACTCCTCCACTTTGAACACAAAATGTTGTTTCAGCAGGACTGGAAAGCAGGCAGCCACCTACAGAACTTCCCCAGGCAGAAATCAGATGTACTTTTTGAAGTCAAACAGAAATAAGACAGTGACAATTTTTTCCGTTTTGTTCCCTTAATTGCCAGACAAAGTGCAATTTTCTGTTCTGTTCTATCAACCAGCTGCCCTTGTCACCCCCCACCCTGCTGCACTAATGGAATTTGACATCCTCTTTGTTGTTTCTGCTGCATTTGTGACTCACTGTTCAAAATAAAAACCTACTAAGAATAGCAAAGGTTGTTGTAATGGCAAAGTTATGAATTTCCCTTTATCTAATTGCTCCTGGATACATTTTTTTCATTGCTGGAGCTCTTGAAGTTGTCTTGGTACGCTGTGAGCACTCAGACATGCAGCTGTGTACCAGCCAGCACATCAGTTCCAGGAGAAATCCTACTGGGGGAAAGTTTTCCAAGGTACTTTGGCACCTAAAGTACAGAGGGAAGGTTTGGGAAGGAAAGATTTGGGAAGGGAAGGTTTAGGAAGGTTTGGGAAGGTTTAGGAAGGTTTGGGAAGGTTTAGGAAGGTTTGGGAAGGTTTGGGAAGGGAAGGTTTGGGAAGGGAAGGTTTGGGAAGGGAAGGTTTGGGAAGGGAAGGTTTGGGAAGGTTTGGGAAGGTTTGGGAAGGGAAGGTTTGGAAAGGTTTGGGAAGGTTTGGGAAGGTTTGGGAAGGGAAGGTTTGGGAAGGTTTGGGAAGGGAAGGTTTGGGAAGGGAAGGGAAGGCATGACCATCCAACCCAAGTGATACATTTTGAAATTCAAATCACTTTTCTTCTTTACACCAAAGTAGATGCACAGATGTCAAAACAAGCACAACAACAGTGAAGCAAGACTGAAGGACTGACTGACTCATGGGGAAAAATTACATTTAAATGTAATGTATTTAATGCCCCTGACAGATTTTGAAATGTGGGAAGAACTTGCAGCAACAAGCAAACGTAAAATTAGAGGTGGCAGGGCGATCATTTGGAGCCCAAAACTGACTGAGGCCAAGAGATGGTGGTGATGTAACAACTGGTAAGAGGAAAATACTCTCCCAAACAAGAAAATGATTGGGAGTATAATTATTCAAATTCAATGACACAGTAATGCAGTTAAAAGCAAGTAAAATAGTCATGTTTTACCAAAGTCAATTTATAGCTCAGAATTAACTCCAAATTATATAGGAATGCAGAGTAGAAATGAATTTTATTACACTGAAAAGCTATATTCAAAATGAGTGACAAATCCCACACTGTCAACCTGTTTCTGGACTGTGAAAGCACTGCCCTGTAATGCATTTCAGAACTCAGCAGAGCACTTGGGTACAGATGTAAATAATGTTATCCACCTTCATTCCAAAACATTTTAAAAATTTGAAAGGATATCACACCTGTTAATAGTTTTAAATCCCAGTTTTGGGAATTACCAATTAGCATGAAGGGATAATTTGGTCAAGGTGCAGGAGGAAGCATTTTCATCTTATATTTAGAGTAAGCTGCGTTTTATTCTGAATATCAAAGCTAAGGGATGCCCCTCTCCTGTGTTCCCAGCCTGACTTGAGCCAAGGAGGTTTTAGGCTGAATAGAAGCTGACATGTAAATCAATAATGTTCTAGGAAGAGCAGAGAGGTGAAAATCCTGCAGTAAGATACATTTATAACAAAACCAGACAAATCACTTCACAACAGCACCTCAGCCAGACAGGAGCCTCTCTCCACAGCACCAGGGCTGTCCTCTGGCAGCCTGATGGCCTTAGAGATATTGTTCCACCTTTGAGTCTTGTGAAGTTTATTCTTATTTTAAAGGATTCTTTTCTGCCATTTACCCTTATGCTTTGCTCTCATAAGATTTGATACAGGGCTGAGCAAGTCAGATGTTACATAAAATGGTTCTCACCCCAGAATCAGAGTCACCGTGTAAGGAGAAGCTACAAACCCAGTTATTTCCACAGTCAAAGGAGTTTGCAAAGAAAAGGCAAAATTCTTAAGCCTAGAAACTATAACCTCTGTTTCAACAGAGGCCAGAAGGACTTCTCCACACTCCTGCTCCCACAACCAATGTCTGATTCCAGGGAGGATGAGTTGTTAACAAAAACTTGACTTGAGTTAGGGAATGACATGCCCAGGTTTTCTTCCCAGAGGAATTTTGCCATGTTTTGGGTGTCAGATGGCCAATGGAAGAGGCAGTTTATGGGTCCTTACAGGCATTTTGAGCCACAAGGAATTCAAGTGGCTTGCTGAGAGCTGTGCAACAAGGAGATTACAAAATTGCCTTTTTATCAAATAAGTGGATAATATAAAGCTCAAAATTCTGTTGCAACAGCTGTTGGGGAGTGACCCCTGTGCTTTAGAGCATTTATTTTGCATTAATTTACTCTATAATTAGACAGCACAGTGTTCCCACCTTTTATGCTGATGTTGCCTACATTTATTTCAAGCTGGAGCTTCTGCTCCCCAAGGATTTATCTCCACTGTCACTTGGTTTATCGTGGCTGTTGGACCACTGGTTATCTCTGAACAGCAGGAGGAATGAATCGGCTTCGTCAAAGTTTTGGCATTTTTTGTCCTTCTTTTCTCTGTTTTGCTGACTTTATATATATATGTTTCTTTTTTTTTTTTTTTTAATTCTCTTCTTCTCATCCCAAGTCTGTAATGTGCCAGTGTATCCATTGCTGGAAAAAAACCTCAGCTTTAATGGCCTCATTGATAAGGCTGTAAGGGGGCACATAACCATTGCAAGGAGCTTTCCCAGAATTACTGGCTGCCAGAAATGCTTGAAACATCACGTGCATCTTTTCCTACCTTTCAATGAGGGTCATTCTTTACTTTCTGACTACCACAGATCACCTTATACAGTGATGCAAACTCAGTAAACTGATTAAACTTTGCTTTTTCTTTTTTTTTTAATCCACAGTCCTAAAATATTCTTCCAACGCTTTGCTAAGAAATTCTAATGTACCCACTTTTCAAAATGGCATCAAGAATATTCCTTTTGTCATTCATCTGAAAAATAGATTTGGCCAAGATGCAGGGCTGTGTTTCTCTATACTCACTGTGAGCATAAGGGTGTCCACTTCCAAATTCAGCAGGAACTTAAAATTCTTTAGAAGTGTCACCTGCATGGTCCATCCAGTAGCTCCTATGTTCATCCCACAAGCTCACAGGAAGTGTAGGCAGTGGGAATGACTCTTTCATGCTTCCCTTGACTTCCACTCACAGGATAAGCAACCATCCAAATCTTTGGGTAACTGCAAAGCTTCTGGTCACGGACACCTGCTACTAAGACCTGTTCTGAACCTAAAGGCTGTCATTCAGTTCAGCTCTCTGAAAAAAGCAGGCCATAAGCAAGAATAATTGAGCATCCAAATGCCACCAATCACTTTTGACAATAATATGTCTCACTTCAGGTCCTCATTCATCAAATCCAAACAAAAAGTCTTCCCACATAAAAGGGATGTTTGGGAGATAAATTCTCATGTGCTGTGGTTAACTGAGACATGGATGTTCCCAATGAAGTGAAAGACTTTACATTATGGACAGGATTTGACTGGTGTGCATTAAATTAGGCCTGTGACTACATGTTGGTGAAGATGAGAGGGAGAAATGATTGTTCACTGACCACTCCCCATCCTGTGCCTAATGTGGTGTTGATTAGATTACTGAAGATTATATAATATGAAAATATATGCAAAAGATAACTAAGTTATATAAGCAATACTAAATTTGATGTTTGCTAACCACTAAATACTTTATTTTTTAACCAATAGTTCTTTCATCTTCTATATCTTTGCATCTATAAATTAAACTCACTACACAAAGAACACACCCCTGAACTGTTACTCAATCACATGATTATTTTTTCTTAACAGGTAAAATTCAAGTTAAATACAGGTGGAAAAGTGGTAACTCCTATGTGTCAAATATTGTTTCATTTTAAAGTACCACCAAACCATACTGAAAGCCAAGCAGTGAGTGCAAAGTCCTTCATTCAGATATGACCGAGAAAAGACTCTTTACCTTTTTTTATGTGCTTTACACCATGCAACACATTTTTTGGACCAGCCTGTTTAAATCCAAATGCCAAAGAGTCCCTCTCCTGTTATTTGGGAATGGATTAGTCCTGACTCCACAGCTGGCTGTTCCTCTTTTATGAGGCTCGTCTTGCTTTGCTTTGGCTGCTGAAGGCTCATCCCTCCTCCCAGTGTGGCAGATATAACACCATGTGATATACCTTTAGGGCCTTCTTACACTTCCTCTTGGTGGAGTCAGTTGCCATGGGAGGGTAGTGATTCCAATAGATTCTGTCTATCTATTTCCAATAGTTTTGTCAAGGTTGCTTTAAAAATAAACCAACAGCAACTTTGGTCCTACTTCTGCAGAAGGCTCCCTGTGGTTTCAATATCACCATTCATATTTCCTACCATTTATTGGTTCATGTAGGACTCCTTGGCCTGATGCTTCCCTGTAACTTCTCTGAACTTTCCTCCCTGGTGCTGCTGAGCAGGGACAGCAGGAGCATTGTCAGGAGTGGCTGCTCACAGTGTCCTTGATTGAGATCCAGAGGAAAAGGAGCTTCACTGTTCTTTTCACAGATTGTGTTGGCTCAAATGTTACTTAAGACCAGTGTCTTTAGGTTGTGTAAGACTGACTCTGCCCAATCATGGTTTGCAGATTCCCCATGAGGAAAAGAGCACTGGCCTCTTCTCTCAGGTGACCAGTGATAGGACCCGAGGGAATGGTCTAAAGTTGTGTCGGGGGAGGCTTCGATTGAATATTGAGAAAAGGTTCTTCACCCAGAGGGTGGTGGGCACTGGAACACATCCTTGTGATTCCCTTACTACGTGTTCAAGGCCAGGTTGGATGGGGCTCTGAGCAACCTGATCTAGTAGAAGGTGTCCCTGCCCATGACTAGAGTTGGAACTACATGATCTTCAAGGTCCCCTTCAACCCAAATCATTCCATGATTTTATGACTCTCTAGAATATGGACCTACCAGCATCTTCAAGGGAGCAGTGCTAAGCAGGGACAGGACCACACATACCCTGCTCTCATTGTTCCTCATCCGTTACAGCTCTCCCTAAAAGACCAATCCATGCCAGGATGAACTGTGAGAAAATACCTGTGAAACTTAATCCATTAGAGAAGAGTTTGGGAGCACAGCCGTTGAGATCCTGCCACCCACAGGAGGTCCCACCGGCTAACGAGAGCCTTCAAAGATGTCTTCACAGAAAGAGAAGGTTCTTTTATCTGTCTCCTGCCAGAGAAGCAGGTTAGGAGAAATTTAGCAGCACTTTTTTCTAGAGATGCTCAACAGGAGCCTTGCTGCAGAGATTTAGATAAAAGTGGTATCACCTTCTCAATGCTGGAAAGTTCAATTTGGTGGCAGTCACTTTGCAGCCTCTCCAAAGGAAGCCAATGGTCTCATCACCATTCCTGGGAAGCCTTGATGGTTCAAGGTACCAGCGAGTCTGGCCATGTTGCTGAGATCATCTGGAGAGATGCCAAGTGATAAATTCTCTGTGTGTCTCAAAGGTTTTAGTAGCTGACTTTGAGAGGCAGCGTGGAGTCCTGTGTGACCTCGGGTGAGACACTGAACCACTCATGAGCTTCTTGAGCTTTGATGACACTTTCTTCCTCACAGATGAAATATGTGCACATATATTACATGTGTATATATAGAGAGAGACAATTTTATCCGATATAAATTAGCAGTCCAAATTCAGGGTGTGAAATGAGGATGTGAAATAAGTCCTCTTGAAAGACACACTGAACAGTGTGGACATCTTGTGACCTCTACTTCAGCAAAGCAATTTATCAAAAATGCATTGCATTGTTGATATGCTTTTCTTTTCCTCTTTACATACATAGCCTATTAAGATCCTGCTCAGAAGACTAAGCTTTATCTTTCCACATGGAATTTTCATGAACTTCTTTCTTATTTAACTCTGAAATCATTGATGCCATTTAAATGACTAGAGCTTGGCACATGTAAAAGAACTTTCCTGAACCAGGGACTAGAATAATACTATATTTTATTGAGATAAACATTGAAGCAGGATCTGGTGCAAAGTTTTCCTCTGTACCTTGGAAAATGTACTTCCTCCCTGTTTTTCACTTTTCCCTCCTTTCCATACAGCATTTCTCCTAACCCATTACTTCACCCTAATCTGTGTCCGTGGCAAGAGGACTGGAATGACCTCAGTTGCTCCCACTGTGCACAGGGACTGTTTCAGAATAATCCTTGTTTTCAGGCTGTAGATAACAACAGTCATGGGAGCTGGACCACTGTGGGTGCAGCACAGCCAATCCCTTGGGACATGGTGCTGTAGAGAAAGACATCAGGAAGCTCTTCCCTACTCCTCCCATGTGCTGGGTGTAGGATTTTACCATAGCTCCCCATTCAAATCCATACTGCACCTACACACCAAAGCATGAGGGTTTTGTTGGCACAAACACAAAGCCAAATTAATAAAGACAAAACTAACTTTTTATTCTTCTCCTTCTACCCTCCCCTCTCTTTAAGCCTGGGGGTGTCTCATTAGGCCTGGATGTCTTTTAGAATGCAATGCTTAAATTTAGTTAGCATGGAAATTTATCATCTTAAATAATCTTGTAGCTCTGCCCCTCATTTCAGCTGCCCTGATGTCCCAGCTTAGATCCCCTCGTGCTTTGTCTTATTCTGGGACACTGAAGAAGAGGGAAGGGCTGAATAATCAGTTCTGGTAAATGAAAGCACTTTTAAATAAGTGGATATACAATGAGAGTGAAGATAACAAATTTTCATCCTGCTGTCTGAGACAGGAGTGAGAAGAAAAACACTGTAGGATGAACCAAACTTGTTTGGCTGCTGGACTTCACTATATATGTTCTACCTACCCATGGCCCTGGTTATTTTAGATGCTGATACTTTTGCTCTTCAGTTCTTCCCTGAAGCTCTCACATTAATCTACCTGACTTTTCAGTGCCTAAACATGAAATTTTATTATATTAAATTTTATTTTTTCCTCATATTTTCCCTTGTGTTACCTGGCTGGAGAAGTACAAAATATTTCAAGACAAAAATTTCTGTCTTAGTATTTGAAGGACATTCATAAACAAGAGGACAGACCTAGAGGTTATTATTGGGCTTGAAACGTGGTTTTCTTCTGAATTTGTGGATGAAAAGAGATAAATCAAGATCTGTTAACAACAGCAAAAAAGACACTGGGGTTTTGCCAAAACTAAAATTAAAAAAAAAAAATTAAAAGAAGCAGGAGGATAAAAATCTATGCTTAGATATTTTCAAAAGCAGATAGAAGGAATTGGAAAATTAAACAGTTTTATTTCCATTTAAAATTTTAAAGTTTAGAAATGGAAGAAATTAAAATTAAACTGAAGAATTTATCTTGACTTAAAGTCTTCAATTTTTTTTAATCTTTGTTTTGACTTGATCTTTATTTTATTTTTTTTTAATTTGTTTGTTTAGACCTATTTGACACCAAAAATGGCCAGGATTTGCTTAAATGTTGGAATGACAATTGATAAAAATAAAAGACTAATAAACAGCAGTATCAGTAGGTTTTCATCCCAGGAAAAAATTTTTCCAGTGAACTTGAGTGAATTAAGGAATTAAATTGTGAAAAAATACTTTTCTTCTTAGCTTTTATCACCAAAATATATCTGGGGGGGGGGAGAGATTCCTACAAGTGCTAAAACTGCAATTGCAGATGTTTAAAATAAAACCAGATCCAAACATGATTCCCTCTTTATATACTGGAGTTCAAAAACATTCTATTGGACATTTTCTTGGAATCACTCCTACAAAGGGACCTGTGAATGATCCCCAGTTTTAAATTCACTGCACCACAAGAGTTTTTTGCTCCAATCTCTATTACTCATTTCTTCACTCACTCCAATAGGTGTAGGTAGATGCATTTTTTCCTGTGCCTGAGTGTAACTCTGCAGTTTGATGTGTCACCTCCAACGTTATCAGGGATCATTTAAAGCAGGATTTGCTACAGAACTTCCCTCGACACCTCCCAGGCTACTCCAGATGTCCTACAAACCATCTTCACTACATACCTCAGAAAGCTGACACCTTTTCTCTGCAGTATCCTGCTTTGGACATCACTGATATATTTTCATAACTCAGTCTTCTCTTCCCCAGGGAATTAACTTGAGTTCTGCCATTTATTTACAAAGTCACAGGACCTGACCTGGAGATCTGACCAAGCAGATCTCGCTCTAGGTGACATCTGATCCATGCTCCAACACTGGGAAAAGCTGTAGTGTCCTGAAATTAAGGCACTTCTAGGAAGTCCTCATTAATGTCTTCTCCAAAGTGCTTCTCCTCTAAACCTTAGGTCCTTAAACACAAATCTGTCACAGCTGCCTGCACTAAATCCACAGCAGCAGCAGGTCAAGGGCTGGGGCTGGAGAACAACATGATTCCTGAGTGCTTTAAAGCTTCACTATGCCTTGGATTTTTCATGGCAGGTTATGCACTGCATGTTGTCATCTCTGAGACAAACCCAAAATGTTGGACACATTGGGTTTAATTTCCAGCCATCAGTGGGATTCTGTGTGTGTGTGTGTGGTTTTGGTGTTGGTTTGGTTTGGGTTTTTTATTTCCTTTATTTACATGTGAGATATTCCAGGATAGGTAATAGTAATGAAACTGTCTTTTAAAATTACTTCTTTGATACCTCTCAACTGAGACATGAATATCATTGGACAGAGGTGAGAGGCTTATTTTGTTCCTACAGATATTCCAAACTCTGTGTCCAAGCAAAATGCAGATCAGCTGACACCAACTATGATGGTGCATTAGGTGTTAGGAGGAAGATTTGCAAAGGTACAAAAGCATAGTCTCCTTCTCACTGGAAACCAATGGGTTATAACATTTTATACTTGATTTGGACAGTTAAAGGTCTCTTCTTTCTCCATTAAAATCATCCTGCTCCCTTTGAGCAGATCTCATGGAAATAAGCCCTAAAACTCAGAGGAAATGCACATGGGCACACAAGCCCATATTTGTGCATCTGCCAAAATAACTGGGACTGCAGATGTTGTCTGGAGACAACCAGCATGTGTCAAACAGCATCCAGGCAAACAATCTGCAGATTGAGGTGGAAAAAGACTCTCTGATCCCTCCTGAACCCCAAAGTCTTTTTAGGCTCCAACAGCCTCCCAGATTTCCATTCCCTCTGTTCCTACCCAAGGTATTTCTGAATTTAAGGAGCTTTGCAGGTACATAGCAGTAATAACCAGTGATGGAGAAGCTATAAAATTCTTTGAAAAGAGCACTTGCAAAACCCATAATCCTGGAGAAATAAAGGAGTTTCTCTATACCACTTAGCCAGTCAAGAATTTATGATTTTGGGAGGGTTTTTTTCCTGTGCATAAAGAAGATGCAGAGTGTGTTGTCCTTTATTGGGCATTCATTGGTTTGCACTCTTCCCCCAGTTCCTAAAGAGTGTTTTGAAAGTAAGAAAGATATTGCTTGAGTAGGGTGCTGGCATTTTTCCCAGCAAGGATCTGAGCACTGGCAGTTTTCCTGAACTAAGAGGGACATTTCTATCTCGTCCCTTCCTGTTTCACTTGAGGAAGGATAAAAAAAAAAGTTTAGCAATAAAAGAAATCAGGAAACCAACTAATCCTGCATTTAATTCTACTTCAGAGTCCTGCTATTTCACTCAAATGTTGTCCAAGCCACTCTCATTTTCCTGGATGTCTCTGCATGACACACCTGTATGTTGTAGACCAGGTGGTGACTGTGGAGAGCAGCTGTGCCCAGGCCTGGATCTGAGTAAGCAGCTTTACTATCCAAAGGCTTTACACTGGAATCATTCCATATCTGTGATCAGCATCATTGCCTTCCTTTATATTTTGTTTCATGTAGCTCTAACTTCCAGAGGCAGAGCAATTAGTCTGGCACACAGCTCCTGTATCAGTGCACGCTGTGAATTTGCAGACCTGCTTAATGATGTTTTCTGGTTTGTTCTCAAACAATTTCCAAATAATTCCTGTCATTACATTTGCCCTTTTGGCTGCCACTGAGCACTGAGCTGGCATTTACAGGTGATGACTTTACAATCCCTTTCCTAAGTGGGAATAGCAAATTCAAATTATGACAATATGTCCACATGGTTTCCATATTTTTTTCCAATGCACTTGGATTATTTTTTTTTTTTGTCATCAGGGAATTTTATTCTTATGTGCAGTCATTGAGATTGTTTGAAGACCCTTTAGTCCTAAATAATCTAAATAATTCTCTGTCAGCAATAATTTTACCAGACCATTACCTCACTCCTTGTAAGAGTATCATTCACAGCACAGCTAAGGCTCATAATTTCCTTCATCATGAAAATTAATCTCCTTGTTTTTGATATCTTTTTTTTTTCTGATCTTTTTTCTCATTATTAGTTCTCTTCTCTTCCCTTCTCCATTGTGACAACTTCTTTAACTGTGGATGTGAAAGCATTTCTTTGCTGCAGGACACTATGGAACCAAAATACCCTGTGCTGACCACTTGTGTATTTGGGGCTCTGATTGTCTGGATCTGACCCTCTGCTCAGTTTATTAAAAGCCCTTTTTTGCTGTGCTTCCCTTATCCAGCACTGCTGAGGATTTCTCTGAGAGATTATCCTGCTGAATTGTCATTTAAGGTTTGTAACACTGAAATTACACCAGCCAGGCTGGGGAAGACTCACAAAAGGACAACAGACGGAGACAGAATAAGAGCAAAGCAGACGGTGTGACAAAATCCCAGATAACAAATAGCATATGGAACTGCAAACTCGGGCTGATATAAAAGCAGATCATAAGGCAAGGATGTATTTTCAGTAAAGCTCCGAGGATATGATCTGCAGGTCTCAGTCCACTCTGCTTTCCCTGCACACACAACTTTGGTTTGCTCATCCAAACTTTGCCTTAAAACATCTGACAGGTTTTAAACCATCAAGCTGAGTTTATTTGTCTGCTGGGCAGGGGCCTCTTCTAAAGACTAACAAACTTATAGGGACTGACTCAGTCAGTGAGATATTCCCATTGCCTCAGTGATAGAATAACAAGAATTTAATTAGTGGTAATCAATGTAGAACTCATCCTTTAAATACTGAATTAAGAACTGCACTCCTAACTCTGCATTCCTAACAATATATGGTTTCACTTCCAAAATGTTTTAATTTCAGTTTTCGTGAGTACAGGGCAGTTATTTACTACTGAAGGTACAGTACTATAAAAAAAGGGTGCAAAACACATATATTGTTTTCTTCCTGGTTATTCCAAATTTGGGTGGTTTGTGTGCCTACCCAAATAGACATCAATGTGTGTTCACGATTCCCAGTGTATGAAATTTTCTCTAAGTAAAAATAATCATCATTTTCAGAGGTAACCTCTAACTTCAGAGGAATTGGGCTCAGTCTTTCTGAAGAGCCTTTTACCTCTTGCCATGGAATGAACAAGTTATTTGTGTAAGGAATGTATAAGAAAAAATACGAACTTAAGTAGTACTTCTGAACTCTGTTTGACAACACATGATAATTACCTGCATCTTCAGCTCTTTGTTATTTTAATAGATTTATTAGATCTGTAGGACTATTGTGGAAATGAAAAAGTACATGATCAATTTTCCAAATTTGTCGCATTTGAAGTTGTGTTCAATTATTATTTGAAAACATTAAAATCAGTAAAATCAATTTTACCCTGGGATCAACAATAAATGGAGTAATTTACATGAAAAGTAATTTACATTAAAAGTAATTTATGTGTAAAAGTAACATTTGTAAATGTAAAAGTATATTTGCAGTAAAAGTAATTTACATTAAATTATTTGGAAGTCTGATGTTGAGTAATGTAACGCCTCAGAATGAGTATTTTTGGTATAGGTCTAAATCAATAACTAGAAACCATTTTCATTTGTCATTGGAGTCAGAGAGTCATCGAACAGCTCAGGTTGGAAGGAACCTCAAAGGATCATCTGGTCCAAACTTTCCTGGGAAAGGGAGCCTCAATGAGAGCATGTAACACCGTGTCCTGGGGAAATTGTTCCAATGATTGATTGTTTTCTTTGCAAATAATTTGTTTCTTTTATCAAGACAAAACCTTTCCTGGTACAACTTGTACCCCTTGCCCCTTGTCTTTTCCAGGTGCCTCCTGGTGAAGAGGGAGCCTTTGTCCTCTTTGTAGCCACTCTCCAAGTACTGGAATACTGTAAAGAGCCTTCCCTTCTCCAGGAAGAGAAGGTCTAACTCCTCCAGTGTTTTCTTGTTACTTTCCTTACTGGTTTTTTCCACTTTTACGAGGCTTGCAATAAAAGTAAGCCTATATTTTATACCGTGCTGCTTCTATTGGCAGCTCTGCAAATCTCCCACCAGTGTCGTAGAGTTATAAATCCAGTCTGTCTTGCACTTTTTTATCCAGAATTCCATCCTGATCCTGAAAAGCTGCCCTGAATTCGCTTCCAAAATTTCACACACCATGTGGATCACTTCCTCACCTTATGGGGCCACTTTACAGGGAAACTCTCCTTCCAAACATCTCCAGCCCCCAACGCTAAGAGAGATTAATGTGAAATTAAGAGCACTTTGGGGAGGGTTTGTTCAGCTTGTTCTCTCTGCAACCCCATCTTTTTGCATGGAATATTCAAATTATGCTCATTAAAGCTGAAAAATTGCTTCTGCTGCAATTGAATGTTTACAGGATCCTTTTCTTCCTCTTTTTATTGGAGTCAGAAGGCAAGTTTTACCAAAGGAAAATGTGGAAGTCTTGCTGAAAGGGCCCCAGCAAGGGTAGTGTTGGTGTTCGTTTGATTCCTTAGTGAACAAACCAACCTGAATATCATTACATCATCCTCCTCTCAGCCAAATTGGAATCAATATCACTTAGGACAACATTTCATTAGAATTTTATGCTCCTAATTATAATCTCCACTGCAGCCACTGCAGGGCCTGTTCTCTGCGTGTCGATTCGAGTGCCCTTGCCAAGGTAACCTGTAAACTGCATTATACAGGATTTATTACATCATTTCCTTTGTGCATATAAGGTGATTATCACCTTCATTACTAGTCATAGATGTATGCACTATTGTATTTTAAGTGTATTAGTGCCTTCCACGTGGCACATGGTAATTTACAATTACAATCACTTCCCCTTAATCGTTATACTACAGTCTATTAGTAAATTGCATTTCCTAAGGCCTAGAAATGTTTTGGGGTTTTTTTTAATCATCCTTGAAACACAAGGGTTTTGGTTTCTCAATGGTTGATTGCTGTCATTTACACCACCCCTAAAATTGTTTTTCTTAGCCTCCTATTACCCTTGAAATGCTGAAGGTACTGACCCAGCAATCCCCACCTTCTAGAAAACACAAAAATATCAGGACCTAGGATGACACCAAAAAGTACCAAAATTAAATTATATTGTCCTTTCTCTTACTCTTTGATTCTGTGTAAAAAGCATCTCAACTGCAAAGCATCTGCAAAGCAATTTCTAAACCAGACCTAGATAGGAAAGAAGTTGGTACTTCATGCCCTGAGGTATTTTTTCTTGTGTTTTAAAACCCAAGGCTATAAATTAATCACTGTCACAGTCTATCCAGAATGTCACCATGCTTATTGCTAAAAAGCAACCCCCTTCCCAGTGAAAGAGAGGAATAAAGGATAATATTTTACTATCTGTGATAACATATTTGTTTTCCTTTAACTTCAGTCCTTTTCCCATATAAGAAGGTGGCTCAGATGTTTTTTATACTTTTCTATGCACATGCACTGCTTACCCTTCAATTTATCAGGCCAGATTTGAAGTATCTGCAGCTTTTCTGTCACTTAGGGGATCGGATCATATCACAGAAGTTAAAAGAAAATTTTTGAAAGTTCTGAATGGCAAAAAAAACCAGAATATAATAATCTGTCCTCGAATTTGATCACTTGGAAAACATGCTGGTATCTCTTAATGACCAACAGCTTGACAAGTCATTCTGCAATACATGTTTTTCCTGAGAATATTCAGTTCATATTGATTCAGAAGGAAGGAGACTATATTTTGAATCAAAACCAGCAACCTTCCATCCATTCTTCTCCAGGCTTTTTGGCCAACAGGAGCAAGGAACAAAAAAACAAGATCTAATCTGAGACAGCACTGAGTAAATTCATGGTGTAAACCCAGGTGTAAACCCAGCTGCATCCTGGAACCTAAGAAACCCTCCTTTGGATCCTTCCACATGCCAGCAGATAGATCCCCACTCCTGAGAATGTTTTGGAAAGTGACAGTAAGAAAAGTCTGGAAAGTGAGAGCAGAGCTGAACAAACTGTGAATGTTGTATTGAGACCCACGTTTCCCCATGGGAAAGGTTCTGGATGAGTGAAGTTGAACAAATGAGCCCTGAATAGATATTCTGGTTCCCTTATCTCCCTGCTGCAGTCCACACTTAGCTAGAGAGCAGATTTCCTAATCTCTGTTTCACCAGCATTAATGTCAGGGAATGATAGGATGCTCAGTGAAGATTGCAAAGCAAACTCTTCCTTTCTCTCCCTCTGACATTTAGAGATTTAATCCTTCCTGATCGCTGTGTGTCTCACTGTCCACTACAAGCTGGTTTAACCCTTTGCTTGTCTCATTCAGCATTTTTGAAACAGGAATAAAAAGCATCAAAAAACCCCCTCCAAACCAAAAACCGACCACACTTTTGAACAGATAGCCCAATTCCTGGACCCTCTAATGATCTGTATCAAGTACAAGAATGGGAAAGGAAGAAAAATTACACACAAGAGAACATGCATTTGGGGCAATGCATTGATTTATTCACAGTTATAAAAACTGATTCTGCAAATCCTTCCCAACTGGACCATCCCTCATAAAGGAATCCATCTTCTTGACTGATTTTTAGAGTAGTTGTATCCACTCTCAGATTCCCTTTCGCAAAAAGAAACAGTACAAACCCTTTTTGGGTTTTGTCATGTTTCTTTGCACCAAGGAACATGGAAGTGCAGAAAGAGAAGACAGAGTAATTGGGAAAGTAATTGTAAGTGACCTATATTATCTCTAAATTGGATCAAATGTCCCACTCCAGGAATGAAATATAGCACTGTTCATGGTCCAGCTGAGCTAACTTAGGTTTCTCCAGAGCTCAGCTGCAGAGCAGAACCTCTTTGGTCACCTTTTGTAAGACAAGGTCTCCACCTTGTCACAACCACTCCATTCAGCACTCCAGGCTGGAGGCAGAGTGGCTGGAAAACTGCCCAGTGGAAAAGGACCTGGGGGTGCTGGTTGGCAGCAGGTGAACATGAGCCCATGTGTGCCCAGGTGGGCAAGAAGGGCAATGGCACCTGGGCTGTACCAGCAATAGTGGGGCAGCAGGACCAGGGCAGGGATTGTCCCTCTGGGCTGGGCACTGGTGAGGCCACACCTCAAATCCTGGGTTCAGTTTGGGCCCCTCATGACAAGAAGGACATTGAGAGGCTCGATAGTGTCCAGAGAAGAGCAGTGGAGCTGGGGAAGGGTCTGGAGCACAAATCTGATGAGGAGCAGCTGAGGGAGCTGGGGGGGCTCAGCCTGGAGAAAAGGAGGCTCAGAGGGGACCTTATTTCTCTCTACAAGTCCCTGAAAGGAGGTTGTAGCCAGGTGAGGGTCAGTCTCCTCTCCCATGGCTTATAACAAGCCATAAGACAAGTAGAAACAGCCTCAGGTTACACCAGTGGAGGTTCAGGTTGTATATTAGGAAAAATTACTTCACTGGAAGAGTGTTCAGGCATTGGAACAGATGCCCAGGGAAGTGGAGGAGTCACCATACCTGGCAGTGTTCAAAAAACAAGTAGAGGTGGAACTTCATGATATGGTTTAGTGGACATGGGGGTGTTTGAAGATTGGTCTTTAGCAACCTTAATGATTTTGAGATTCACTAAGCAATAATCTGCTTGTACCTCTGCTCCATCTTCCCAGCTTGAGTTTATATTCCTTAACCATAAGTATTCCAGCAGGAAATCCTGTCCTTGCCTGTGTAATGTCATAATTGCTTGTGTATCTCAAGTGGAAATGGATGAGTTGATAAATCCCTAAAGAGCCCCCCACCTCAGAGCCTCACAGCTCCCCTCTGATCAGTCACATCCCGGGATAATGGAAGAGGAATTGGTATCATTTCTCTGAGTGTCTTTGCATTTCACTGGTAAAAATAAGCTTTGTTTCTCTAAACTATCACTGTGAAGAAAATCAGATGGATTCTACTCTGCCGCCTATATAATGCACCATATATTTTGTCTGAGTATCTCTGACAGGATGTACTATTAGTAATGATGGGTGATTCAGACAGAATAGGTGGATTGTCATCCCCCAGCCATGATCTGGTCTGTGTCGAATAACAAAACTTTCAACTGCCACATAGAAACATCAGTTCATTTTGTAGCAGTGATTTTCCTTTCTCTTTCCACTGGAGATGTGCTAACTTTGGATTTCACTGCAACGTGATGTTAAACTCACTGTAGTGCTGAAGAAACAACTCTTCTTGTGAGCAGAAATGGCAAACAAAAATGCTAAATGACCACTAATCTTGAAATTCTGATAAAAATTTAATGCAGAGAAACATTTTATAATATTTTAAGCTAAAAGAGGAGAGATTTAAATTAGATATTAGGAAGAAATTCTTCCCACTGAGGGTGGTGAGCCCCTGGCACAGGTTGCCCAGAGAAGCTGTGTCTGCCCCATCCCTAGAAGTGTTCAAGGCCAGGTTTGATGGAGCTTTGAGCAACCCGGGATAGCAACCTGCCCATGGCAGGAGGGTTGGAATTGAATGATTTTTGAGGTCCTTTCCAACCCAACCCATTCTATGATTCCATGATTTTTATTTATTCCTATTCTAAATAATCTCCTTTAACACTTAAATAGTAAAGTGGGATTGAAAGAGAGTAAAAACCAGTTGTTTCTCTCTGCTCCAGTAGAATCCTAAGCATTTATGTGAAGTGGGAGAGATTCATATGTATTTTATAAAGGTAGGGGAGATAAAAGCACTATAGAATGTATGTGTTGCACAGCTGCAAATATTTTTGCAGATGACCACCACATGAACAAATGGCTGTTTGAGAGCCCATAAGAGAGAATATATTAACGAAGCACAAATCCATTCTCTTATATTCTAAGGAAGGGCATTAAGTTCTCACTAAATCTGAAATCAGCCAGAAACTGCTGTTCTTTTTCACGATAATATTCAAGGTATTAATGAAAGTCCTAATAAATAAGTACTACAGAGTTTTCCTGGTCATATATAAAGAAAAAAGAAATCTAGATTCTTAGTGCAAATGTAATAAAAAAATTGTTCTTTAATATTCCATGACCAAAATCTACAGGAGAAGGCAGTCCTGTGCTGACTGCTCTGACAGAATAGCAAGAATCAAAAGAAAAGACCAGATAATATATGTGGGCAAATGTTAAATGAAAATCCATGTAGGACAAAGGAATTATCTCTCAACAGAAACAGTTCAACCCTCTTTGCTTTGTTCCTATAAAACTGAGCTGAATAGACAGTAAAAACAACCTTATATTTTAGAGTGTAATGGAACAGATGTTCTTTTTTTCACCTCTGATGCCTTTGCAAAGCAGGGTTGTTTAAAGATAACTTTTAAGTAATGGAACATCTAGTACAGTAAAAATATCTTATCTGGAAATGTGTTTTTAAGAATAACACAGTATATAGTAGGATTATGAAGGTATTTAAGTTTACATAGTTTTCACAGTTTCTTAGTAAAAAAAAATAAAAGGAACATTTCAGAAATGCAAAAAAGAATCTGTTCTCATCCTTTACAAACCTAAATTTTGTCCATTTAGAGTTTTACTTTTGACCCCTAAAATCCTGGTTTTTTTATAAACCCATTTAAGAGATTAATTTCTTAGACTAATAACAATTAATGGCTGAAATTAAAAGCATCCCTGACTTCAGCAGATGTATCAGTGAGGAGTGTGTCCTCCCAGTCTTTGTGCTGGTGTGATTCCCTCACTCACAAATTACTGATTACTCAACCTACAGAAAATATCCCAAAACCAAAAGTTCCCAAAAAGGAACAAAATCTGAAATAATTATAATTGGTGGAAGTTGAGCAGTTCTCTGAAGGAGATGGCTGACTCCTAAGGAATTACTGGAGAGGAAAAGGAGATTACAGTGAATTTGAGCTCTTGGAGCCAACACGTGTTGCTGGGCAAAAGGAAGGAGGTGGAATCATTTTCGTGCATTCATGAATTTATTTAGATTACGAGGGCTGAAGGGCATTGAAAATGCTGCCCTGGTTTCTTGTTGGCAGCAGAACCATCCCAACATAACTCCCAAATCCATTTGATAGATCCACAAATCACATTGAAAAGTAGCAGTAGGTCTCCCTGATATCCATGGAGCCAAACACAAAGCACAAAAGCCAAACTCAGCCATGGGAATTGGGTAAAGGAAGTTCATGTCACTCACTACCTACTTGCTAATGAAATTTGGGAGAAGCTGCAAACTCGATCAGGCTGCTGTTTGAGGATGTTTGGCTTTTCCAGGCAACAAGGTTTCCAGTTTTCTCTCTCTGATTATTGGTACTTGGAATCAGAGAGTCATGGAATGGTTGAGGTTGAAAGGGTTGATGTCCAGAGGGAGCTTCTTGTGTTTCAGTTTGTGCCCATTGCATCTGGCCCTGTTGCTGGAAAGAGCCAACAAGAGGCTCCAACTTCTTTGCACCCTCCCTTCAGGTTTTTATAGACATCAATAACATTCTCCTTCATCCTTTTCTTCTCCAGGCTGCACAGTCCCAGCTCTCACTGCCTTTCCTCACAGGAGAGATGCTCCAGACCCTTAATCACTGTTGTGGTGCCTTGCTGGACTCTCTCCAGTGTGTCCATGTCTCTCATGCACTGAGAAGCCCAGAACTGGACACAGTATTTCAGGTGTGGCCTTGAAAGTGGTGAGCAGAGGATAAAGATCACCTCCCTCCTGCCTGGCAACACATCTAATGCAGCTGAGGACACCACTCCCTGCCTTTGCAGCAAGGTCCTGCTGCTGGCCCATGTTCAGCTTGGTGTCCACCAGGACCTTCAGGCCCATTTCCACCAAGTTACTTTCTAGATAGCTTTTTTCATTTCATAAGTGGAAGGATCGAATTCTCCTGAAAGGGATAACATTTCTCTTGAAGGGCATCCAGCCTTTGGTTAAAAAGTTGGAAAGATTCAATATTTGATTTCCAGATGGGAATAGGGTAGTAAATCGTACAGCCATGTGAGGACACTGAGCTGTGTGGAATTAAACCAAAGTGGAAGAGAATTGTGTGACAGTCAACAGGATGGTTGGTTTATGGACATGGATCATTACCAACCACAGAATCACATCACAGAATCATAGAATGGTTTGGGTTTGAAGGAACCTTAAAAATCATCCAGTTCCAACCCCCTGCCATGGGTAGGGACACCTTCCACTAGATCAAGTTGCTCCAAGCCCAATCCAACCTGGCCTTGGACACTTCCAGGGATGGGGCAGCCACAGCTTCTCTGGGCAACCTGTGCCAGGGCCTCATCAGTCTCACTATAAACAATTTCTTCTTTATGTCTAATCTAAACCTGCTATGTTTCAAACTGTTGCCCCTTGTTCTGTCACTCCAAGCCCTTGTAAAAATGCTCTCTCCATCTTTCTCCCTTCAGGTACTTGAAGACCACAATAAGGTCACCCCAAAGCCTTCTCTTCTCCAATCCATAAAGTCAACATATATTCATGACTCATGACTGTCCAGCAGTGTATTTATAATTTTGATTAAGCAGTTTAGGAAAATGCCCTTGACTAAGGTGACCACATCTTCTTGTACTTGGAGTGTGGAATAACACTGCATTTGAGATTATTCCTACAAGGATCCCATTCATATTATACAAACTTTGATAAATTTAAACTCTTACTTTGTGGCCACGGGTTTCACACAGGTTTTAGTGTGCATGAACTCTGCCCACAGAGCACATCAAACTGATGAAAACTGGTTTCTAACTCAAGTAGTGCAATCTATGTTCAAAATCGTTGTAAGTAGTGGCTGCATTAGCACACAGGAGCCAGCAAGTCTGGCTGCTGGGTGAGGCACTCAGTCATTTGATGAAGACTATTAAACTATTTAGCCATTACTGATAATATAATTTACCTTGCTATTATGGTCATTATTATCAGTATTTATGTTGCTGTTAGAAGGTTGAATCCTGGACAATGCATTCACTAACCTGGAATTTACCTGAAAACACAATAATTTCCTCCAAGGTCTCTGCAACTATAGGTAGAGCAGAGGAGCAGAGAAGCCTTTCTCAATTCACAGAACCATTCCTAGCACAACTTTGGCCTGGGACAGCCAGTACTGCCTGGAAGAACTGGTACCCATGGCTGGATGGTAACAAGGACCAAGGACAATGGACCATTCCCTACATGGATATGGAAATTCCATGCCAGTTGAGCCTTGACATTGTTTGCTAGAATAGACATCTTAGGAGAGCTTTGCTCTTCCCAAATCAGGAGAACATGTGCAAGACAAACCAGATCTATTTATATTATTGACTTCACCACCCACCCTGCAGAAGGGTTCTCATGGGTCTGTGATGTGTCCTGGGAGGGGCAACCCTGGCTTGGGAAAAATACCACTCCTGATATCCTTTATTTTAATTTTTTCTTCCTCTTAAACAGAATTCAGATGTTTTTTGCAAGCTGGAACTGCTGAGCAGGACCCAGCTGAATTCCCCTGAGCTGGTGCAGAGCACTGCTTTGCAAGCTGGCTGATCACAGTGATCCCACTGTGGATGTCCCCTCCAGAGCTCCAAGGATACTTCAAAGAAAACAGATTGAGATGGGGGAGGAGGATGGGAAGGAATTTGCATTTTAAGTATGACACTTCCATGAATGAATAATAAGGGATTTGTAAGGCTGGCCACCAAGAATTAAAAGAATAAACCCCCCGTCATTGGCGCTACAGCTAATTCTTCAGGCCTGTTTTCCAGTGATATTAACACACAGCTCCTTCCTGCAGGGCTTTGTGCAACCAGAAGGATTAAAGTGTCCATCAGTTAAAGAACAAGCTACTCCAGGGAAGGTGGAACCAAGAACTTAATCTTATGACACTTGAAAGCTGCCAAAGTGGGCAGCTGGACTTCCATGTGAGGTCTTCGGTCATTCTTAGCAAAAGGACTGCACAGCTTAATAATAGGAAAATTAGCACAATGCAGTTTTCACAATATCCCTTTAAAACTGAAGTGTTGGGGGGCTGGTTTGATGTGGATTTTTTTCTTTGTTTGTTTGCATTTTGGGGGGGGGTTGTTTTTTGTTGGTTTTTTTGTGTGTGTTTCTGTGTTTTGTTTTGGGGGGGGTTGTTTGCTTGTTTGGAGGTTTTTGTGTTTTTGTTTTGTTTTGTTTTTGCTTTTCCACTACATTTTCAATACTCCTTGTGTACCAGCTTAGGATACTCATGAGGAGTAACTCAGCAGCATCTCCTCAGTGCTTGGGCCCTAAAATGCTGTAAGAGAAATTGGAGGGTGGCACATTCACTGGAGCTTTCTGTGTCCTTCTTACAATTGTGAGCATTTTAATGACCTGCAGAAGACAGGACCCTTTGCCATATCTCATTTACAGCCCCCCAAACAGTGGCCTTCCAGCAAGGAACTTTCCTGTGACACTGCACATGCTGAGAAGCCTCAGTGATGAGCACAGCACAGGAATCCCATCAGAAATCAATCAGTCAATAAATGAATAAAACTTAAATAAATAAATACTTAAATAAATAATTAACCTCATCTCTGAGTCTGAAACAACTCCTCCCCACAGTGATCAAACTGCATTCTAAAACTATGATCAATTTGAAAGAGGAGAGATTCCTTCTCTCCTGTCATTGTGGTAACAATAAAATTAAATCTCAACTAACCAAGTGCAACTGGGTGCAGGAAATTCCACTGACAGAGGATGGAAATGGGTACAGAGGGAATAAAATAGGAGGAAATGTGGTCCTGTGCTTGGCTTTATTGTGGACTTCCAGTGTGATACTGGGAAAATGACTTTGTGCTGCTGTTTCTTCAGTCACTAAAGCAGAGTTAATATCGGGTGCTTTCAAAAGCATTTGAAGATCTCCAGATGAGAAATTGTGCTGCAGAGGCAGATAAAATGCTTCTCCTTTTGATGATTATTGTTATTACAGGACAAACCTGGGGTTGTTTCTTCCTCTGTAGTTTCCAGGATCATTTAAAAAGGAAAATAGAAAGCTATTTCTGGAATCATGCAAGGTATAAAATAAATAGCAGAACCAGTATCTCACACAAATATAAGAATTATTTTGAAATTTAGATGATTAAGAAATGAAGGAAATATTGGAACAGACAACACTCTGACTCCAGTAGCTGAAAACAAGTTATATATGATGCCATTTGAGCTGCATTTCAAGGTAAATATCAAAGAAAGAGGTCTGAAGCATAAATAAGATTTATTTTTAGACACCTTATTCTAATATTTCCCTTATTTTCATCTTTTAAATATAAGAGAGAAAATAAAAACACTTTTCTGCAGAAGTACTACGTACTTCTTGTGGATTCCTATCCATTATATTTGTGGCTGTGAATCATATTCCAGTGGAAAAGGCAGCAGTCCTAGTTTCAAACACAGATTCCCTGAATATGGAGCTGGATTCTGTAAAATATTTAGGCATTCAGTAAATATGGAGTGAGTTTGGTAGGTGCTAAAATATTGTTACTCTCTGGTGTTTTAACAAAGGCAAAAAGAAATGAACACAAAGCATTGGAACAGCTGGAACACAAAGCAGACCACAAATCTGAACTTCACAATGGCCTGTTACAAGTATTTAAGGGCTACTTTGAAGTGATTATTAATTTTTGTTTACCTGCTGTCCTGACTGTAAAACCAAGGGTGACGAAAATGACAAATAATTTGCAAATATCAATAAACTAGGTAGGTTTTTTTGTTATTTAATGTCTAACTGTCCTCCTGCCTACACCAGTTTGTCCTGTTTTCTATTTTGTGCTCAGTTTTAGCAATGGGCTCTTCCCAAATACATGGGACAAAGCTTTATGCACTTCCCCACCTTCACTGTCTAGTTAGGTGAGTTAGTGGCAACAAAAAAAAGTTGAGTTAAACTCCAGAGTGGATTTTTTTTTAAACCTTTCAATGTTCTGATTGGCTTCTTTAAATTCTTCCTGTGCTTTTTTCTCATCCATTTTTCTTCAACATCTCTAAATAGCTCCCATCAAAAATCAAGGTTATGGACTGGATGGATTTCTGTCTCTAAATCCTCTCCCTCTGGCTCTTCCTCTTCCTCTCCCTCTCCCTCTCCTCCTCAGTTTTCCAAAGGACAGTTATTCAGATCTGTGTACAGCCAGTAGAAAGGAACAGGCAGCTCCCCAAACTGTTTCATCCTCTAAGACAATATTAAAAGATAGACAGGACTGCTCAGCTTCTGGGGATACCTACATTTTTTGACTCCCTAAAGGGGAGTTCAGAGAGCTCACTTAGACTGAAAACCAAATTTTTAGATGGATGAGTTAAAGATGATAAATAGGACTTTCTTAATTTGATTTCAGTCTGCATCTTCTTTGGGAATCATTACACGGGAAGTTTTTTGCATTAAATGAGGTATAAGAAAGAAAATCAGTTTTTGTTAAACATCAACACTTTCCTCATTCAGAGGTGAGTCCCAATCAATATTTGACCCAAACACAACAGTGAAATTATTAGCAGAGGTTGGGGGAGGAGGGGACACACTTACACCTGAAATTCCTTAGATGGCAAAATATATAGTGGAGTGGGATGTTACTAAAATCAAACAAAATTATCAACCTGAAGACAAACAACCTGCTGTAACCCAACACAATCAATTCCACAGCAGCCTCAATAGATGGGCCCAGTGTGCTTTAATTCCACACAGCTGAGTTCCTGCATCTACCAAGAAACGAGCTGATCAAATTAATCCCCAAAGCACTTCTCCTGAAATCTTCAGATTTATGCTGAAGATACTTTCCCTTCATTTATCTAAACATGTACTTTGAAGAGAGTGTGGTGCAAATAAAATCTCTTTGAGCTTGAATGGTGAGAGCTTGGGAGCAGCTGACACAATTGTGCTTCTCTAATAGCCTCCAGCAAGTGACTTAATCTCTTTATATCTCGGTTTTGCTGCCTTTAAAACAAGCATATTGATAGTTCTGCACCTCAGAGGGGTGCTGGGAGTGGGAAGTTAAGACCTGCTGGATAAAAGGCTTGCAAGGCTTTTATTTACATCTGTATTATAACAACTTCAGCTCAGCACACTGGTTTACAGTCCATTATGAAAGGAATGCGAGGCAACAACAATGTTTAGCACTAAACGCTTCAATCTCTGTTCATTCTAACAAGATTGGTACTTGGATTCACATGGAACTCCAGGACAAGCTCAGGAACTGCCCACCCTCCACAATATCCTTTTATAAATCCACTTTTAATCTATTTTTTTACACTTGGCTACATGCAATTCTCCTGCCTCTGGCTTGAGAATCAAACCCTAGGTCTAAGTCTGCAAAACCTGACAGTGCATTTCTCATCCTGTCCATCGTAATTTCAATTATTTCCCTTTGTCTAAGACTTCCTTTACGCTTTGATGCCTGTGGACATTTTAAGTAACTACTTTTTTTATTGGCTGACTCAACACATGACAGATTATTCTGTCCAGTTCTTCTCCTAAAGTCTTTTTATCAGCCAAAGTCCTTACATGACCTCTCTTAATGTTCCCTCAGTATCTGCAGGGGTGGAAGCACTTAGTGAATTTGACATAAAAACACACCTTTGAGTCAGAGATTCACATCCTTTTTTTAGAAGAAAAATTGACCAAAATGACCCAAATAATATATAATTGAAACAATTGGTCCAAACATCATTGTCTAAATCTGAGAAAGGGAAACTAATACAAAAATAGGATGAAGGTTTTCCCATGGAAAGAGACATGACAAAAGCAAAAACTAAGCTGGGATTGTCACTTCTCCATTCAGTTCCTTATCAGTCATCAAATCAGTCTTTCAGTACAAAGACAGAAAATAAAACACAGGTTTTGTGCCTTCTGGAACAAAATAGCTTAATTGTTTCTTGGAGTTTCCTTCTCTAGAAAAAAGAAAGGCTGAAGTCCCTCAGCTGGAGTTATTTTTCTTTGAGAATATTTTCACTTTTGTCACTGTCTGTGTCTCACATTGGTCCTCAACAACATCAGAGCAGTCAAATATGTTAAATCAGTGTTACCTGAAGGTTTCCCTGACATTTTGAGGCAGAACTCACCACTTTCCTTCTACCCAAGAGTCTTTTTAGGGGTTGATGCCTCAAGCCTATTCCATTCCATCCTCTCACAAATCCACACCTACTTGGTGTCTCTCTGTGGATGACTCAAACCCAGAAGTTTTAGGCACAGTCTACCCCAGCTGCCCCAAAAGGTTTCCCAACTGAAGCTAAAAAATCTCTACACCTTTTGCAGCAAGTTCTGTGACACATCTGAGCTCCAGCTCCACTCCTCCTTAGCAGAATATAGCAGTGTGGATACTTCCAGAGACAAAAAACACAACATAAAATGTTTAATGATGCCTTAGGATCACAAGAGAACCACAGAGAGTGCAGAGAAGCCTGAGAGTCAAACAATATGAGATGCTGCTCTGCACTATGGCATTGCAAGACATGCTTAAATACTAAAGGTGTGTAATTTAGCCTGGAGGCAAGAGAAAAGCTCCTTGTATTTTTAAAATAAGCAAAACACTTGAGGCACCTGAAGGTCTTGGTTGAGCAAGAGCAAGGGCTGGGAATGGAAAACATCTGTGCTTATATCCAAGCTTTAGTCTGCTCTTCACTTGTGTGGCAGGTAATTTTCCCGTTGGTATCACAGTCACACGGAGTTTTCAACTCATCTTTCCCCCCCCCCCAAGAAAAGCAACAGTGAGCAAATTTTGTGTCTGGAAGGAAATCCTTATTACCAGTCTGAGATAAGTAGAGTATATTGTGACATTTTCAAGAGATCTTCCTCCTTCTACGATTCATTTCTCCGGGAATTTAAGTCAAAATGTACAGAAAGCAAAATCAGTGTCAATGAGTGTCTCTTCTGCCAGAAGAAAAAAGGGCAAAAAACCACATAAAAATTCCCTGAAACAATCCTCTTCCAAATGAAAGCCTTCCTTTCCTTCTGGAATAACATCCTCACCTGAAAAACGGGCTCAATGATGGGACTGTTCCTGCTGACTCGGGTTCTGGATATCGTGAGTTAAAAAAAAAAATATCTGAAATTAATATTAAGTTCAGAACAAGTCTCAGTAATCTCACTAAATGCTAATAGACTTTTAATGCTGTTTTCATTAACTTTGTGCCCTTTCATGTAAAGCTGGAGGGCTACTCAGTGATAAGAAAACCCCACCGACACAGTCGTGTGAATGGATGCTAAATGCAAATTCTGGAAGCACTGGGCAATGCTCACAGCAGGGCTTTGACAGGATAAAAATTTTATGGAGTGTCATATCAAGACTTGTTGAGGAGGCTGAATGTCAAGAGTAAAAGCAACAGCAGGAAAAAATGAAAGGAAGAAGGTCTCCAAAGTGATGAGGGTTTTTTTATTTTTTGTTAGAAACTGCAATTAAAAAAATGAACTTTCTACTATAAGTAGCTAAAAACCCAATAGAAATCTCATCAAAAGAAGATTAAAAGTAAAAAATAAAAATGTGACAGAGAGCAAAACCTTGCCTTTCACTGGAAAGCCTGAGACAGGCTGACAAAATATTTCTGGCAGGCCTAAACTTTTCCAGCACATTTCAGTGAGGGATTTGGTTATCTGAGCTGCAGCATCGAGAATAATGCTTGGGCTGGGGATATTTTTTTAGGGGGGTTTGGTTGTTAAGTATTTTTAAGTAGGCTGAAGGGAGGAAGAACTCTCATGAACAGGACAGTCTGACAAAAACGAAGCCTGTCCCTACATGGAAGTGCAGAGAAGGCTCTGGAGAGACCTTTTAGCACCTTCCAGCACCTAAAGGGGCTCCAAGAGAGCTGGAGAGGGACATTTGACAAGGGCATGGAGTGACAGGACAAAAGGGAATGGCTTCAAACTGACAGAGGGCAGGTTTTGATTAGATATTAGGAAGAAATTCTTTACTGAGAGGGTGGTGAGGCCCTGGAACAGGTTGCCCAGAGAAATTGTGGATGTCCCATTCCTGGAAGTGTTCAAGGCCAGGTTGGATAGGGCTTGGAGCAACCTGGGATAGTGGAAGGTGTCCCTGCTTATGGTGGGAGGTTGGAACAAGATAATCTCAGAGGTCCCTTCCAACCCAAACCATTCTATGACATAAAAGAGGAAGAACATGAGTTTTATCCCGAGTTCACTCATGGACTCTCTCTGTTTCTGAGTCACCAAAGCCCCTGCAGTGAAACGTGCACCTGAAACTCAGGAGCAGCTTCACCAGCTCCTACAAGACAGGAAGGTTACACCTGCTCATCACTGGGCTTGAGCTCTTCCCTCCCTAAATCTATTCTTCCCTATTTGTGAATACAGGTCATTATACCCATTTCCTATAAGGAGTGGCTGAAAGAGCTGGAGTTGTTTAACCTGGAGAAAAGGAGGCTCAGGGGTGACCTTATTGCTTTCTACAACCACTTGACAAGAGGTTATAGATGGGTGGGGGTCGGTCTCTTCTCCCATATAACAAGTGATAGGATAAGAGGAAATTACCTCAGGTTGTGACAGGGGAGGGTTACATTGGAAATTGGGAAAAATTTCTTCACTGAAAGGGTGGTTAAGCATTGGAATAGTGGTGGAAACACTATTCCTGCAAGTGTTCAAAAAACATGCAGATGTGGTACTTAGGAACATGGTTTAGTGGTGGACCTGGCAGTGCTGAGTTAATGGTTGGACTCAATAATTTAAAGGTCTTTTCCAACCCTAGTGATTCTATGATTCAATGATTTCTGCACATATTGCCCAACAACACATAGAAAGCTGCCTCATCATGAGCGTTAAAGCCAACAGGACCCTCACTGATCTCAGCTACAGTGAGAAACACAACAATGCAACTTCTGCAGTGTTGAAGTGAGTGTTAAGGACAAAAAAACCAAAGGAGTGAGTTAACTTGTTCCAGGAGTTAATTTTCACCATTGATGAGAGAGAGGATCAGCGGGACCTAAAAGCCTGGTTTTCAGACTTGCTGGATGGAGGTAACATCATACTTTGCCATGTTTTGTAGGAACTACATTTGGGTTTGTTGCACAGACACTGTGCAGTGAGAAACCATGAGAAACCACAATGGCTTCTTTGTTCTTTTGGGAACAAAGGCTATCAGGCTAACACTTGCCTTTTCCTTGGGTGCCTGCTGCACCTTGGGTAGGAGCCAGACCACTCATTGAATCAGCATAATTTACAGTCTAGGCCTCAGCGAGTTAATCCCATGGGATAACTCAACTGCAAGAAAACACTTCAGCTGTGTTCAGTCACGGGAATTGTTGAAATGCACCAGGTAAATTAAACTCATCATAAGAAGGTAACATTTCCATATTCTGCTATCCAGGCAAATTAAATGCCTGCCTTATGACAGGAATTCCCTATGGCTACTCATTTTGGAGCTGTTCCTCAAGCACTTCAGGCAGGTGTTGTAGCTCGTTTGGCTATGCAAATATTCCTTATCTGCTGGAAAGGAGGGCAGATACTTTCCTATCTTTCCTAAGAAAGTCAGGATAGTTATTGACAGAAAATAGAGAGGTAAATTCAATTGCTCAGAAACTCAGGAATTCTGGAAAAGTCTGAGCATCCTATGGATGGTCACGCAAAGAAGCTGCAGAAACCAGAGCAAGGAAAGGTATGTGGATTAATCTGTCAGTAATTAACTCCTTTCCACACTATTGTGGCTGTTCTTGCTCCATCACCTTCACATCTTCCTTCCCATGACTGCCCCTTTGTGGAAAGAAAGGACAAATGGAATTCCGGCTGCACCAAAGCAAGATGCAGGAGAGGGGAAATCCAATTAGGGATCTGGAGATGTCCAGGAAGGCAATGCTGGCTCCTGCCTGCAAGCCTTATGTGGTAAATGTGGTGTGGGCTTTTTGACCACATGGAAACCCAACGTTGCTTACAGGGCAAAAAGACTGGTCATCTCCTGCTGGAACAACAGATCCACAAACTCTGGATTTCTGTGGCAAGAAAAACATGTATGAGGGCTGTCACACGAGTTAATGTCATGTTAGATGCAGCACCGGCCTGCAAGTCCTTTTATCTTCCACTCCGGCAAAGGTGAGCTGAAATGTTTCCAGACTTTTCCTCAGTATAAAACTCTGGAGCCTGGAAGATGTGTGTTTTCCACAGAAGACTGGCTGTTGGCCTGTGTAACCCTTATCTGCCCAGTCCATGCACAGTCCCAGCACACACCCACAGTGACATTCTAACAAACCTCTGCCTCCAGGTGGTGTTTCAGATCCTTTTCATTTCAGTAAATCCAAATGGCACTTCCACTGGTGTGCGGTGTTGCCTGGGATAGAGTTAGTTTTCTTCATAGTAAGTGCTGTGGGGCTGTGGTTTGCATTTGTGCTGAAAAGAGGGTTGATAACACAGAGATGTTTTTGGTTTTGCTGAGCAGAGCTTACACAGAGCCAAGGCCTTTTCTGCTCCTCACCCCACCAGTGAGGAGGCTGAGGGGACACAAGAAGTTGGGAGGGGACACAGACAGGACAGCTGATCCCAACTGAGCCAAGAGATATTCCAAACATTCAACATATAAAACTTGGGCAAGAAGAATTAAGGGGAGACATTTGCAGTGATGGTGTTTGTCTTCCCAAGTCACTGCTATGTCTGATGGATCCCTGCTTTCCTGGGGATGGCAGAACACCTGCCTGCCCATGGCAAGTGGGGAATGAATTCCTTGTTTGGCTTTGTTTGCATGCACAGCTTTTGCTTTACCTATTAAACTGTTTTTAACTCAACCCACAAGTTTTCCTACTTTCACTCTTCCAATTCTCTCCCCCATCCCTCTGGAGGGAAAATGAGAAAACGTCTGTATGGGGCTGGGGTTAAACCACAGAAATTTGGGGCTGAAAACTCAGCTCAGATTTAAAGCCCCCATTTCAGGCATCACTGATTCTGTGGAGTTCAGAACACTTGGCACTCCTAGAGGTACACTAACACCCAAATACCTGTCTTAAACTTCAATTTCAGATTCACGGTGGATGAGAGAAAAAAAAAATGGTGGAATGACCTGGAAGATGAAAATCTGTTTTCTCAGCTACTGAGAAGTCTTCTCCATTGTGTCTGTGTGCACCAAGATCTTACCAGAAAAAAGGGATTGTATGGACTCACAGTGAGATTTTCTGTTCCCATGGAAGTAAGCTCATTAACTTGCTGGGTGTTTAGACAAAAGCAGTCCTCATGACCACTCATTACAAATAACACAAAAGAAAGAATGGTCACATCTTTCACTTAGAAAAATGTTTCAAAGGGAAAACATTCAGTGCTTATTCACAGCAATGAAGAGTAATTTCAAAGCCCTTTGTTTTGTGCTAAACAACTGAAACCAACAGTATCCAATTTGCACAATATTTCATAGTGAAACTAAACTGTTTTTAACAAAGATACTGATCATATAATCAGAAAGGTTTGTGTTGGAAGGGACCTTAAAGACCATCTAGTTCCAACACCCCTGTCATGGGCAGGATGCCTCTCACTAGATGAAGTTGCTCAGGGCCCCATCCAAACTGGCCTGGACCACTTCCAGGGATGGGGCTTCTCTGGGCAACCTGTTCCAATGCTTTACCACTCTCTGAAGTAAAGAATTTCTTCCTAAATTCTAATCTAAACCTGCCCTCTGTCAGTTTAAAACCAATTTCCCTTGTCTTGTCTGCATCTGCCCAGACGAAAAAGTCCCTCTCCCTCCATTTTTATAAGCCCCCTTAAGGTACTGGAAGGTGCTCTAAGGTTTCCCTGGAGCCTTCTCTTCTCCAGGCTGAACAGTCCTTGCTCTCTCAGCCTATCTGATGCACATATGAAAGAAAAACACATACACCACTTATACACACAGATCCATGCACATAATACCTAATCCTGTCAGTACTTTCTCCTTCAGCTCCAAGAAAATGTAAGGGAAGGCTGGCTGTGGGTTAATATCATGTTTTTTTAATCCTCCTCATAATGGAATAAATCTTTCCTTTGTTCCTGACTGCAAACATTTTTGTGAGATTGTTTCTCCCACCAAGGTCAGGATTTTTTTTTTTACTGTTGCTATTTCCCCCAGATTCTGGGTGCATGTGTGTGCACAGACATGCCTGTGTAGCTCCAGCAAGAAATGAATGTGTCGAGTTTACCAAAACCAAAATTCCCACTACAGAAAATTGAATTGAAATTACTACTTGAACACTAAAGATGGTAGAGGGTTCTAAAATTCAATATATTCATAATTTTAGAAAAAAAAATAAATCCCAAGATGACTCCCTTTCCTCACCTACATTTGCCAGCAGTTGTATGACACTCAAATTTTGCTTTATCCCTGTGAGAATGAAGGACAGAAATGGCTCTGCCTTTGAGTGCTCCTGAGTATTGTCATATTGGTTTCTTTAATCTGACAAGAGGGAAGGAAAACAGTTTAGTACTCCTCATAGTATTCCTTCTGGCTTTAATCTTACATGGTAGAATGGGAATTCAAACCTAGATCTTGCTTTAAACCCAGAGTAAGCTTTTCAACTGGATTTCTATCATAAGCCAGGGTGTGAGGAATGCAGAAGAGGTCCAAATTTAATCTGTTTTGTAGTTGCTTCCCTGTTCCACGTGTGTAAATGACTTTAAATCACACTTTATATGTGTAAATGTAAATGTGTAAAATGCTCAGACAGACATTAAAGAGGCACAGTTCCATTCTTTGGTAGTAAAGACACAGGAATGAGAGACAGAACGCTCCAATTCTGGCCTTTTCATCAATAAATATTTAAGTATTCATTGAAAGTGGAAAAGGTGTAAGAAAAAGAAATCAATTCCTCCCTCTCTTCCATGTCTGAGCTGATGTGAGTGTTCCCTTTACCCAGTTGTGCATCAGGCTGAGATAATTTGATTAGATTTAAGGTAAAGTTGCTCTTTAGTTTCTCTCCAGATCAAAATCAGGAATGAATTAGAGATGGAGAATGTTCCCTTGTGATCCGCTCGAAAACCTGAGCCATGGAAAACCTGAGCCATGGAAAACCTGAGCCATGGAAAACCTGCCTATCTGTGGCAATGCAGCACCTGTGGAGCCCAAATCTACCCTGGATAGGGCAGGTATCCTCTGGCTCAGAGAGGTACTGAGCAGAGAGCAGGAGGAAACTCAGTTGTACACATAAAAGCTCATTAAAAACAACGAAAGAACGAATAACTCCTGAAAAATTGGCTCTCCAGACCGGTGAGTTTAACTGTATTTTAAGCTACTATGATATGCTTTGATTACATTCAACAACACACTACACATCAGAGTAACCAGCCCTTATGACCCAGGAAAAGCAGATGTAAATGAATATATGACTGAAGATCAGCACCTGCTACTGCCCAGACAAACTGTTGATTAAAAGCCACCACTAAGCAGTTCACAGTAAACACAGTGGCAAATTATCTATGACTAAAGAAGAAGCTCAGAAACTATTGCTAGCAGTAGATGGCAGAGAAACATTAAAAAAATAAAAGAGGAGGCAAAAGTGGCTATTAAAATATATTTTGTGCTTATAAAATTAGCCTTAATGAACTATAAAATAAATAACCCTCAATGAACTACAGCAACCACTTGCAATTATTTCTGTACTAATAAGGTTGGAGAATATATTTGCCATATATTGGTCATTAACGAGATATTATTTGAAATATGTAATTCAGCAAAGGGGAAGTTGTTACAAATTAAAGGGATTCCAGGAAATTTGTTTGTCTCTCACCCCACAGCAATATTTCAGTGTCAAAGGAGAAAATTTCCTAGGCCAATAAATACACAAATTTGTTCGTACAAGATGAAATGCAGGTTTTATAGCTTCTCTCTTGCATTAAATTTCCTCTCTATTGTCTTTTCAATGCTGTGTTTTGGAAAAAATGTAAATAAACATTAGCTATTGGGTTCTGCCTTGTACAGAACATTTAATAGGAATCCTTAATTGCATGTTGTAAACATAATACAAATAGTGGTTACAAAACTAAGAATGATTTTGTTCCAAATAATCAACAAGAGTGCCTCTTCACAGAGAAAACTCTTAAAAGGCACAGTGCTATACATCAAAACCACCCAATCCTTGCAAGAATTAAAATGGAGGTAATTCCATTTCTGGCATAAGAAAGAAACTCTTTTTCATTGTGAGGGTGGTAACAGGGTTCCTCAGAGAGTCTGTGGGATCATCATCCTCAGAGTTGCTCAAGATCTGACCAAATGCTGCCCTGACCATCTGGTCTAAGTGCTTTGAGGAGGCACTTGGACCACGTGAGCCCTGGAGGTCCCTGAGAACCTCAACCCTCGTGTGGTCCTGCAAGGCACTTGCATTTTGGAAGTCTGGCTTTTATTTAAGTGAGGAGATGTACAACCAAATCAATCCAGGCTGGGGGATGAACAGGTCAAGAGCAGCCCTGCTGGGAAGGACTTGGGGGTGCTGGTGGAGGAGAGGCTGGACATGACCCAGTAACATGCACTGACAGCCCAGAAATCCAAACATATCCTGGGCTGCATCCAAGGCAGTGTGGGCAGCAGGGGAGAGAGGGGATTCTGCCCCTCTGCTCTGTTCTAGCGAGATCCCACCTGGAGTGTTGTGTCCAGCTCTGGGATTCTCATCACAAAAAGGACATTGACCTGTTGGAGTGAGCCCAGAGGAGGCCACCAAGATGACTGGAGGGATGGAGAACCTCTGCTATGAGGAGTCCTGTGACTTGAGCACAAGTCCTATGAGGAGAGGCTGAGGGAGCTGGGGTTATGTAGCCTGGAGAAGAGGAGGATCAGGGGAGACCTCATCACTCTCTACAACTACCTGAAAGGAGGTTGTAGCCAGGTGGGCATCAGTCTCTTCTCCCAGGAACCAGCAGTAGGACAGGAGGACACGGTATCAAGCTCTGTCAGGGGAGGTTTAGGTTGGATATTAGGAAGAAATTTTTTACAGAGAGAGTGATCAGCCGTTGGAATGGGCTGCCCAGGGAGGGGGTGGAGTCACCGTCCCTGGAGGTGTTTAAGGTGAGACTGGATGTGGCATCAGTGCCATGGGCTGGGAACCACGGTGGGGTTGGATCAAGGGTTGGACTTGATGATCTCGGAGGTCTTTTCCAACCCTGTTGATTCTCTGATTCTATGAAAGGCTGAGACAACTGGGATTGTTTAGCCTGGAAAGGAGAAGATTTTAGAGAGACCTTATTGCAGCCTTCCAGTACCTGAAGCAGTTCTACAAGAAAGATGGAGAGGGGCTTTTTACAAGGGGAAATGGGCTTAAAATGAAAGAGAGTAGATCAGATATTAGGAAGAAATTCTTCACTCAGAGGGTGGTGAGACCCTGGCACAGGTTGCCCAGAGAAGCTGTGGCTGCCCCATCCCTGGAAGTGTTCAAGGTCAGGTTGGACAGGGCTTGGAGCATCCTGGGCTACTGGAAGGTGTCTCTGCCCATGGCAGGGGGTTGGAATTAGATGATCTTCCAATCTAAGTCATTCTAGGATTCAATGAAAAAGCAGATGCCTTGAAAATATTCCACAGATGATAACAGCTTTTCTATTTTTATCTGAAGACTAGACAAACAATCAAAAGGGATCAAATTACTGCTCTTTAATGAGTTCCTGCTTGTCAGCTGAGAGGCAGCAATGGTTGGGATGTTATTTTGATGACATGACATCAAAACTAATGCATTTTCTTCTGCACCCTCAGCAGGCTGTCCATGGACAGCTACAGCAGGTCAGCTGACAAGAGGAAATTCAATCAACCACAGCAAAGTGCAAATTGAAATGATCTCCACTCCACCTTGCTCATTGTGTCAGTGACAAGAAACTTTGCCCACCTTCTGAGTCAGGATGATGAGATTCCTTTGAGATGCTCAGTTGTAAATCTGGTTTCTCTTTGTACAAGTCCTCAACACAGTCATTTCTGATGATCTACTCGTGGAAGGAATTAAATGGTTTATGCACTATAGAGCAAAGTCATGCAACACTGGAATGTGAAAACCCCATTTCAGTGTCAAAAAAAAGGCTATTAATTGAGGAATTAATAATCTGTCAAAGTTTAAGCAATTTCCTTACCAAATCCAAAAGTAAAAAAGCCATTTCTCCAACAGTTTTTTAGGAAATAAAGACTAGTGATTACTAAAGTCAAAAGTTTCCTTTTCCAGATACATCTAAAAAGCCTATTTTGAGAGCTGAAGCACATTCTGTAAATGAATGGCTGTTGTGAAGCAGATTCCAACTCCTTTTAATGCCTAATGAAACTACAAGGAATATTTCAGAAAATACACCGAGTGCAATGGACTTATAATTCTCTTTTTAAAGTTATTTTGAGAATCTCTCAGAGAGATGATTGCAAATAGGAGTTTACTATTTATATATTGAGCAGACTATATAGAATTAAATATATATTATCAAAATGTAGACATTTCTAATTCTATCCAAAGAGGTGAATAGCTAATAAATGCATGGTAACCACTACATTATAAAGAGTGCAGAGAAGTGGGATTTTTAGAATTTTTATATTTTTATGAAGGCCTAGGAAGAAAAGGAAGCCACAGAAACAGCCTCGAATAAGGCCTCTACTCCTTGCCTGATTTCTCAGTTTTTAAGATACCTCCCATATAATTTTGGTTGTTTGGAGAGAATCATGTGGTTGCAAAGGAAAACATAACAAACTGCAACACATCATGGGATGGGACCATTTCCCAAACAGAGTGACCACCAGCAGGGCTTCAGTGGAGATGGCTGGGATAAAGCACAGCAATTTAAAGAGAATATCACTTGTAATGATTTTCCTCTGACACTGAAATGCTGCCCAACCCGTTGGACACCAAGTTGTTGAGCTTGCAGTTCCCTAAGACAGAACTCAAATTTTGGCACTGAAGAAACAGAACAATCTTCTCATCTACTTCACCCTGAGAGGTAGAAAACCAAACAAACTGTCCTCTCTAACATCACTCTTCATGAAGAGATAATCACAGAAGTGCTGCCTTTCTAAGAGGCTTTCCTGCTGGGACTCTACATTCTCAAGCTAAATTGACAAAATATTTCTCCTTTAAAACACTGTTACCAAAGAAAACCTCCTGTGCTGCTTTTTAGGTTTTGTTCCAGAGAACATTGATCCAAAATTACTTTGCTTTGGCACCATCACCAAGGATAACAGTCATGAAACACTTTCAAGCAGCTTCTATGACAATGAGAATCATTCTCTGTCATGTAGTGAATGGCACTGATGAACTTTGTGCTGCCCTATTCCCAAGAAAATCTAGGAGGACATGAAGTGGTCTCCAAGCTGCTCTATCACTCCCCTCCTCAGCAGGATTGGGAAACAAAATGGAAAAGAAGTGTGGGTTAAAGTAAAGGCAAGTCAATAAGGCAAAATCAAAGAAGCAAAGGAAAACAAGAGATTTATTCCCTACTTCCCATTCACAGGCAATGTCCAGCCAGTTGAGATGACTGAATGCTGCTGAAACATATAGAACTTGTGGGTTTTGTTGGATCAATACATGCCAGCACAGAACTGGCTGCTCAGGGCCTCCCGTTCCCCCCCTCCCACAAAGCTCTTCACTCAACAGCAACAACTTCACCTATCTCCCCATCACACCCAGGTCAAAAGGAATTGCTCCTCACAGAAGAATAAACTGCTTCAGATCCTCAGCAAAAAGAACCACACACCTTCCCAGACTGACTTCACTGCAAGACCACTCACCCCAGAGTCAAGGGGCACCAGGATGAATCACAGAATATGCTGAGTTGAAAGGGACCCCTGAGGAATGATGGACTCCCTTGTGCTGATCTTTGCTCTTGTCCCTCTCACAACAGCAAAAACTCACTGTATTTTAGGGGCTGGATGAGACAGATAATTCAAGTGAAAATATCAGCCAACAGGGGTGGAGTGATGTGAAAGGAATTTATTAAAACTCTGTGTTGCTCTTATAAAGAGTTTAATCCACTCTTCTCCTGGGGGCTGCTGATTTCTGTCTCAGAGAACCCTCCTGAGCCATTAATCACTGCAACTGCTCCCTCCATCAGACATCACTGCTCCTGGGGAACTGAGACTGCCCATAAGGAAGAGGATACTTGGAACTGACTAATTCAAAAATATTTTAGACAAACATTTATAACAATCTTTTCCAAATCGAGACCAAAATTTTAAGTCACCTCAAGCCATATTTAGGCAGTTAAAGGAATGACTGGTGTTGTCCATAACTGTAACTGAAACATCAGCTTTCCACATGGTATTTCCTTGAGCATCTGTGAATGAGACACTACGTGAGGCCAGCAAGACCATTGGTCTGGATGAACACACCCATTTTTGTGCTGTTTCGCAGTTCAAACCGAACGTGCTGAAGCTCAGCCTCTTCTGTCAGGTCCTTGGAGGTGGTTAAAGACGTTACAAAGCATAAATAATTACTGTCTTCAGATCGCTTTGGGAAGTTTAGATCAAAGACTGGGCATCCATCTGAAGGGTCAAAATAATTCACAGCCACAGGGGGAGTATCCCATTTTCCTGCTGATTGCAAGGAAACCTGAGATGGGATGAAGAAAGCTGCTGACTCTTCCAAAGTCCTACTGACTTTGGATTCAAATCAATGGATTCAAGTTACTACAAGTTAATTGAGCTGCAGGAACTGTCTGCATGTCAGCTCTCAAGCTCAGGCAAAGGCAACATAATCCATCCTCCCTTAACTCTGTTTCGCAGTAGATTTAATGATCTGGCATTTCTGTGAAGCTTATAAAGACCAAAGAGCATGAAGATGGGCAACAATCAAGGTCGCTCTGAAACACATTAAATCACAACCTGAGCATGTGATGTCCTATCAAAATATGAATATATTTGAAGGATTGGAAGAGATGTGTATAAGTAGTGAAAACTTTTTGAGAGTTTTCTTAGAGAAATCCTTAGAAATTATTCTACATATTTCCTGGCAGTTCTGCCTTTCTTGGCCTGTTATTTTGAGGGATTTTTTTTTGCATAGAGCAGACTCTTTTCTCTTAAAATTTCTTTTTCTACTAGTAATCATTTCTCTCTTTTACACATTTGTGGCACAGATTCTAATGTGCTGTCAGGGAAATAATTTAGCTGAGGGAAATGGAGATGCAACTATTGGAATCAGGAAAGTCTTAAAGAATACAAATGTTATCCTAATTTAAGAAATTGGGCCAAATCATAAACCCAGAGCCATTACATGTTATTCAGTGAAAATTCAGATCTCGATTCAGATCATTTTTGACTTATTTAAATTTTAAGCAAAAATTACTGCAGAATCAGGATGTGCCTCACTCTTCTTGCCTGAGCAAAAATTGAGCAAGAATGTCAGGATCCAGCAATTAATTATAGACTAAAAGACAAGAATGGAAACAACAAGAACTGACATCTGACTCTAAATGTAGGAGCCTTTTCAAAGTAATAGGATACGGAGGGGGGGGGGAAATTTTGCAGGGATATTGATTCCTGATTGTGCTGCAGAACAAACATGGCAGCAATGCCAGAGCCAGGGCAGAGGGCTGAGTTATTTTAGGATTTCAATGACAGCTGTCAAAAATACTGTGACCCTTATAAAGCTTCAAATATTGAAACAAGCTTGAAAACTGAGCCACTCACAGAGTTATTAAGCCATATATAGATGTGTGTAAAAACAGAGGCACTAAGTAAAGCCCTGTGATATCAATTTAAAAGGCAAAAGCAATGCCATGAAACATCCCTGTCTGTGTTTTGCCCTTATTTGCAAAGTTCCTTGGGTTGAATGATTGCTCTGTTCAACACTGAGCAGGAGCTGCTGTGCTCCAACAACACGACACTGCCAGGGAGAGATGCACTGGGCAAAAGTCACAATTCCTGTTGTGTGTGTCAGGAGAAGGTGCCCAGACTTGCCTCCTGCTTGGAAGGAACACCAGAGCTGTAAATGCCAAGTATCACAAAGCCACTTGTCAATCTTTCCTTCTCTGCCTCCCACAGCCCTCCTGACCCTGACACACACAGGGTGTGTGATTGCATTTGTTGGTGGGATCAGGTACAGAACACAGGGATACTTCAGTGCATGAGGTATTAAAAAACCTAACCAACCACAAGTCAAAAAACATAAGGTCTGAAAGAAAGGGAAAAAACTCAAACACCAGAAATGGACTGTTTAAAATAAACTGTCTGAGCTTCATCCCCACTGATCAGGTTACATAAAACACTTAATCACATAAGAAATCCATAAATGAATTATGCAGGGAAAGCTGTAACTGTGAAGGAAAGCAAAACAATCCAAACTAACCTAATATCTTCTATTTTTCTATGATACATAATTCAATTTAAATTCAAAACAAGGCAGTTGCATGTTCAGGAAACACACACTTAAAGCTGGATTATTACTTTTTCATAAAGACTATAGCCTTGCTCGGGAGATGCTGTCCAAGATGTTACGTTAGATATTAGAAAAATAATCTTTACTGTGAGGATGGTGAGGCACTGGAACAGGTTGCCAGAGAAGTTGTGGATGCCCCATCCCTGAAATTGTTTAATGCCAAGTTGGATGGGGCCTGAGCAACCTGATGTGGTGGAAAGTGTCCCTGCCCACAGCAGGGGGCTGGAACGAGATGATCTTTAAGATCCCTTCCAACCCAAATTGTTCTATGATTCTATGAATTTTTATCTGTACATTCAAGATCACATGGTGAGTGTAATCAGAGTGGAACTCTTTGCTCAGGGTATTTCATATTTTAAAAGTTTATAATGTTTCAAAATGCAAATGGTCAAATTACCAGGAAAGGAATTACTCAATGGCTGTTAAAGATTTAATAACTATCTCCTATATCAGGAAGACTTTGAGCTCTAAGTCACTGAAGGTTGGGAGAATTTGCTGAATCATAGAATCATAAAGGCTGGAAAAGATCTCCAAGATCATCAAGTCCAACCTTTGACTGAACATCACCATGTCAACTAAAGCCTGGCACTAAGTGCCACATCCAGTCACTAATGATCACTTGTACTCCTGACTGTTGTTCTGTTTTCAATAGCTGAGCAACACTATCAACCATTGCATCATCCACCAAGAAGGGAAACACTGCTTATTCCTCTGGGGTTCTTGCCTCTTTATTCATTGGCACATTATAAGGCTGGAAAGCACAGTAAGCCCATGGGATTTAAGGAATCTCTATAGCAAAGTCTGTGTGCTCAGTCCAGCAACCTTTGTCTGATAGAAAGGTGTCTTGGTAAAGAGGAAGGCACCCTCTGTTGCAATGACTTCTTCCAAGAAAAGGGAGCAGTCAAGTCATCATTCCTTCTCTCTTTCTTTGCCTAACAGGATCGAGATGATTAAATTGTCACTGGAAAGTACATTTTCTAAACATCAACCCCATTTACCATCTTTCTCAAAGTTTGTCACCTCTATTTTCCTATAAATAATGCTTCAGGCTTAGGATTCCAACAGTCTTGATTGTCACTTTGGGTAAGTGTGCACTCATCCAAATGAGTCAAAAGAAGGGCACAGAAGGTCTGTCTAGATTGAAGAAATATTGACACTGTACAAAGATGTTTTTAGCAAAAAGGCTTCTCCCAGACTGCTGCTGCAATCCCGTCCTTTTACATGGGCACTGATGTTGGCAGCAAAAGGAGCAGCTGCAGAGCTGACACAGGATGTGCACAACGTGACCCAAGAGTTCCTGGGCTATTTTCCTAAGGTGTCAGCAAACAAACACACAGACAGAAGTCCTCAGGAGTTTCTCTTCATTCTCTGTACATGCTCTTCCCTCTCCCTGCCAGACAAAACTGCCCCAAGGGAGCAGTGACACACTTATGGCAGAGGCCTGGACAGGCAAAGAGTCGGGGCTCAGAGCTCTCCTGAACAGCTGGGCTCTCTGCACACACGGAGCCAGAACCAGGGGTGGCACAACTGCCTGCAAAACTCATGGGAAAAACTGCTTTTTACTTCTCAAGATACATAAAGTGATCTTTGCCCTGGAAGGAATGGGCTTGTCTGTCCAAGTCATGTCTGAGTTGTTGCGTTAAGATGAACCGTTGATTCAGTATCATTATTGCAAAAGTAGAAACATCAACCAAATAAAAATTAAAGAAAAGGAAGAACACTTTATATGCTAATTATCAAAACAATATTAATAATCATAGATATTAATGGCATCATTTCTTTGACTCACTGAATAGTGACCTTCATATTTCTCATTGCCACTCAGGAAAGCTAAAGAAGCCCCTACCTTTAATATCCTGGAAATGGCACTTAAACCACTGGAATGGAGTAGCTGGTGCTGTTTCTTTTGGCTCCTGAATTATCCAGCATGGAGCAAACTCTTTATGACATGTTAAATGGAAGTTCTTGCCAGTCATCACTGAATTTGGGATTTTATTCAGTGATTTGTCCTATGCCAACCACAGTATTTAGTAACTAGTTTCCTAACTTGCTTTCTTCCCTCTTGTTTTCTCTGAAGAGTCATGTAGAGCTGTTACACACTAAAATCCAGCTGTTCTCCCTCTCCCTAAAGTATGTAAGACAGTTTTATATCAACCAGTTTCTTGAGGTAGCTGAATCTTTAAATCCACTGATATTTTGAAATCCACTTATATTTTAAAACCCACTTGCATTAAAATTCAGAGTAGAATTGCATGCATCATTGTGGACATGGAAATCCTGAAAACATTCTGATCTGGAAATCTTCAAACTATAAATATGAAATCTGTTGCACACCATTTGGGTTAGGAACCATTTCTAAAGATCAGAAATCATACTTGTTCCAGTATAACTTAGTGCAGGTTCTGCCTACATTTTTACTGCTGGAGGATAACTCTTGTTTTAGAAGCTTAGTAATTAGTTTCAAAACTGATGATGAAAAGTAGAAGATTATATTTTTCCTAGGGCTCTCATTAGTATCTTTAGGTTCACTTCCCCCAAGACATGGATCTCTGAACAGAAGATTAACTTTAGTTTTCCAATGGAGTTTTATTGTAAGAATATTTTGGTTCTCTGACTTTCTCCACTTCAGGGATTTAGATTAAAATGTGTCTAGATGTAGCCAACTGATGATAAGATCTGTAATTTCTAGTAGATAGGAATATTTAACTGTGTTAAAAGAAATTGCATTATATTACAGATTATCATGATGGAACACATTTCCAAACTAATGCAGGGTAAAACCAGAGTAATGCAATTAAAATTATTGTAGTTGCTCTAGATTTAAATTATCAGGACAGATCGCTGTTTGCACCCATAAGCAGTGTCTCATGTAAAAGAGGGATAAAAATATACATAGAAATTAGATAGATAGATAGATGTGCTGTAAGAACATTGATATTCAGTCAATCTAAAGGACCATTTTTCTGATATCCTCACTTCAGGGCTGGCCAAACACCAAGGAAAATCCTTATAGCTATTTCTCCTTGCAATAATGTAGAGCTTTTGATCATCCTCATTCAAACCCAGTGAGGTGGTAGATATCCTTCCACAATTTCTTTTTTTTTGGTCATGCATAATTCCCAAATTTTGGCATCCACACCATCATGCCACAAGTAGTTCCAAAGGTTAAAAAGTGTGGAGAATCATCTTTCTGTGATTGTTTTGAACCACCCCCTTCTAGTTTTAGTAGAAAGGAGGCAATTCCTTCATCCTTGGGTGGAAGGAGAGCACTGCCAAGCAGCACTGAACTCTTATAAAAGCAAATAATTAAAAAAAATCTATCAATCCTTTGTGCTTTCCCTAAGGTGGTTCCAGAGGATAGCTCAGGCTAACAAGTCTCCACTTAAATTTTTGCAAAAGGTCCCAGTGAGCCTCAGTATAAGACAGGATCTACTAAGGACAGGAGTGATGTCACACATGCTTCATTCAAGTCTCTGAGGGACACGAGGGGTCTCTAAACTAAGAATTGTCCCCACCCTCCATTGCTTTCTGCCTCAGGGCTCCTACTTTTTCTCTGCAGGAAAAGTCTCACTGATATTTTTGGGTTCAGGTTTTACCAAGTTGGAACCTTTCCCATGATATCAGCCACACAGACCCTCTCTGGGTGGCAGAAAATCTGTAAATCTCATAATCTCCCCTTGAATAATGGCCGGGAAACCTTCTAAAGAAGGAGACAGCTAGAGATGCTTTGTATCAGAGGAGATTATCAGAAATAATTTGTGAGTCATTTTCCAGGGGTAATGAGGCAAAAGAAAGGAAAATAAAAACTTTCTTTTTGTCTTATACTTTACATTTAAAGTACAGTCTTTACAGAGACAATATGTCACAGATCATACTTCACCAGTGGGATGAAGTTGTTTTGATATCTCACTATATTGCTGAGGTTACAGCCCAGTCCTCCTACTAGAGACCAACACTCCTTTAGGTGTAGATCCAGGGCAAAGATCTCCAAAAATCCCTTTTTATTTTTCATCCCCTACTGAAATCTCCAGTTGTTTGTTTTTCTGCCCCTCAAGAGAGTCTCTTTGTAACATCTCAGAAGGTAAGTGTGCTTTGCAACATCTCTGGGCTGTTGGATTGTCCCTGACTCTGCTTCAATCTGGAGTCTCTAACACTGTTTCTGTATCTCTAATTCATATGGAGTCAGGATCTATCAGTCAGAATTGCTATGAGATCCATGTAAAAGCAAGCCCAGCACAAACAGCAGAGAAAAGGGTAATATAATGTTTTGTTTGAATATCACCCTGGCTCACATTTCAGGACCCACTAAGGCTATTTCTGAGACAGAGAAATATTTTAGTAGGCCGGACCTGAACCTGCAGGTGAAGATATTTTTTTCTTACCATAATCAGCTCCCTAAACTGTCTCTCAGCCATCTCACAGAGTGTGATAAAAGACTTAGTTAAAGGCTTTTACCTGTGTAAACCACAACCAGCTCAGCGCTTGACAGAGACCGCGATGATGATGACAATGAGCACCAGAACAGCCAAGGCGATGGAGAGGAGGCAGCACTTCATCTTCCTGGCTCGTAGCTGAGAGGAGAAAGACAGAGAAATAAATACATGGATCTTTAATGGGAAGATGAGAGTAAATTCATGAGAAAATGTTGCTTTTCTTTCAATGAAAAAATAGCTATTTGAAAGCAGTCAGTGCAACATGGAGAAATTCTCTGGTTTTTTGGACTTCCAGTGAAAATCCCCCTTGAATACAACACCTTCTCTACGCTACTTTCTTCCTGCCTAAATCATTGTGCCACACTAAATATCCAGGCTTTGCTTGGAGAGCTGGACTTGGGTAAGGCTGCTTGGTTTGGTTTTGATTGGGGGGTGTCAGATCTGCTTTCTGGCTGGCAGGAGAAAACAGTCTCCTGTGAGATAAAGAAGTCCCTCTCCACTCTGCTGTGCAATGAAGTTGAGACAAGCAATAACATGGACTGTTTGCAGGGCAGGCAAATATACTTCCAATATTAACCACCCTGATTTCATTCCATTTCAAATACAGAAAAAGAGATTCTACAGAGTTTTAACTTTTATGCCTGTTTCTACTTCAACCCATCAGCCTAACCAGTGACCTCCATGGACATAATGTTATTTATTCCTATTTAAAATCTTTTGCAATAATTCAATTCCTTTTTAGATGGATTAGAAGGAGGTTGTTTCCATGATCCCACAGTGTATGTTATCTTCTTATCCAATACACACACAAAAAAGTATCTTCAATGAAACAGTTAACTCAGACATTTTCCTTGAGACCAGATCAACCAGTCCTGCAGCCACCAGACTTGGTAACGTCATCTTGATATGAAAATATTTATTTATTTATTTTTCAACCCCCAATCAAACTCATTCTTTTATTAAAGTGTGTATTTCCAGACTATTGGGTTTTTTTCACATTAAGACACTGTGTTGTCTTGCCTCCCTGGCAGATAATCAGTGAGTCATCTTGGCTCTCCATCAGCTTTTCAGTTACTCACACAGATATGTTTTCTTTGGGTTTGGGAAAAAGAAAAAAAAAAGTGCTTTAAATACATCATCTCATGTGCATGTGTTAAGAAGGATCTTTTTGTCAGGCATGAAAGGAAAGAGGTGTGCAAGGGGATTCCCCAAAACCTTACTTTGGGGTACAGATTTGTTCACACTTTTCCATCAGTTTACTGTGAATCTTTGGGGAGAATAAAGGTGGACAAGGGCTCACAGAAATTATTGTGAGGCCCTGGCACAGGTTGCCCAGAGAAGCTGTGGTTGCCCCATCCCTGGAAGTGTTAAAGGTCAGGTTGGATGGGCTTGGAGCAACCCGGTCTGCTAGAAGGTTTCCCTACCCATGAAAGGAGGCTTGGAACTGGATGATCTTTAAGGTCATTTCCAACCCAAACCATTCTATGATTTGGGTTCTCTTTAATATTTTTTTTGCCCCCCACAAAGTGTTGTTTCCTCAGGGTTGCTCCACAACTGGAGCTTTAATTTCTAGAAGGGTAACTGCAGTGCACTCTGAAAGCTCAGTACATGAGACAACAGACCTGCTAAACCATCCCCTCTTATTTTAACCTTGATTAATTCCAAGTCAAACCAGGAAACCTCTGCTCCCGACTGCAAACTGTCTCGAGGCACTTCGGTGTCCTTGTCCAACTCTAAAATGTCAAAGCCTGTGTTTGGTCAGCAGAGGACGCTGATGGGTCATTTAGCTTCAAGCAGCAGCCTCAGGTAATCCTGAAAAGCAGCTTCAAATGCTGCACAATTATCACTTCAGAGGGCTTTTCCATCATTCCCTTTGCAGAGAGATTCCCCTGTTTTCCTCCTTCTACCCTTACAAAGTCCTATTCACTCTAATTTTGCATTTATATATTCTCGCCTCCTTCCTAATTTTCTTGGTTTTAACCAACTAAAGCAAATATAAAACTCAACCATAAACAAATTAAGACTGATCAGAGGTAGGAAAAATGCAGCCTAGCCTCTCTTCTGGTATTTGGTCCACATTTTATGAGCTTGTCCTGGCTGGTAAGTCAGGATAATGATTCCTGCTGTTTACAACATCTCTTAGTAGATTTAGTATTTCACAGTCTTAAAATCTGGGACAGGATTCTCCTGTTTATTCCTAGTTCTTTTTTCTTATTTTATATTTCAGCAAGGAAAATGTTCAATATTTCGAGTTCCTTTAGTCTCCAGCCATAAATTTGTACATGCTGGTGGAGCACTAGAAGCTGTTCCTGAGCTCTGCCTGATCACACCACCTTTTCTACAGATCCTGAGGAAGAGTGGCTGGATATCCCAGCTTCTGTTTGTCACTTGGTTAAAAAAATACTGATATTTGAGCAAAAGGCAGCAACTCCCTTCATTCTACAGGTGCCCAGGCTGCTTCAGGAAGGGCTATGGAATCATCCCTTCACATGTAACTTGACACAAAGGTTGGACTTGATGATTCTGGAGGTTTTTTCCAACCTTAATTAATATTAGAACAGAGCAGGTTGTACAGATTGTCTCACCAGATAGGATCTGTAGACCATGGTGTGGGCACCCTCACCTGAATATTACATAAATCTATGTTAATAAACAACATACATAATAATATCACATCTAACAACTCTGGTTATTATGTCCAGTTCAGGTTAACAGAATCTGAGATTATAAACCGTGTCTTAATGCCCCACTGTCATTCTTGAGGGAACTTGTGACACAGAGAGAAACTCATGCCTATATTTTTAATAACACCAAGGCAACAACACCCACTGGAAGCACATCAGCATCAGAAATGTAAGCACTCAACAGCTAGGTAATGTTGCATTTCCCATTATCTATATTATTATTACTATTATTTATTTTTTTCCCCTCTCCCTCTCAGGCAGGATTTCTGCCTCACTCAGTAAATGAGTAATTATTATGCCGTGCATATCATGTATCTTTATAAATTTTGTATACCTATTCAAGTTTCCTTGGGACATCCATCTACAGTCATGTTCACATGAGACCACACAAACCTTTCACTTTATGCAAAGTTCCTAATTTTCCCATGGGAGTTTCATGACAGCAGAATCACATAGTTAATACTTTCTATCTCAAACACCCCAAACATCAATGCAATGATTGGGTTGTATCCATTTTAAGTGAAGGAAGTGGAGACATTTCATGAGGGAAAGCATGGCTGATCTCAAGAGAATTCCAATTTTCCAAAGGAATAAAAAAATAAAAATAAAAAAAGAAGAATAATAAAAAATGAATAAAAAAGCAAATGTGATTCATCATGTCATTCCTTGAATCAAAGTTAATCTACACATACATGGAAATAGTAAATTATATCCAAACCTGTAATGGGTTTATTTCTCATGGCAGATCCTACTAGGTTTCTGCCAAAGTATTAGAGGTCTCAGAACAGCAGAGCCACAGCCACAGAAAAGTTAAGGACAAATAAAAAAACCCAAAAACAAACAACCCACAAAAAGCCAAACCATCTGTAAAATGAATCATTTATTTTACAACATAATTCTTCAGAGAGCTTTGCATTTTTATAGCGTTTTCCACACGGCCGACTCTTCTTTTTCCAGCTCTTCTTTTTCCAGCTCTTTCTGTTTTAACTGCTGAAGATCTTTCTTTCTCACTTGCATTAGGGCTATGCCCCGTCCTCCTTGACTCTCCTGGGCACAGGGAGCTCCAAGGCAACGTGTCCCCCTCTCAGTTCCTGCAGCTACACCCACAGTCGCTCAGAGGAGCAATCTGAGATCATTTTGCCCCCCAGCTTCCACTTGCACTTGAAGCACACTCGGATGTTTACAAAGACAAGGCATTCCTAGAACAGCAGATGGATCAACACCTGAAGTGCACTCTTAGTACAAGCTGAATTTTGAGAGTCTTACCCTCAACTTCAAAGAAGTATCAAGAAAACTCGAGTAAGTGTTTTGTTGTTTGGTTGTTGGTTTTTTCCCAGAGACCTGGAGGTTTTGCCAAACACTCCTAGAGGTCACATGGCTGCTTTCTCCATCTTTTTCTTGCTAAATTGCAAAGCTCTGTCCACATACAGGAGCTGACAGAATTTAACAAAACCTCCTAAAAAACATGTTTTATCCAGGCAAACTTGTATCCTGACAATCCGCTTTGGAAAACACTGATTCCTGTTAACTATTACTTAAAAAATGAGTATCTAAATAGAGACATAGAAATCAAGGCAACAAACAATTTCAGGCTGAATTTGGGAAAAGTTCAAAGCTACTAGATTATCTTCTGCTAGAAAATGTCTGAGAAGTAATTATAAGCTCAGTATCTGATTTAATCTTAATTATATTAGCTTATTCTAAACCTTGAATGCTATGCTGCAGCACTGCTCTGGTTTTTCAGCTCTCTTCCCAACCTGTTGTAAGTCTATTACCCAGAACACCTCAAATTTGTTGATTAAATTGCAGTGAATCTATTTTCATTCTACACATTTTCCCAAGATGAAAAGAATCCAGCGTGGGACAAACCCCCCCCTAATCCTGTAGCAAGATGTAATGGCTTTTTACAGTTATTTTTGCAAGGCTCTCGGGGTTTTTTAGTAAAATAGGTAAAGATATATTTTAATCCTGACAGAAGCTCTTTAAACACACATGTGAAACAGGAGTGAAAAGCAAGGAAGGGAGGAACAAAGGCTATTTAGGGACACAGCTGAGAAGCACTTTATATTGACAGGAAAACTGGATGTGACTGAGACTGAAAGAAGCCTTTCCTTCGTTGTTTCAGAAAATGAAGCTGCAAGTCATATTTTACAACCTAGAAGTTATTTATTTCTTGGGGGTGAAATGTGAAATGTTGGAAGACATTTTAATTATGTCACAACAGATAGTTAAGTAATTAAAAACCATTAAAGCCCATTACGGCCTCAGGCCCAGAGAAGCAAGTTTCATCTTGGAAATTCCTAAGCAAATACATTTACAAGGAGGAAAAAAATGTTTTCTTGCTAAGGATTCAAAAACTAGCTGGGGCCACGCATTGATAATAGGAGAGGCTAAAGGAAATTGTTTTCTCTGTACTTATATTGAATAGAAAAAAAAGTAAAAAGCACTTGAATCATGTATGGAAATTCAGCATCGAGCTTTCCTACCCTCTGTGGGTTGGTTAAACTTTGCACTGCAAGGCAGGATGGTCAAGACTTCTCAACTGCCTCCACAAAGGAGATGAAAATCCCTAGAAACAGGTATTTTAGTTCAGGCAGGGATTTGTACCAGAACAGCTGCTCTATTCTGAGAACATCAGAGCATGTGACAACACCTTAGAGTAGAGACACCCCCTGTCTCTACTCCATGGTCAGGGCATTTTCTAGGTCTCCTGCAGAACAGAATCAGTGGGCAGGGTGCTTTCTTTAGCTAAATTAATCTCACCAATATCCCACCTTTTATTCCATCTCTCCCTAGTCTTAGTTCTTGCCCTTGGATAAGGATGATGAGGGTAACCAAAGAGTTTCATCCAACATGGTTAACCCAAGACCATGTGTCTCTGTCCCTCCCTCCTGCAATGCCAGATAATGTAAACCTTTATGGAATCACTGAATCATTAAGGTTGGAAAAGACCTTTAAGATCGAGTCCAACCATCAGCCCAACACCAACACCATGTTCACCACTAATCCATGTCCTCAAGTGCCATATCCACACATTTTTTGAACATTTCCAGGAACAGTGAGTTCACCACTCTCCTTGTTTGCTTGACAACTCGTTCAGTGAAGAATTTTTTTCCTGATATCCAATAGAAACCTCCCCTGGTGCAGCTTGACACTGTTTCCTCTCATCCTGTCACTTGTTACCTGGGAGAAGAGGTAGACAACCACCTGACCACAACCTCCTTTCAGGTATTTGTGAAGAGCAATAAGGTGTTCCCTCAGCCTCCTTTTCTCCAGGCTGGAGGAAAGGCCTAGACATACCCCAGGATTTTCAGTTTGGTTCTGTGGGCAAGAATCTGCCTCCTGGGGGAAAAGGTCCATTTTTCAATGATCATTCCTTAGGTTATTCTGGCAAGCAAGCAAGCAAAAATCTACCCTGCACTCAGTGCCAAAAGACACAGTGAGATGACCCATTTTACTCACAGAAATGCTTACATGTATTGTAACACAATCTTAAAACAACAAACAAGTCATGAAGCATTTTCAAACAGAGCCAGGATTATAAGAACTTCTGAAAGTACAGTTCCACTATTTGAGCAAAGAAACCATTGCAGCTTTATCTGCTCTGGAAATTTATTTCCTGCAAACCCATTCAGCAAATAAAACCAAAAAATTATTAAATGTAGTAACCACACAACATCAGCTGCCAGTTATCAGGTCAGGTCCTTTTAAGGGCTTCTGTTGGGCAATGAAAACCCACCTTGATTAATTTTCAAGTGCTGTTTCCTTCATTGTAAGATTAACAAATCTGTTTGACATAAAATGGTTCACTTTATATGCAAATCTCTGTAGAGAGTTTTGTGACATTAAAGAGGTTCATACAATTTTGTTCACCCTGCCCTCAGAGGTCATTTGGAATTGCATGAAAGCGTTTGTCTATGCCCTTAATATGCATTTTGAAAGCTAATTTGAGGTCTGCTGGATTGAGAGCCCAGGTCCTTAATTACGTTTGGACGTGTTTCTACAAAGATGATATTATGAATCTGAAACTGCTGTCATTCCAACACACAATAGCACAAGCTCTGCAGAAGGCTGGGGAGTTCTCATGGGAGAGAAAAAGGAAATATTGGAGCAACACAGCAGAAAATCAGACCTTGTAGATGTGTGGTTATCTCAAGCTTTATGTAAACATACAGAAGGGGAAAAAAATCCCTTTACATTTGCAACAGTGCTTTCGTTACTATTATTATTATTATTATTATTAATACTTCATATTCCATTTGCATTGATAAGATCCCTCAGCCAAGCCACACACAGTCACCTCTGATAAGAGAGTAAACACACTGTGTTATTGCAGTGGAAGGGAGGAACACGACCTTTAACGTGTGTACAAATTAAAATGCACTGACCAAATTTGGTGACCTTTATGGTATGGCTTCCTTATAGAGGAACAATGAATTTGCTATCAAATATCACTGCCTCTGCAGGCAGGCTGGAAAAGGCCAGTGATATTATTAAGCACTTACAGTGTTTTTAAATGAGAACAAAGTAGACAAGTTGCATATAAGTAAAACCCAGAAGATATGAGAGCAACAGGGAAAGGCCAGCCTACAGCAGCAAGGAAATATTTCACTTTGTTTTGACACATTGTTTTTTGGGCCTTTACTTCCACATCATTTCGACTGATTTCAACTTTCCCTTATGATGTTGTGTCTGTGTATTTGCCTCTTTCCACCAATTCTGTGCACTCTTCCCATTCCCCATAAATCTCTTCATGATTCTCTTCTTAGTAATTATTTTCCTTGCATTCATCCCTGGAAGTGTTCCAAGACAGGCTGCTTGAGGTCCCTAAGCAACCTGGTCTAGTGGAAGGTGTCCCTGCTTATGGCAGGAACCAGATCATCTTTAAGGTCTCTTCCAACTGAAACCATTCCATGATTCCACATGATTCTGTGATATATCCCAAGTGAAGCCAAGTGCCATCACTACGTATGATTCCTCAACATATCCTAATGCAATACCGTATTCTCTCCTCACATTTAGCAAGTGATAACCATCCAGGATTGAACTTCCCATTCCTGTAATCCACCTCAAGTTATTTCTTTTAAATGATAATATTGCAGCCGAATCAAAGAAAAAAACTACTGGAAAATATCCAAGTGTCCCACCCTGAAAAAGATAATGGAAACATTTTCTCTAGTGCCAACATGCTTTGGGGAAAGATCAGTGAAAGTGTACTTTTTAGTGTTTCTAGGAAATTCGGCTCAGCTTTGGAAAGATACGGCTTCTCTCAAACCCCAGTTCAGATACATTCATGACTAGTTCAAAATCTGAGATACTTTTCACCATCTGCACCCATCTCCTGTCAGTGTTTTCTGACACAGCACAGTGTTGTCTATGTTGGTTTGCCAGCCCCCAGCTGACAGGGCTGATGTCAAGCCTGTATACACAGATTTAATTGCTGCATTTCCTACCTTCTGAATGCTTGAATTAGCAATCCTAACATTCCACTAATGCACTTGTTTTTCTAATGGCTGAGCCATCATTTGTAATAACACATGATAATGGCTTACATTTCTATCATGTCTTTCAAGGCAGCAAACCTCCAACGTGATTCACAAATTCACTATAAAGAGGATTATTTTTTTTTTTTACCAGCACTGGAATGAAGCCACATTCCTCTGGCAGCTGTTTGAGTTCTACAGAGCAAACCCAGCCAGCAGCTTAAAGCAGGTCCTGACCAGTGTGTGCACCTGAAACACCAGAGACCACATTTTCCCAAACCAGAATTCCCCCAAGGCAGCAAAGCAAATGTCCTCATACTTTTGCAGAAACCACCTTGAGATGCTTAAAAGCCCCACACAGACTCATGGAGAACTTAATTCCCTCAACAATTTAAACCCAGGAACACATTTGCAAGGAGAGAAAATAACTTGCCACATTCAAGCAGTGCTGTGCTCAGAGAAAACTTTCTTGCTGAGCTGTGTTTATGAGTTAGATTATATTATTTTAGGAATAGGAATACTTGGCTGGATTGGAAAGGACTGTCTTTTTATCACCCTGCTGCTGATCTCAATGCTTTGAGCCCATCAGTTTTCACCCACCTCACTTATCTAGTCTGTAAATCATCAGTTCCTCTGTGAGAGAGTTGTGGGGGCCAGGGCAGAACATCTTAATTCTTGATCCATATATAGCTCATTCTGTGTCCTAAAAAATGCTTTAGCTCCCCACATTGGCTTCTTTTTGCCATTAACAGCTGGATCAAACTTTGCAGAATCTTGTAAGGACCAGAGCCAAAGAAATTATGTAGTCTGGCTTAAATCCAGTGTACTCTTATGAGATTCTGGTCCAAATAAGTTGAGAATTTTTCCTGTGTGCAGCCAGATGTAACATTTTTATTTGAGAATTCTAATAAAAATAAAATGCTAAAGGGTGGAACATCAGCTATGAAGGGTCTTTTGACCCTTTTAAGTGTCAAATAAAGAAAACAAAGGTACTTCTAGGGGGTGGTAGGAAAAAAAAATCATAGAATCATTTGGGTTGGAAATAACTTCTAAGATGATTGAATCCAACTGTTAATGTAGAACTGCCAAGGTCACAACTAAACCATGTCCCCAAGTGTCATATCTACATGTCTTTTAAAAACCTCCAGGGGTGGTGACTCTGTCACTTCCCTGGACAACCTGTTCCAATCCTTGACAACCTCCCCCATGAAGAAATTGTTCATAATATTCATTCCAAACCCTCCCTGGCACAATCTGAGACTGTTTCCTCTGGCTATACAACAATATTGTTCACACTGGGACTGAGAAAAAGGATTTTCTTTCTTCAAAGCACAGTGTTCTTGAACTAAGACTTGCCTTCAGATCTCACCAGTAATTAAGACAAATTCCCATCGGTGTAAGTGTTCAGGCAGCAAAGAACAAACTGAAGGTCTGAGCTGGTCTGACTCTGTCACCAGAAAGTATTTGTACATAACAATATCAGTCAGTGCACTACAGGAACTGATCCACAAAAAAGCTCCTCCCAGCCCCAGGAATCATAAATAAACATAAATTTTGGAAGAGGTTCCAGGAAGTGCTGTGCCAATAATGCCTTGGGAAGTCAGTGCTAGGAGGTGATGAATCTCCAGAGTGAAAATGTCACAGAACCATAATAGGCAATGTTATGTGTGTGTGTTTTCATGGGACTAATTGATAGGACTAAGAAAAAAAACAAACAAACAAAAAACCCCAAACCAAAACCAAGGAAGTAAACAAAAAAGCACCCCAAAAAAGGGACAAAAAACCCCAAACCCCCTCCAAACAAATAAAAAAATCAAATCAAACCAAACCAAAAAAAAACCCCACTACAACACAAAAAGCAAAAATGACTCATGTTCCTTCTTTCAAAGTCTCTGCTTTTTCTTTACTCTGTCCATTGATTTAATATATGACATTACTTCCTACAAACTTTGCTCATCGCTATCACTGACATCACTACTATTCTGGTAATATCTTTACTACCACTAAAATACTCCCATCATTAGCATGTCAAGCAGTGGTTGACATGCTTCTGCTTGTCTCTTATACTGCACTGCTTTAAATAGATCTCTAAACACAGTAAATAGGGTTTTTTCCTGGTGCTGAAGTCCAAAGAGTGTAGAAAAAAAAAATTACGCTTAACAGAATCTTACCCCTCCTGAAAAGGCTTATTAGAAGGCTGGAGGGGGACCTTTTACAAGGGCATTTGGTGATAGGACAATAGAGAATGGCTTTAAACTGAAAAAGGGCAGGTTTAGATTTGATATTAGGAAGAAATTCTTCCCTGTGAGGGTGGTGAGGAGCTGGAACAGGTTGCCCAGAGAGATTGTGGATTCCCTGTCCCTGGAAGTGTTCAAAGCCAGGTTGGACAGGGCTTGGAACAACCTGGGCTAGTGGAAGGTGTCCCTGCCCATGGCAGGGAGTTGGAATGAGATAATTTTTAAGGTCCCTTCCAACCCAAACCATTCTGTGATTTTACAAATGAGACGAAAAGAATGTTCCTTAAAACAGAAATCTCAGGATAACCATTGGATTTTGTAACCAAGAACACAATTAAAGCTCAAGACTGTTTTTCCCTCCCGGGGATGCTATTTTTCACCAGTTTACAAGGAACCACCATGTCCCTGCTGCTCCTCTGCAGTATGAGGATACTTGGGAGCAAAGTGCTAAGGAAGAGAGTATATTAAACTGAGACCAGGCATGACAATCTCACTTGTGAAAAGTGACAGGTCGTGTTCTAGGAACCCAAGGAACGCACACCTCCTCACTTTGCCTCATTCAGGCAGACTAAAAGCAATTTTACAGGTCCTTAACCCCATAAATACTTTTACATATATGAGTCTTCACCTATTCAAAATAGATCTCAGAAATAAAAGCTGAGAATCTCAAATAATTACTAAATGACAAAAGGATGTTTTCTTTTTACTACTTACTTGTGTCTGTCACAAAGAGAGGTGAATAAAGCCACATCTAGTGTAACAGCAGTGAAATTAAGAAGAAATAGTGCCTCAATATCATTAATTAGGTGGCACAGAATTAAATCTGAGGCAGTTTGATCTTCTGTAGAAGCCATGGAGAATTGGTGAAATTCCTGATCTGAGCTTTTGTTCAAACCCAAACAAGCTCTTTCAGGTTTGAACAGTATTTGGACTCTCCATTGTTTTATCATTTTCAGTTTTCTGATGGATTAAATGCACAAATGCCAGGGGGTAGTCTGAGTTGATACTGCACTTCTGACCCTACGAGAAAGTACAAATTATTGGAAAATCTTGTGTGAAAGAGTATTCTCAAGAGGTTTGCTGCTCAGTTTTACAGATGGAGATCCAGGGAAAGTCAAGCAAAGAGCAGAGTTCAGTGCTTGTAAGAACAGCATTCAAATACAAAGACTAAAAAATAAAAATATCTCAAAATAGCAGACAATGAGGAGAACTGTACAGGCAGATATAGCAACTATGCCTTCCTTTCTCATTAAATTATGTGATCCTTTGAAAGCCATTTAACTTCTTCATTCCTTAATTGCCCCTTTTATAAGATTAGAGGTGTTACTTCATTAAATAAATTGAGCAAAAGTGGTGCCACCTGTGATGATGGATCTGTTATGTGCCAAGATCAGCACACGAGCCCTGTTCTTAAAACATCCAGTTTGCACATGGATGGATTTTTTCTTTGGTTTTGTTTTATGTAAACCTGTCCAGACATTTTTAAATTAAAACCTTTAAAGTCCTCCAGGGCAATAGCACTTTTCTTTAATTATGTAGTCACACAATAGTTATGGCATGAAATGGAATAAAATGTAGTCACTTCATTTCTCAACCAACCATTTTAAGCTCTCAGCAGCATTATCCTTAAATACATGTCCTAAAGTGGAGTTTACTCAGAACTAAACTAAGATGAACAAAGCCTGATATGAAAGCTGAGAACGACCAGAAGTTTAAACATTTTGCTGTTCCTCAGTCCCTGGCAATAAGTACTCAGCAGCATTCTGAATTTTTCACTGTCATCAGAGCTGTGAGTTCCCTGCATCTACGTCAAAATCCTGGTGGATTTGCAAATTGTAATGGACTCTGAATAAAAGAGATGAACGTTACAAACAATGGAATATCAGCATCGCTTCACAAATGGCCTTGGAGCCTGACCCTCTTGGTCAGAACTGTAACCCCCCATGTCTAGGCAGAGTCTTGTCAGCGCTGCCAACACAAAGGGCTTTTTATGTGAAGTGTGTAGTAATAACTTGACTGTGATAGACAACATAATAGAGCTCTGGGAATGTCACAGAGCACAGTGCCAACAGTGGATCCTACGGAGCGTATCAATTCCTAGCAGCAGCAACAAGAGGATGGGCTGAAAAAGAAAGAATTAAATGAAATTATGAGTCCAAATGTGAAAACAATTTTAATGTTTGAGTTTTATCTCATTGCAAGGATGGAAAGGGACAGAAAGCAATGAAGTGTAATAAACCACCACTTCTTTGTATATATGTGTATGATTCCTGTCATGGTGCCAATTTACAGCCAGTTTGCCAGGTACACATTGAAAAGCACATCTACTCCATCCAGTCATGCTGTGTAAGGAACAAACAACCTCCAAACACTTCTTCCAATGAATAAAACAGCACAAAGATAAGATTCTCTAGAATAGTAGAAACCAGGGCACGTAGCTAAAAGACAACATGTCACTCAACTATAACTAACTTTTAGCCAAGAAAAAGATATTTTGGTTACATCTAAATAAAAGTTCATAGAGATGAGCAGCCAACAAACTAATAAACTGCCAACTAAGCTCAGTTCAAAAAGTTTTTATATAGTTCAGTTTGTTATGACATGATTTCCTTCAAAATATTCTGGGTGGCTCTCCTAGGCTGCTGAGAAGATGAGGACATGAATGAGTTTCCAGGATAAAGCTTATCTGAAAATCCTCCCAAACTTATCTACAAATCCTCCCAAAGTCCTGAAAACTGAACTGAACGACTGGTTTGAAGCTCTGAGAAAGTTTCTAAAGTAGTTCTGAGCGCTTCCACCTCCACTGAAGCCTCCATGGGAGATTATGCCCTGGTGCTATTTGGAGAACGACTCAAAGGCAGCATCTCCAGAGAGGTTCCGCTTATGGAATTTATTTGAGGTTGACATTCAAGAAACCAGATACTTTTGAAGTGTCCAGAGAAGCAAAGGGGAGCTCTGGACTTGTGAAGTGCCCCAGCTTTTTTTTTTACATGTAGCTGATCAAAGCTTTTAACTCTCCATCCCTTTTCTCCTGGCATCTATGACAAGAGCTTAAATAGTTGAGCTCCACATGGGAAAAAACCCCTATAGATATCTGTATGGATGTGTGTATATTTTCCCCTCTCTGATTGTCAAAGCCTCTGTACTTAACATATTAATTTACTGAGTTTAACTTTTTAATGCTACCCCCTTTAAGTCATTAGAGATCCTTTTTTTTCATTATAATCCTCTTATTTGGTAATCAGTCTGAGCCTGTCTGTATTTTTTAAGAATATTTTAAAGTTTCTAGTGGAGATCAAGGAAAGTTTTCTCTTGCTCTACTTCACAAACTCCAACTTATTATTAGTCAGCAGTTCAGTGCAACATTTAGACTGTGGTTGTTTTTTTGTGCTTCTATTTCTTGCATCCTCCTTCATAGAACCAGACTATCTTGGGTCGAAAAAGACCTCTAAGACCATCAAGTCCAACCATTATGAATGGAAATGTTACCTTTATTTAAATGCATTCTGGCTGTTGAAAGCTGAGCAGTGGAGAGCTGGAAAAACTGAAATGGATGTAGCAAAGCTAGTAATAGCTCCTGTAATGTGCTTCAACTGGAAGAACCACCACTAGAACCTTTTCTCTCATGAGTCATTCCTAAAATTGGCCATAATGCATTTCTTAATGCTCTTAATTATTTGACATGCAGGAAAGTCTTTGCACAAGAAGTCTGAGAACATGAACTTATCTCAAGACACCAGGCAGATATTACATCATAAGCAACAAACCTCCAGTCACCTCTGACTCAAGTTTCTAGTTCTAAAGATAAATAAATCCACCCCTCACCATTACCAGCCTTCCTGCTGTTCACTACATGTACTTTAACAGGCAGAGGAATCATTAATGCATAACTACATCATATCTCAGAATGCATCAAAGGAAAGTTCTCATAATCCCTTTGGATCTCAGCTTGGGGACACACTGAAACTCACTGAAGCAATGGGCCACAACAGACTCTCTACAGAAGTTTAAGAGCTCCACTATTCCCTCTTTGATCATTCAAACCATATTTAAAGATAGAACTTCATTTATCCACTTAGAGCAAAAAGTTGTAGACAGCAAATTGCTTGTCCTTCTCCCTCAAATCTCGTTCAGTGGGGAAGGGGGAAAAATAAGAAATCGGCATAAGGGCAGTCCCATATCCACTAATCTGTGCAGCCAATTAATTAAACAATTATATTAGCCAAGTCTTCGCTTCTGACATGGCACAGCTGACATTAATTGGGCCACAATCAAGATAGTAATTCAGGTTAATTGGATTTCCACTGTCAGCAGCTATCAGCTTGTTTCAATATGCTGCTGTCATTTAGGAATAATTAATCATGGATGGCTCTATTGGATGGCTCTGGTTGACAGCTGACGGTGTGGTGACGCTTCAAGAAGCTGGTGAGTGCTGTGGGCCCAGTGAACAGGAAAGCTGGTTCCCTTTGGAGAGATTACTGCATGTTGAGTCCCAAAACATGTTCCATAAAGTGTGGAGATGATGACATTTGCTGACTCTTGTGCCTGTGCAGAGAGAAAAAGAGAAAAAAAGACCCATTCCCGTTGAAACGGCTCTGCAAAAGGTCAGAGGGATGTGCATGTCCCACCTTCAGGCCCACAATTATTGTTTGGCTACAATAAAACACCAGTTCACGTGCTGGAAATGCCAGGATTCATCTGGTGTTATTTGCTTTTCTCCATTTCTAACAGACCATTACTTTGGTTAACACCAGATAATGTAATTTATTCAATCTGTTGTCAGAATGTCTGCAAAAATGTCAAGGAACTGATGAAGCCAAGTCTTTATTTATTAATAACTTGGGGAAAAAAAAAAAAGTGATGAAATTATTGTGGAGAAGTGGGGAAAAAAAGCTAGAAATTAAAGTGTAAGATGAAAATAGCTTAGTGTGTTCCATAAGGAGTAATAGGAATACATTATGCTTCTGAAAAAAAAATAAAAAAAGGAATTTAAACTTCAGCAAAGGAAAAGCTTTAACATCAAGTTCTATTAGACTATGTCATTATTCCCCAAAGGGGAAAACATACATACATATTTAAATTAAAGTATGATTTTTAGGTTCTTCATGACAGAGTGCTAAGAAATCATACCAGAAGTGGCAACACTACTTTGACAGCTGGACAGAGAAAATTTTCCATCAGAAACTTGATGAATTTATTGTGTCATTACCAGAACCCAGTTTAAGATGGATGGAGTCCACAGCATTTCTAAAGGAAATCAGATACCATGGCTAAGGAATTTGGCTCCCTCTTTTTTAGCAAAATCCTGGCCAGAAGACGAGCATTTGCACTGCTCAACAGAGCACTAATTCCTACTTTGGAGATATTTTCTTGCTGTCAGTCATTAAGAAGAAGTCAGGATTAGGCAGAAGCATCTGTTAACCAAAGCTGGACAGAAGAAGTAATTTGTTATGTCCTCTCATCAGAAAGGGTCTGACAGGGCTGTAGGTCCAGGTGAGCAGCACACAGGAAGATTTTATCTTTTGGGGGTTTCACCTCAGTGAACTTCTCCCGTTTATTACCTTCAATTATAGCCAAGACCTGGTTGCTTCCTTTGTCTTATTTTCTTGGGAAATTCCTGGGTTCAGAACATTTTCCTCTGCTAGAATGGAAATATAGCAGTCTAAATGCATTAAGAAATGCATTATGGCCAATTTTAGGAATGACTCATGAGAGAAAAGGTTCTAGTGGTGGTTCTTCCAGTTGAAGCACATTACAGGAGCTATTACTAGCTTTGCTACATCCATTTCAGTTTTTCCAGCTCTCCACTGCTCAGCTTTCAACAGCCAGAATGCATTTAAATAAAGGTAACATTTCCATTCATAATGGTTGGACTTGATGGTCTTAGAGGTCTTTTTCGACCCAAGATAGTCTGGTTCTATGAAGGAGGATGCAAGAAATAGAAGCACAAAAAAACAACCACAGTCTAAATGTTGCACTGAACTGCTGACTAATAATAAGTTGGAGTTTGTGAAGTAGAGCAAGAGAAAAGCTAGGAAAAATCCTTGCTTAAATCCAACCTGAGCAATAGGCAAAACCATCTAAATTATTGGTGTTTCATAGGGCCGGAAGGTCGAGGGAGGTGATTCTGCCCCTCTACTCTGCCCTCGTGAGATCCCACCTGGAACACTGTGTCCAGTTCTGGGATTCTCCACAGTAGAAAAGTGTGGACCTGTTGGAACAAGTCCAGAGAAGGCCACGAAGATGCTCTGAGGGCTGGAGCTGCTCTGCTAAGGAGACAGGCTGGGGGTGTTGAGCCAGGAGAAGACAAGACTCTGGGGAGACCTCATTGCAGCCTTCCAGAACCTTAAGGGGGCTTATGAAAAGGAGGGAGAGGGACTTTTTATGTGGACAGATAAAGACAGGACAAGGGGCAATGGTTTTAAACTGGAAGAGGAGATATTTAAATTCGATGTGAGGAAGAAATTCTTTCCTGTGAGGATGGTGAGGCCCTGGCACAAGTTGCCCAGAGAAGCTGTGGCTGCCCCATCCCTAGAAGTGTCTAAGGCCAGGTTGGATGGATCTCTGATCTAGTGAATAGCAGCCCTGGCCCTGGCAGGGATGTTGGAAAGAGATGAGGTTTAAGGTCTTTTCCAACCCCAAACACTCTGTGATTCCATGTCTGTGATTCAAACTGAGTCCAACCCTGCAGTACCTCGTTGCTACTTAGAAAAATACTGATAAAGAATGTCAGCAAACTGTCTTCATTAGTTCACTGCTGGGTTTTTTTAAAATCCATAATCCTGCTAAATCTCATCATATGCTTTTAAATTGTGGGTGTAAATTACTTTTACAATCAGGGAGTTCTTGAATAAACAGCCAAAATGCTGCTCTACAAGTGAACATTACAAACAGCTGTGTTTACCAGATTATCTCTGGGATCACTGCTGACAGATAAAAATTGAATCTGAAGCTACATGTTTCTTAAATCTTTTTGCCCTTCTACATGTATCCTTTGAAAGTAGGATTGATGTGCCCTGTCAGTAGCCCATAATTTACAAGAAAGCAGTCCCTTTTCTGTTTGTCAGTCCCTTTCCCTGCTCCCAAGAGCTCCAAACTTTTCTGACAAATTCAATCACATCTGAGAGAGGAACAGAAGCATCTAAAGTACTTCTTAAAATACTTGGTACTTCTCACAATACTTGGTGCCTTATAAAGAAGACATTTGTTTCTTTGGTTTGGCAGCAGATAACTGGTTAAACAGCAAATAGTGCAGTTCTTGGAAGCACCATAGTCATTCCATTTATGTATAGTGGAGAGAGACAGAAGGAAAAGAGAAATTTAGGGTGACAGTGCCCACAGTTGACAGCAAATTAGGCATTATTAATTCTGCTCATTGCAGAAAAGCTTGGTTTTCACTCCAAGAATTTCAGGAAGTGCTGAAATGTAATGTCCAATTACCCATGATAGCTACTGCCTGTAGATCACAATGGCAATATTTGGACTCAATGATCCTGGTGGGTTCTTTCCAACTCAGGATATTCTTCAACTCTATGATTCTATTTGAGAGCAAACCTGTAGCAGGCAAAGATATGATGCACAATAAGTCATTTTGCTCCTTTTCTCTTTATAATACAAATGTCCCTTTCGGGTCTGGTCTCAGATAATTTCTCCAATCAAGAAAATGTGGCAAGGCAGAAAACAGAGGCTATGCCTCTCAAGCAAGCAGATAAAATGCTGTATGAGGTGTTAATTTGACAGTAAACACTCCTACCAGCCTTTTAGCAGTAAGGAGGCCAAACCTTGAGCTGATCATGAACTTTAGACTATCCCCCCATCTCCAGATATAATAAAAAATGAACCATGGTGGAAGTAAAGGTTGGCTGCACAGGCTTCTATTTCTTCACTGGAGGTTTTCCTCTTGAGTGGAGGATTTTCTAAATTACTAAATGCATTTGAAAAACAGGAGCAAATGTTTAAGCAAGTGAGTTAAACTGCATTTATCATATGAACCATGGGACCTGTTCCAGCAATGCCAGAGCAAAGCTGATGGTGAATGGACACAAAGGATGCTCAGAGGAGTCATAAATTTTGGATTCCTGTTGCCCTTCAACTGTTCACTGATATCTGACATCTCATCCTTAAAGGACTTGTAGGCCATGGCAATATTACAAAGTGCTGTCACCTTTAAAAGCTTTCATTGGCACTGGTGCCAAAAGGTGGGAAAAAGGAATATGCAGTGATGTTGAAGCTGTGACTCCAGTGTTGTTCTGGGCATTAATCTACACACCTTGATCCTTGCCAAATTTTATTTTGCTTTTTTCTTAATGTTTTCATGCAGAGATCTTGGATCTATTTTCATTTTTTTTTTTTGTTTAAATAAGGCTCAGAGAACGATCCAGATGGCAGGCAGGTAAATGGAGTGTTGTTACTTTTTAATCTTGGAAAGACACACCGATGATGTTTCCAAGAAGGAAAAAATACCTATCCCTTTTGTTCCACCTGTTCAATGGAACACAAATTATATCAACAGATTGGGGGGGAAATTATTCATTATTTGTTTGTCTCACACAGCCAAACACCATGTAGAATATTTTATTTTTTTTTATAATTGTCTGCACTTGTAGCTTAATACCTCAGAGCACATTACCATTAATAACAGATCACAAAGACCTTGAAGCTTTGAGGTAGAGACTGTTGAAAAAATCAAGATGTTTCCCTTGGATGATTATGTAGAAATATCATCTGATGTAGCTTATTCTTAAAAAAAAATGTGAATTTACCTATCAAATTTACAGGGACCTAAAAGCTGGGTGTTAATGAAAAGATAGAAACAAGTTCATCCTTTTAAGCTCCTGTTGGAACAGCAGCTGGCAAGGAGGAGAGGTGGATAGGGATCTAGTTTGTAGCATTTTCTGAGGTGAGCACGAATGCCTGGAGCTTCACTCAAATTCACAGCTTAGCCTGTACAATCCCTGCAATTGGAGCCTTTTTGGATGCATCAGTCTATGGTGTGGAACTGAAATAATTACCATCTCTCTGTAATTAGTTCTGCTGATCTCATTAGCTGGGCTCAGGTGTTGCTCTGTTGATTGTCATCTTGTAACTGCCACGAATCAATAAATGACTGTGTGGGTGTGGTGGGAAAGGAAAAGTAAGAGATTGCATTTTTTTTAAAAAAAATTCCCTTTTTCTTGGACCTCCTCCTTTTATTATTCATCTGTGCAGTGGATGATTCAAGTCTTCTGATTTTTTATTTTTTTTCCAAGAGCATAGAAGCTCTGGGTAAGGAGCTCCAAAAATCCAAGTATTTCAGAAGGAAAAAAACCCCCATAATATAGGAAAGAGCATTTCCACTTATCCATCATCTCCTATGTCACCCTGGGGTGACACAGCAAGAGAATAACACATCAAAGGAGAGATGTTTTGAGGCTGTGGCCTGTTCAGTGCTTAATCTTCACCAGGATGGTTGATGAAGATTCTGATACTGCTCTTTATCAGATTTTTCTGGTTTCAGAATCACTAAGGCTGGAAAAGACCTCCAAGATCATCAAATCCAACCTTTGACTTGAGAAGGTGAGGGAGCTGAAGAGAAGGCAATCAAAGATACTGGTTTTTATTAAAGAATAATTAATAATTAAGAACACCAGGATTGTTTCTGAGCCATTATTGCAGAATAATTCACAGTTTTGAAATGTAGTGCTGGAGCAGACACAGCAGTGGGGATTTGTTACAACTATGAAAAGAGAGAAAATGAAGTTACTCCTTAAGCACCTGCCTGCTGATGAGAAAAGATTATAAATTAAAATTACAGATTAAAAAATTAAAACCAGAATCTGGGTTGTGAAGGGAAATTTCAGTGTGTGAGGAATATGATTAAGGTTGCAGAGAGTCACTAATAACGTATAAAACCTGCAGCTGCTGCTTCATAGTTCAGCATAGCCAAGACAAAATGACTTGGTTGCACCTGATTATGATGGATATGGATTAATTACTTACTGGGTTGGAAATCTGTAGTCACCCAGGTATGACTGATCGTGATTTGATTGCATTCAATATGAAAAACAGAATCAATTCTCAAACAGTAACATCTTATGGATGTAATTGGTGCCTCAAAAAGGTCACATCTCCCAAAACTGAGAAAAAAATCACAGCAGAAAACATGCAAATAGGAAAATGAGAAAGCAAATGGAGAGTTCTCAAAAGAGCAGCCCATTAACTGGCCAGGATGCCTTGATCTCACAATTAAAAAAATACAGAGTTTTAGCAAAAATTTTATCCTGATTCAGTGATAAAGTTTAGGCAGCAACTGAAAATTGAAGGAGTTGTCCTGTGAATGGAGGAATGGATGATCTTCATGGTGCCTTCCAACCCAAACCATTCCATGATTCCATGATTCTCTTACAATGATATCACCAATGGCACATCCATAGTCAGGAATATCCATGAGGGACACCCAAACCCCACCTTAAGCTGTGACATCCCCACACCTCAGGGATGACAGATGCTGAGAGCGAGATCAATTAAATATGTCTCATTTACTAAAGAGATGAAGCTTAAAAATGTAAATATATATAAATATGAAATATAAATAAACAGAATGTAATGTCAGCTACACATTAGAAGCTAAAGTGGAAACAATTCCTGGCCAGGCTAAAGAAACGAATTTTGGGGATCTGTGGCAGAATAAAGAAGAGAAATCCCAGCAATGTCATGGACCAATTAGAGTGGAGAGAGAACACTGCTATTAAGGACACAGAAATAAAATGAAGTAAAATTCAATAACCACTTCTCTTCCATATTGGGGTAATGAAAGATATTGTGTTTATATCCTTGATGGATTACACAAGGAACATGGAATGATTTTAAACAATGTCTTTAGTCTTTCATTATTAAAGCTGGACAGTCTGTTCACAAAGGCTCTGAAAGAGAAAGGCAAGTAGGTCTGTTCCCACTGGTGTGTCAAATGTTAATAAACATTAGTATACAGGGAAATTCCAAAATGCTGAATGACTGTTTATGTTACATCTCTACACAAAGAAACACATGAGCAGGGAGACAGATAACTACAATATTTGACCTCAAAAGAAAACAACAGAACTCAGCTGAACATGAATTAAAGTATGGGGCTGGACCCAGGACCAGCCAATATATATATTTTGATTTTTTTTTTTAAACATTAAATATCTAAATTGATTGGATTGCATTTTGAAAACTTAGATAGCTGACTGCTGAGGGTGACTGTAAACATCTAACTGTCGAGCATAAGGCCCTTGACTTCCACAGCCCAGAACACTCAGATGGAAAATGTAGCACTGAGAAATTTCCATAGAATGACAGAGTGGTTTGAGTTGGAAGGGCCCTTAAAGATCATCTAGTTCCAACCCCCTGCCATGGGCAGGGGCACCATGAAAAAATTTCCATTTCAAATGAAGATGCGTGCATATTTCCAGCATAGACATCACTAAGGAATCAAGTTCAGGAAAGGCAAAGAAAGCCTGAGACCATCAATAATCCCTCGTGATTAATTTCCTGGGATATGGTCATATCCCCAAAGCTTTCTAGTTCTACAAGCTGTTGTTGAGAAACCCATTGAATAGAACAGGTTCTAACCTGGTTCTCTGAAATAGTCACTAGATCCACATTTCTGATCTTTAAACCACTGCTCTGAAGTGCTGCAATGAACACAAGGCAATGGAGACGATAAAAGAGATCCAGTCAAACAAATTAGAGCATTTCAATGCAGATAAATGTAAATCCAAACAATGGATTTACATGAATGGCAAATATATACACTGGAAATGGGAAAATGTATTTTAATATGTAGGGAGCGTAGAGGATTTAAGAGTCAAAGCAGATAAACAGCTCCAGATGAGCTGTTGGTGCAATCACACGAACACAGGTCTGATGCAAACCTTGGCCACATGGGGATGCAACCTGGACTAGGAGGAGATTTCAGGACTCTGTGTGACATTGAAGAGATTGGTACTAAAATGTTCAATACATTTTAGCATTTAAAATGGTGGTTTAAAATGGATGTAAGTATCACAACATGGGGCAGAAGACAAAAATTATTGGAAGCTTAGAAAAATATTTTTCAGTAAATACATAAAATTAAAACCTTTCAATATTTCCTGAGACAGAAAACAAAAGCCATCTACTAAAAGACTCCTTAACCTGATGGAAAGGACTACAAAGGCCTGTGTAGTGGGAAGCAGATATCAGTTATATTCTAATTAGAAACAAGGTATGGTGCTCACGAGGCTGGTTAACCACTGGAACAAATGCTCTAATTCCTGAGTCTGGTTTGCTGGTTAAGCCTGGACACTTTAGTGTAATAAATACTTAAAAAAACCCCACAGTTATGAGACTCAGTGGACAAGTAATTGACCTGATATATAAGCAGTCAGACAGTCTTCTAATTACTTATGAAAATCAGTGCATTATCAATGTCATCTATAAGTTTTTTTTGGTGAACTTTCAGAATTGCAAATTTCATCAGTTTAACTCAAAAAAGGGAGTATTTGAGGCAGCAGGGTTGTATGTGCTCCTGTAAAGTGGAGAGCATCTGTATTGCCTGGATGTTGCACTTGCCCTGAACATACTGGCATCATTTCCAAATAGACTTATCAAAACTGTGCAAATGCATTCCATGCAAATATATTCATAAAATATGTCATTTGAGACAATTTGTTTATATTTAGACTACATGTCAGATAAAGTACTCTGGAAATATGCAATTTAGATCCATGTGGAGTGTATTTGTTTCTTTAAGTGCTGCTGTCTACAATGCTACATTTAATAAAAGGATACATTGCATTGGGGGAGACAAAAAAGCCCAACAAAACAGGTAGATGTGTAAACAACAGAACTCATTTGCTGAGAAATTATAATTACAAAAAGCATTTATTAGTTCTCCATTGAAGGTAGTGAGAGCCAGACTACTTTCTTTGCTGACCAAGTACTGATCTCATGAATAATTGTGCATGGACAGGGGGTTTCATCACACCAAGCCCTCCTGACTTCTGTAAGGATCCAGATCCCCACTCCCTTGTGACATATTTAGTGGGTGGCGTCCCTGCCCATGGTGAGAGGGTTGGAACTAGATGATCTTTAGGGTCCCTTCCAACCTAAACCATTTGATGATTTCATGATATCTGGCAGGTAAGGCTTTGTCTTACCTTCAGTGATGCTTTGCCTGGGCAGCAAGGCCTGTTCATGAAGCTTAAATGGACTTTATAGTAAATGTTGTTATCAAGAACTCTGTGGCAACATCTAAGTTATGTCCATTAAATCCCAGAGCACTTCCATGTTCCTGGAAATGGTCATTACTTGCCCTTCAAAAAGCTGTTGTAGTATCAGCCCATGGGTACGTTTTCAGCTGCTATTCCATTCCCTAAGAAAGAATTGTGGTATTACTGTTTTTCTTTTCATTTTAGTGTCACCTATAGAAATTCAAGTGGGAGATAAGGAGAAAAACAGGCCCCTTTTTTTCCCCTTTCCCCCCACTCTTTTTCACTAATTACTTGCAGCCAAGAAGGTACTTCTTTGCTCCAGAGCTGGCTGCAAACTCAGCAGTGGTCTGCTCTCCTGATTGCTCCCAACACAACCACCAGGAATCCTTAATGCCCTGGAAGGCAGATGGAATTTGCCTGTATCTATTTCACAGCATATCCCATCTGCTCACGCAGAGAGAACTTTGCTTGACAGCAAGAATACCTTTTGTGAAAGTGTTTTTTCTCCCAAGAATTGTCTCCTATAATAAATAACTGAGGAGGGGCCCACACAAACCTCATGGAGTTCCACAAGACCAAAGGCAAAGTTCTGCACCTGGGTCAGGCAATCCCCAATGTCAGTAGAGACTGGGGATGAATGTTTCAGAGCAGCCCTGTAGAGGAAGACTTGGGGATACTGGTGAATGAAAATCTGGACAGGACCCAGAAACCCAACTGTGTCCTGGGCTGCAACAAAAACAGTGTGGGCAGATGGTCAAGGGTGGTGATTCTGCCCCTCAGTTTTCCCCCTATGAGACCTCACATCTGGAGAACCCCCACCTCTGGGGTCCCTGATACAAGAAAGACATGGACCTATTAGAGTAGGTCGAGAGGAGGCCACAGAAATGATCAGAAGGATGAAACACCTCTCCTATGAAAAAAAAGACTGAGAGTTGGGGTTGTTCAGCCTGGAGAAGAGAAGGCTTCAGGGAGACCTTATTGCAGCCTTCCAGTACATAAAGGGGACTTATAAGAAAAATGGGGACAGACTTTTTACCAGGGCCTGTAGTGACACAAAGGACAATGGTTTTAAACTAAAAAAGAGTGGATTTAGATTGGACATAAAGAAAAGAAGTTTTTTTGCAGTGAGGGTGGTAAGACATGGGAACGAAAATTGTGGATATCCCATCCCTGGAAGTGTTCAAGGCCAGGTTGCACAGGGCTTTGAGCAACCTGGTCTAGTGGAAGGTGTCCCTGTCCATGGCAAGGGGACTGAACTGGATCATCTTCAAAGGTCTCTTCCAATTCAAACCAGTCTATGTTTTTATAATAGAAAATCACTTTGATAATGCAATGATCATATCATGTAGTTTCATGTTACTCCTCTGGAAAGGAGGGCTGAACACTTCTGAAGAGAGGAAGTTTGCAATTCTGCCCTATTGGCCATTTCCAGTTCTTGCCTTCTCAAGAAAAAATCCAAGGCAATAATACTCTTCATGTCAAGGTAATGGACACATTTCATCCCTCAGTCCCTGAGTCCACAACTGGGAGACTGGAGTATTCCAGTTTGCAACACAGAAAAACTGATAAGATGAAGGAAAAAAACTAAAGTCTTTACTACTTTTGGAAAGGAAGAAGTGCTGACAAGTTCCATGTTTTGTTTGAAAACAACCCAAATTCATCATGGTGCAAGAAAAAGGGCTGAATTGTTTGGTACCTGAAAAAAAATCTCAGTTCACTCATCTACCTTCAGGTTAAGCAGGAGAAGGAAGAAGCAGTGACTTGACCATTTTTAAGTGGCACACTCCTTTCCAAAAAATGGTGGAGTTCCTCTCTTTAAACAAAGTCTGTGCCACTGATGGTGTTACTACATCATTTTCCACTCTGCTATTCCGAACCAGCACGAGTAATCAATCACTTACTTATCGCAGGAGCAAACCAGACTTTTCTTGGAAGGAGTGTAAAAAGTGCTACAATAAAAGCAATTTTGCCAATTTGAGTGTTCCACTTGACAACTATTTGCATAATAAGGTTTTGCCAAGATAAGAAGATTGGTAATTTTCAGCAGTATGGAGGGGATTGAAGTTTTTAAGCTTTCTTGCCCACTATCTACACACTCCCAGACCTCCGCTCTTGATGTATGGTTCTTTTTAAAGTACTCCATCTGTCTCCGTTGTGTAATGAATTCTGTCACTCTCAATTGTGCTCCTGAGCAGTGGAAGGGAGTTTGCATTTTGATTATAAAAAGGTACCGTCAGCTCTTATTACAATGGAAAACCCATCTCCATGTGAAATTTTAAGGCACTTATAAGCTTAGTCTCCCTCTCGGAAGGCGCCTGTAGATCCCGCTGTCACCATCTGACAGGGTGTGCAGGGGAGCAGAGGGCTGGGCTGCACTGCCAGCAGAGAAGTTTGGAGAGATGGAAGTAAATCCAGTCCCCTCCCTAAGAAGCTCACGGGAGGGATAGAACAGAGCAAACGCCGTCATGTAAAAGTTGTTCCACATGGAGCTCTGAGGGGCTCTCTGGAGGAAGAGGGTGGCAGGAGAAGATCAAGCCTGTCAGCTTAAGTCTCTTTCCTTCTCCTCACCCTCATGAGCCAATTTATCTCATCCTGAGGCTTGTCAGCAGTTTTCTATTCGGGACAGTGGGAGGGCAGGAGGAAGATTAGCAGAGCTTTCACAGGTTAAGTATTAACATACTTTCAGGAGCCTTGATAGCAAAGTGCTCAAGAAGGATTAGGATGTTAGAGAAAATGTAGAACACGCCTGCACTGTGCCATGGAAAGCAGTGCCAAGATGCTGGGCTGGTGCGAATAAACCTGCTCAGTGTGATGCTGTGTCAGCTCACTCCAGGAGCTGGACTGTCAATCCTGCTAAAGGCCCCAGGAAAGACAACTGCAATAAATGAGCTTTTTCTAAACATTCTGGAGGCAGGTTTTCAGACTCAAAGTGTCCAGTGTCCAGCCAGGTGGACTGCTCTGGGTAAAGCAAACTGGTGATAATCACTAGCAGTCTTGGCTGTAGTGAGCATGGCCATCAACTAGTGTGGCTCAAGATCCTGAGGGATAAAGAGGAAGAGGAACCCAGTACAGATCCTGGACTTTAGGAGAACGTCTTTTGACTTGTATATTTTACCTACCAAACACAAATTCAGAGCTAAACAATATGAAAAATGAAAACACCCTTTAATTTTTAGTTCAGGATTTATGTATCTTTGGTCTTTAGCCCCACATCTGGGGAGGAATAGCCCCATATACCAGTGTAGGCTGGGGACTGACTGACTGCAAAGCAGCTTTGCAGAGCAGGACTTGACCTGGGTGGGCATCTAACTGCACACAGGCCATTCCAGTAGCAGCAAAGACCAACAATCTCCTGGGCTATGTTTAGCACATAAACATTGACAGCAGGTTAAGGGATGTGAACCTTCCCCTAAACTCAGCCATGGGGAAACTTAGTGGAGTGCTGTGGCCAGTGCTGGGCTTCCCAGGAGAAGATGGGAATGGATATACTGGAACAGCTTCAGCATGTGGCTTTTAAGTTCATTAAGGGACTATTTCATATAAGGAGAGGCTGAGAGCTGGAATTTTGCAGACTGGAAAGGCTCTGGGGTATCTTATCTGTGTGTATAAATACCTGAAGGGAAGGGCTAGAGAAGATGGGCCAGGTTTTTCTCAGTGGTGCCCAGCAAGAGAACAATAGAAATGCAAGAAACTTCATTTAAACACTGGAAATAACATTCTTCTCTTGTTGTTTTGTGAAGGTGCTTAAACAGGGAAAAGGTTGCCCAGATGTAGAGGAGTCTCCATCCTTCCTGCTGAACATAACCCTGAGTAACCTCCTGTAGCTGACCCCACTTTGAGCAGAGGGCTGGATGATGCCTTCTCCAGACTTCTTCATAACAACACAAACCATGAAGTCCATTTAGGCCTCAGAAACAGACCTTGCTGCACAGGCAAAACATCACTGAAGGTAACATAAAGCCTCACCTGCCAGATATCATAGAATCATAGAATGGTTTAGGTTGGAAGGGACCTTAAACATCATTAGAGATGCCCCAATTGTAATTATTCTGTGATTCTGCCGGTAACACCTCCTGATGTGCATTCCTGCCCAGCTCCCACACAGACATGGACTTCATAGTATTGACCTTTCAACCTGTTTTGCTCTGCCATCCCTCTGTCCTCTCATTCCAGCATCCTGGAGAACCCTGCACTGGTTGCAGAGGAGTAGAGTGTAGAGCAGTGGTGCCCAAAAAGAAGGCAGAGCAAGGTCACAGAACAGATGTGGCAAAACACTGACCAGAGGCTACAAATGCTGCTGTTCACTGCTCTCCAATCTGGACTCACAGCTGTCCTATTAAGGTAGGAACTGCCCTGCTAACAGTGCTAAAACTCCCTGTTAAAACCACATCTGTGCCTCCATCCCCTCCCTTTTTAAATCCCTTTGTAAAACCCACTTCATGGCTGACAGCCTCTTATACACTTAGCAATAAAGAGGTTTAAAAGAAATAATCACAATAACTAACTAATAAACATTCTTCATTATTTCGAAGATGATAATAATCCCTTGCACTTGCATTGCTCTTTACATATTCAAGCACTTTATAATCATTAACTAATTAGTCCTTGCAAAGCTCATCTAAATATTATTATCCTGTTAATGCAGAAAGAGAAGCTGTAAGAGAGAAGGTAGAGAATTTGCCTAAGGGCATATGCATCAAGCCATTTGCAGAGCCAAGATTGGAATTCAGCTCTTTGCCATCCTAATCCTTGGCTCATATTCCTCTTGCTGTCTCTGATAATATGGGCTAAATTACATGATAGTAGGATCATTTTCTTTAATATTCATCCCCAAATGCATGATGTTGAATATTACATTTCATCTCTTTGTTGTCCTCAGGATCACTTATTTCTTTCTCCCTCTCCTTCTGCACTGATATTCCCTCCTGCCTCAGAAAAACATCATTAGCAAACAGGTTCCAGCTGCCATTTATGTAACAGCACTGGGATAATGGGCTGGGCCATGTTATCCAAGGAGTACACAGTGCAACATTCACTTGCACCTTTGAGGAGGGGTGGAAAACTCTGGGTCTTAAGGGAACAACCCTACTGAGAGTTCACAGACAGAAACTCCCTTTGTTATTCTCCCTCTGGTGCCTTGACTTCACAAGGAGAGGTGCAGGTGACCTACCCAAATACCTTTTATAATCCCACATTAGTGTGTGGATCATCCACCTTCCATAACTTCTTTAGATCAGCTGAGGGTGGTGGTGATCACAGAATCATAGAATGGCCTGGCTTGAAAAGGACCTTCAAGATCATCTTGTTCCAACCCCCTTCCACGTGGAGGAACACCTTCCACTAGGCCAGGTTGCTCCAAGCCCCATCCAACCTGGCCTTGAACACTTCCCTTGGCAATCTGTTCCAGTGCCTCACCATCCTGGCAGTAAAGAATATTTGCCCTAAGGATCTAATCTAAACCTGTTGTCAGTTTGAAGCCATTCCCTCTGTCCAGTCACTCCAGGCCCTTGTAAATAGTTTCTCTCTATCTTCCTTGTAGGTCCCTTCAGGTGCTGGAAGGCCACAATTAAGTCACCCCAGAGCCTTCTCTTCTCCAGGCTGAACAATCCCAATTCTCCCAGCCTTTCCTCATAGCAGAGCTGTTCCATCCCTCTGATCACCCTGGGGCCTCCTCCAGACTTGCTCCAGCAGCTCCATGTCCTTCCTGTGCTGGGACCCCAGAGCTGGAGGCAGCTCTGCAGGTGAGGTCTCACCAGAGCAGAGGGAAAGACTCACCTACCTCGACCTGCTGGTGTTGGTAGTTTTTTTTGGTGTTTTTTTTTCCCCCACTCAAATAATTACACAAGAAAACCAGACCATCACATGAAAGTATCACGTGGCAACTCTGAAACACAGTGAAGGATTTTTTTTCCTGTCACATGAAACCAGACTATGGAAATTATTGCCATAGAAGAGAATGGATGCTAAATTTTCTACATGTTTGCAAAATATGAGTAAAATCATAGAATCATTGAGCAGTTTTGGTGAGAAAGGACCTTAAAGACTATCTAGTTCTAACCCTCTTGCCAAGGGCAGCTACACCTTCCACTAGAGCAACTTGCTCAGGGTCCCATCCAACCTGGAGTAGAAAAATAATGGAAAAAATAAGTATATTTCCAACAAATGATATAAAGCACGTGGATAACATGGTAAAAAGAAATGCCTGAGATAAGGGGCTGGGCATTGGTTAAGAAAATGCCTGATCACCAAACACTGGGAAAGTGGTGTCAGGGATGTGTCATCACAGGCCTGTCCCTTTTGTGCTCCACGACACGAAAATTACAATGTCAAGTCTTCAAATCCATATCTAGTAAACCCCCATGCAGAAATCCTACACAAATCAACCAAATTTGAGATAGCTCCTGATCTCCTACTGTACTCTCTCAGTACATTCTCATTCTCATTTTATTTCCTGCAGCTGTCATCCTAATTCCCTAAAGTAATTTTGGTTAATTGAAAAGGAATGATTGCCTTTGAAGGCACTTTTCCTAGTGAGGTAAATAATGTTTTTCCCTTTACCTTAATGTGCCACTGGATTTTGTTAAAAATTTTAGTTCATTTTAATTATATGCCTTTTTTTTAATTGGAAAAAAACAGAAGTGCAATAAATTAAATTATTATTTTCCACACCAGTAGGGGCAATTATCCCAAAGAAATTTCAGATCTGAGGCTCAGCAACTGCCAGCAGCACGTGAGTGTTTGCTGAAATGAAGTTGGTTTGTGCTTCTGCCTGCTCTGTTTTCCACCCATAACTGCGGTAACATTTAATGTGCTTTTAAACCTTCCAGCACAGCCCATTTTGCCACTGATGATCCTGCAGCCCTAAAAACTAGATCTAAACTAAAAAGTGGTGGAGTCACCACCCCTGGAAGTGTTCAAAAAATGTGGGGATGCGACCCTTGAGGACATGGTTTAGTGGTGAACACAGTGGTGGTGCTGGGTTGACAGTTGGACTTAAGGATGTTAAAGGTCTTTTCCAACCTTAATGATTCCATGATTCTATGAAAGAACCTGCCAGGGATCAAGTTTGAATGTGCCTTCATGTTTTCGTGTTGAATTGTTCAATTAAACAGAGTTCACGTGGTATCTGCTTTAACAAAACTTAATAAGGGCTGGAGAACCCCTGGCTGACCTACAGTCTGCCATGGAAAAGTTACTCCAGCTAATTTTAGAACAAATTTTAACAGGATGACTGTCTGTAGGCAATCAGACACTGCACTGCATTGATACAGCTTTTTAAATTTGCCATTAATAGTTCAAAACACAAATTTCAGAGCCACAACCTGAGCTTTTCATTCAGCTACCATGGACCTTTCTAGGAAGCTCATGGATGTAGCAATTTTACTTCCAGTGACTCACTGCAAATAACAACTGTCATGACAGTAGTAATCCTGGCTAATTCCCAGATAAGTTTTCCCCAGTTTAGCTACATGATGTGGATTTACAGCCAGGGTAAATCCAGCCGAGCATGTCTGGTGTTCTCCACCAACACCCAATGAACCAGGGCCTCCAGACACCTCAGCTACCCCATTAAAACCACTTTCATTAAGAGGTTCAACACCTTCTTTTCATAGAAACTAGTTTATTGTTCCTTGGGTCCCACTTGGTGCCTCCTCAGTCAAGATGTGTCCCTGTTACTCTTCAGGCTGGAACGAACCAGGAACACCGTGTGCATTTATAGCGGCTCATCTGAAAAGTGTTAATTGGAAGCTGAGGTGTGGAGGCTTTTTATGGGCTCTAACCTGACTGCAAGAATATATTAAACTGGTGTTCCCTGTAGCAGTGGAGAACCCTTGAGCTCTGAGCTGGATAGGACCCAAAACTCTGTGATGGTTCCTAGAGCTCAAGGTCACCCCAGTCAGCTCCAAACAGGTTATGGAAAATGAATCTGTGATGAGGAACTGCAGGTAAATAAGTAATATAACATTATTTTGGGTTTGATGCATGTGCTTCCCATAATAATGGGCTTGTAATTTTTAATTACATTATCTCAACTAAAATCCATTGGAGGGGGTTTCCATCTCAGTTCTGTTTCATGCTCCCTTAATTCACAGCTGTGCTCCGTGGTGATGTTCATAGCACCATGGAAGCTTTACAAATCCACCGTGAATCATTTTTGAAGAAGTTTCATTTGTTTTTGGTGGAAGAAGCCTGTGAGAAGATGATGGAAAGCTGAGGGAAGCATCAGCCTGAAGAAAGCTGCAGTAGCCACTGCAGAAATAATTAGTATATGCGAGCCAGAGGGACTTCTGACTGCAGATAGAACAAATTTCTTCACTGAGTTTGTAAAGCATGTGTGTTATATCATACAGGCTGCAGTGATAACCAGTCTCAAACACTTATCACAGGATAGGATGGATTCCTTACTGGAGGAGTCTTTCTGTCCCCATTAGGAGCCCAGATGAATTAGTTTAAACCAGATAAATCATATTTAGATAGTTTAAGCTAGTTACAGCAAATCCTGATGCTTTTAACAGAGAATTTATTAACTGTTTCTTAAACTGAAGTGACTTTCCACATAATTCCAGCTGAGTGTACTTTTGCACACTGTGTCTCCTGACTGAACCTGACTTCTTAAAGGTGTTTATCCTTAAAGTGATCACAATGACCATGCGATGTTTCTCAAGCAGATTTCAGAGGGACAGGTTTGATGCCCCATTCCTTTTGGTCTGCTTTTTTAAGAGCAAGCTGCTAGGATCTAAAGACAAGTATTTTTCCAAGTGGGCTTGTTACAGATCAGCTCTTTAATTACACCTACTAAAGAAATAATGCACAGTGGTACTCTGAATCTATCCCTAATTAAAAATACTGTACTTAGAGCTTGCGTGATTCCCTTCTGCTGAAATCTTTAATCAGGAGATGCATAAGGCTCTGGAGCCTTGATTAATAATAGGACCAAGTGCTCTGCAGCTGAAAATGCCAGGGTATTAAATTTCCTTAAGTTACCTGGTGTCCCCATTCAATAGAGATCCTGGCAATGGTACTTATGCAATAGTACAGAATAATTGAGGCATAAAGTTACAGGTCCCAAATGAGACAAATGATACTAATTCTCCTGAAGGCAGGGCTGACATGGTTGTGAGCACTAATGTAATAAACAAGATCCCTTTTTAATTGCATCATTAAATAAAATAAATGGCCTTCTTCTCAGTATTACCCAGGAAATCTAATGCACAGGTGAGATGCACTGAAATCCAAACAAATCCAAGTGGGAAAATACACAGAGATAAGTATCCTAAACAAAACCAACACAGATATGGCAGCCTTGAAAGTAAGATGAATTTTCAAAGTTAATAACTTATGCAAAGAAGAAAAAGATGTCAGACTATTTTACTAAAAGTGTTGGGTTTGCATCTCACAAAAGAACAAACCAAACATAATACAAAGCTCATGTTTATGAGCCTTATTTTCTTCAGGCTGGTTTGAGAACAGCTGGTGGCAGAACAGATTCACAATTCTCGGTAGCTGTGAACGGTGAAAACTAAAATACTAAGAAGAAGGTGATTTCCTAAATTTTTGGGTACTATCACCTCTTGAAAAGAACTAGGTCACAAAATTATCCTACACTTAATGTGACATTATTACTCTAAATGTGTAAAGGAATGAAAGTGATATGAAACAACTCCACAATAGGTCCCAGGTACCACTAAAAGTATATAAAAATTTGGACTTGATGATCTCAGAGGTCTTTTGTGACTGTAATGATTCTGTGACATGGGGAGCACTGTCACAGAGTGGTGCACAGTCCCACAGAATTACAGGGGGGAGGCTGAGAAACTTGTCTTGAAATGACCCTGTTCCTGTGATTTATTCAGGAGCACACACTGAAAGGGACACCTGCATTGGTGCCCTGTCCCCTACCATTGCCAGCTGCTCCGGATGCTAAACCCCAGGAAGATGGTCTGCCCTGGACAGTTCCAATCCAATTTTAGCATGAATTGATCCATGGGATTGCAAGCTCCCATTTTGGCATTTTACTCCTCGAAGGAAGCAGGTGAATGTCCAGGCTGGAGCTCTATCCATGCACTGCCAGTACTTCCATTATCTGAGCCAGCCTGTAAGGAGCCAGCCAGCACGTTTCAGTGCTGAGCTGCAGATTGCAGCAGGGATAAATTCCTTCCTTTGAGTAATATCTCCCCTCTCCCCATCATATCAGTAGTTCTGCTCTTGCCTGAACTCACTTTTTTGCTCAGAATGAGCTACAATACTCTCACTGGAGTCCCCACTGTATCTGGTACAGTGGCAATAGTCCCTCCTTAGCACTAGAAATATCTTGTCTAACACATCTTATGGCCACATATGTCTTTTCAGGATCCTGTACATTAATAATTTATTCCCACCCTGGAACGCACAAGCTCTTTTCTTTCTCAATTTCAGCTGATGTGATATCATTTTATGGTGGAAATTATTAGTCCCTAAGAGAATAACCTGATACTTTCTCTTAGGAAATGTGTTTGCAGCTTCACTAACAGGGTAAAAGTATTCTCTGTGACATCCTTTTCTTACTCGTAACTCCCAACAGCTCCTGACTGCACCAAGGTAAAATAACATATTATGAAAATCCTAAATGAGATCAGTCCCAGTTTGCACTGCCAATTCAAATCCAGCAGCTACTGATCATATCTCAACACCTCTCCTTAAACCAGTGCCTTACCCACTTTCAAGTGTTTCCTGTAATCTCTAGCTTTTTCAAATTAAGTATTCACTTCCCATGTGATTATATAACAAAGAGCTTACTGATTTTACATGCATCCCATCAGCTTAATTTCCTTATCTAAAAACTCTTGAATGTTATCATGAAAATAAATATTTTTTTCTGTGGCTGATTTAGCACCAAATGGATGTTGGTCTCTAAAAACAGATTACACAGAAAAAGATGGATAACATATCTCTACATGATTTTGACCTGTAGTTTCCAGTGTGTAATTCCAATATGGAATATTCTGGGAATTAAAAGCTTCTGGTTTCCATGCCAGAAGTACCTGAATAACTCTAGAAAGGGGTGTAATCCTTGTACATAAAATCTGAATACGAACCCTGGGAGACAGATGAGAGGAAAATTATAGTGAAAGCAGTTGTAGCCAAATAAAAAGGTCCCTTGTGACTCCATCTGCAGATAATAAAGTGTTATTGAAAAATAATTTTTTTATTTTTTTTTTTTTTAGTGTTGCAGTGTAATAATTCTCACGTTGTTTTGGCAGAGGTGGAATTGTAGTTGGAATGTGTGTTTTAAAGACCATGGATTTGTAGAAGCCTCATAAAATGCATAATATAATGTGCACTTACAATAAATATTGTTAATCATGCTTATGGTAGTATTACAGACCAGGAAAAAAGGGGTCTGGAATATCAGGCACTGCACAAATACTGTCAGTCCTTCACCACAGGACTGTAGCTGGAGTGATTATGAAGAAACAGGTGAAACTAGCAGAGTACAAGAGGTCAGCTAGTGTCTGGGACAGCAAAGTGAACAATAAACTTCATGTCCCAGTGCTGGTGGAAGTCACAATCCCACAACAGAGAATAAACCACTGGGTACCCTTTTGCCCCTCTCTGTGTGATGCCAGGCAGGTCTCAGACCTGAAGTGGGACATGTGGACCTGCCCCTCATGACATGCCCTTTCTTTTTCTGCCACTTCCCACTGCCAGGGCTCTGGCAGTCACTGCCAAGATATCCTTCCTACCCAGGCAAGAAATGAGAAAAGAAGAGGAATTGGATAAATGTTTCTCCTAGGCCTTCTCTCTCATTTTTTATAAGAAGTAAATTTTATGTAAGCAAATTCAGATTGTGTTTCTTCACTTATATTTTCATTGTGAGGCTTAAATCAATGCCAGTTTAAAGCCTGAAAATATTCTGCTCAATAGTTATTACATTTTTCCTTCTCTCTTTTATTTTTTCTTTCTTTTTCTTAATGCAGGCAGCTTTAAGTACATAGATCATTGAGGAATTTGGCCAGTTTTTAAGACATTAAAGTTCATGGAAAGTGAATTAATTCCACAAATGGATATGATGGCTTGTACCAGCAATAGTGTGGCCAGCACTACTGGATAGTGATTATCCCCCTGGTGAGGCCACACCTCAAATCCTGGGGTCAGATTTGGGCCCTTCACAACAAGAAAGACATTGAGGGGCTGGAGCTTGTCCAGGGAAGGGCAACAGAGCTGGGGAAGGGTCTGCAGCACAAGTCTGGTGAGGAGCAGCTGAAGGAGCTGGGCAGGATCAGCTTGGAGAAAAGGAGGCTCGGGGGGGCCTTCTAACTCTCTGCAACTCCCTGAAAGAAGTTTGTTGCCAAATGAGGGTTGGTTTCTTCTCCCAAGTAACATCAACAAGTCATGGCCTCAAGTCGTGTCAAATTTAGATTGGATATGAGGAACAATTCCTTCACAGAAGGAGTTGCCAAGCATCAGAACAGGCTGCCCAGGGAAGGGGTGGAGTCACCATCCCTGGAGGGATTTAAAAGGCATGTCTATGTGGCACATGGGACATGGTTTAGTGGTGGCCTTGGCAGTGCTAGGTCAATGGTTGGACTCAAGGATCTTGAGGCTCTTTTCCAACCTAAACTGTACTGTGATTCCAGACAGAAAATAAATCAGCTATGAAGATGTGAGTCTACACCGGTACAGGTCAGCGAGTATGGGGCAGAACCAGAGGGAGGTTTTCCCCACTGCCCCCCGTATTGAGGTTAAGATTGGTTATGGTATCTTATGGATTCTCCTCTTTGTCTCTGATTTTCTCCTCTGACTCAGCCAAACCTTACTGACTGAACCCCATTGATCCTACATGATATTTGTGTCCCTGAATCACTGAGGTATTTCTTCAGGGAACAGTGGTGTGATGGAGGATGGAGGGTGTGATGGAGGATGGAGGATAGAGGGTGTACAGAGGGGTACAAAGGTTAGTGAGCTCTCCTGTACGAGGGGAATTGGTGTGCTGCTTCTCTCACCCAAACTGTCTCACCTGCCTCCACACAGCAGCACACTGAGAGATGCAGATTGTAAGGGGACAGATAAGGCCACACAAAAGTAGAAAAAGGCTCCTGATGCTTTCCTGGAAAAACTCCACAGCTGGGGAGACATTCCCAGAAACTGATAAAAGGATTAAAAGAAAGGAGTGATATGGAGATAACACAGCCTTTTTTTGAGAACATCCTGGCTGCTGGGAACTCAAGAAGTGGACCCTTCGGCCTACTTCATCTGTTCATCACCCCAAAATTAGTTTATTGACTACAGCCCCTCAAACTGCCTAAGGAAAAAGGTATAAAAAGAGATTGGACATAAGCAAAAATCGGCGAGAAGTTCCATCAACGCTGCAGAGGGAACCGACGGGCTGCCTTCTCTCCCTCTGTCTTCTTGAGGTGCCGTGGGCTGAGCCATTGTTTTATACACATACACTAATTTTACTTTAAAACTTTTACTTATTCTTTGTTAGTTCTTTTGGTTTAGGGTGGGTGCTTAAGTTTTTACTTTATTTATTATTTGTAAGTTGTCTTACTTCGTTGTAAGTTGCTTTTGCTTTAGCGTGCGTGCCTGTGCTTTGCATTATTATTATCACTACGTAGTTTAAGTGTGGGGTTTTTTTGCACTTAGACCTCATTCCAAACACAGTGAACCCCATAAATTGTTACAAATTTGTATGAATAAATGTGTTATTTTGTGAACTGTTCCACTGAGTCCATTTTTAGGTGCTGATGGTTTTGTTGACAATGAAATAACTCCTAGGAAAAACCTGCTGAGGGGTTTTTCTTATATATGCAGTCCTCATATAAAAAGATATCAAAAGTCCTGTCTGTCTTGATGAGTCTGTTAACCAAAGGGTCTCCTTAGGTGAGATGCTAACAGACTCTTTTGGACATTAAAAGGCTTTGATCTCTTGGGGGACGCTGTAGACAAAAAAATAATTTAATCCAGGTTGGGCAGAAAATTCTTCCTTAGAAGATTGTTCAAGTCATTTAAGACCTCTTGTATTAAAAACTGTGTCTCTCAAATCCAAAACCAAGCTCAGGAAAATGTTTGCCCCTAAAAGACGAAGCTTTGGATCACTCAGAGAGTGTTTTAGGTCTTTCTTACCTTCAGTTAATGATGCTGCCTTTACCTTTTGCTTCCTCGGGTTTCAAGACACCAAGAGAGTGGGAATTTCCTGACAGAAGTAAATCCTGACATTTAAATGACACTGGGACAGCTTGGGGAGGTAAACTCATGGAGTTTTCTTGGAAAGCTTAGCCATGGATTTCAATCAGGAGGGAATCAATCAGTGGACCATTATCCCTTAAAGGAGTCTGGCTGAAGTTTCATTGGCAAAAATTCTCCCAGTATAAGTGCAGGAGTGACTTAGATCAGGTCATAATTTTCCATAAGATTCTTGAGGCCTGATTAGACTAAACCAAAAATCAGTTATGATTCCATCACTAATGTTATTTTCCTGACAAAAAGAAGAGGAGAAACACCCAGATTTTGTTGGATTTTAGCTTTGCATGTTAACTAAGTCTAACCTGATTTTGCTGGGTATTTTTCCTAAACAAAGTGTCATCTTGTCATACCTCCCCCAAAGAAATTACAACATAATTAAAGAGCAAACACAGTGAACCAGGTAAATTGCATCTTCAATTTGCACAGAAAATATTCAGAAAAGACAAAGGTAACGAATTTTTCCCAAGATTCACTGGATATAAGTGGCATCTTTCAGTAACAGAAAATGGAATTCCAGTGTCCAAATTATAGTCCAAATATCCAGATGTGCTTTCAAACAAATGTGTTTTTCTAGAAGAATATAAAGCTTCCCTTTCCCTCAGGAAGAATAGAATTTAAACATTCCAAGACTTGGCTCTGTAGTTTGCAGAGATGAGATAAACCAAAATATTCATAATAAGAAATCTGTCTGTTCTAATATAATCTTATATTAATAATTTAGCAAATTAATAATCTCACCACAATTAAACTCTCCATAAAGAATATGTAAGTATTGCAGAAACTAACTGATTAAATCCTAGTTTTAAATTTCCCAATGCATTCATTCTCTCTGAATTTTTTTTCCTCTGCATTTGGTAATATTGAAGTTAGTTCCGTCAGGAATGTTTTATCTCTCTGCTTGTTTGCTTCCCTGACTTTTGGAAGTGAATTTCACAAACCTCTTCACTTATAACTCGCTGTCTTCCCTGAAGATACAGGGCAGAAAATGTCATCAAACAGCTCTCCATGTGTTCAGTCAACTAGAAAGCAAAATTTTGTACCTTAAAAATATTCTTATTGGAGCACAAAGTCCTGGGTGACTATGGAAGGTTAAGGAAATATGGAGAGACTGCCAGTGCTCCAGGGGCTTTGCTTTCAATACCTGTGAGTTTTACTGAAAACACAGCTTTGAGATGGGCAGACACAACACCACATCTAAGGGCAGATGATTTCCTTCGAATTTTACCCTCACTGAAAAAGCAGAAAGCAGTCAGAAGAAACATGAATGAGGATCTGTTGTGTATTGCATTTTGGCATGAAATCCTCTATCTGGGACAAAAAAAAAAAAGACAGCTGAAAAAAAAAACCAAAAAAACCAAAAAAACAAAACAAAACAAAACAAAAAAAAAACAAAAACAAAAACAAAAAACAGCTAAAGCTACCCTGCATGGTATCTTTTCTTTTCTCTCTTTCCCCTCTTTCCTCTTTCCTCTCTCCTCTCTGAACCTCTCCTCTCCGAACCTCTCCTCTCCGAACCTCTCCTCTCCGAACCTCTCCGAACCTGTCCTCTCCCTCTCCCTCTCCCTCTCCCTCTCCCTCTCCCTCTCCCTCTCCCTCTCCCTCTCCCTCTCCCTCTCCCTCTCCCTCTCCCTCTCCCTCTCCCTCTCCCTCTCCCTCTCCTCTCTTCTCCTTTTTCTCTCCCTCTCCTTCTGCCTCTCCTTTTTCTCTCCCTCTTCCCTTTTCTTTGCCATTCTCACATGTTTGGGTTTACATTTATCTACATTGAAATGCTTTCTTTTGTTGGGGTGGATCTCTTTTATCACGTGCACTGCCCTGTGTTCACTGCCACACTTCACAGACTCGTGGGATCACAGAATGGGTGAGGTTGGAAGAGACCACAGTGGGTCATCTGGTCCCACCCCCCTGCTCCAACAGGGTCATCCGAGAGCACAAGGCACAGGATTGTGTCCAGACAGTTCTGGAACATCCCCAGTGAGGGAGACTCCACACCCTTTCTGGGCAATCTGCTCAGTGCTGGGTCACTGCACAACAAAGTTCTTCTCATGTTTGGGTGGAACTTCCTGGGCATCAGTTCCTGCCCATTCCTCTTGTCCCATTGCTGGGCCCCCCCCCAAGCAGAGCCTGGTCCATCCTCTGCCCCCTCCCTGCACACACTGACAGACAGGGGTGAGGTCCCCTCTCAATGTCTCTTCTCGAGGCTGAGCAGCCCCAGCTCCCTCAGCCTTTCCTTGTCACAGAGATGCTCCAGTTCCTTCATCATCTTTGTTAGTCTCCACTGGACCTGCTCCAGGAGATCCATGTCTTTCTTTTATTATCTGTGTTACCCTGTCCTGAAATCAATAAATTCCTGCACATTCTAACACTTCAAATGCAGTTTGGAAGACCCCCAGGGGATGTACCTGTAACACACTCTGGAGACCACGAGGGCACATCCTTCTGTGCAAGGCAGAGCAAGATTCAACCAACTGCCTGATATCAAATGGTTACTGAGTACTGGAAAGAAGTTATGAATAAATGACAAAAAGTGCCTGCTCTCCTCACAGAGTAATCTGAAATGTGCAACTTTGCTTGCAGAACGTTGAATTTCCATCCCCTCTTGCCAATTACTGAGTTAAGTGGTGCATGGAGCCTTTTTAAGACTAGAATTATTTTCTAAAGAGTAAGAGAATGTGAATCAAAGCTGCTCATTACATATTCTCCTAACTTGGATGGTGTCCTCCACACTAGGCTGCAGCTACTGGTTATTACACTTTTTTTTTCTGTTAGCAACAAGAATAAAAGGCTCTGAGCCAAAACCCAGAAATATCCAACAAGCAATTATAAAACCCCATTAGGAAATAGCTGCTGGTTGATTCTGCTTATTATAGCAACTGCTAATAACAACAATGTACTTCTAAAGTCAATTTGGGCACCTCATGCTGGATGATGATATTTAAAAACACATTTTGGAATTTTCCAGGATGCCTCTCACTCTTGGATGTGGCCACAGAATACCCTCCTGAATTAACATCCCTTTGTTCACTTTTATATCTATTATAGATGTATGGAGACACTTCATTCTACTAAAATAGAATCTACCTATCTATCTATTCTAAATATATATCAAGGAGGGGGGAAAAAAAAGAGTTTTCCTGTGTTAGACAGATAGTTTTCTGGGAGAAATGTACTTTCCCTTTACACTGAGCAGTGGAGTTGGTGATCTATTATTGATCTTGCCACAGAGAGCAGAAGTTATAACACAGTAATTCTGCTACAGACTGTTCATTGACTTCCTTGCTTAAAGCTTCACCATTAAAAAAAGTCTGTTAATATACAGTTCTAGAAAGAATTCAATAATCTGATACAAATTCTGAGCTGGAGGAAACAGTCCTACCTCCCACAGACATCAAAGGCTGCTTCATATTCCTGCACCAGACATACCTTTTTTATCTCTCTGGTTTGTATTTAATCCTGTCTCATCTCCTCTGTAGCTTCAGCAAAGATTCAACAACAGAAAATCAGCATATTAAATACATGTCAGTTATGCTGTCTCTGAGATACATTTGGGCTCGACCAGGAGATGTGTTCTCCTTGAAGATGTGAAATTCTGAAGGATGACAAAGTGTTTCTCTGCCCATCAGCCCCTTCTTCTTCGTTGTTCTTACTAATAACCAGACACAAAGGAAACTGCTCTGTTGTGCTGTTTCTAATCTTTAAAGCAAAATAATCCACAGCAGAAGATACAAGTGTGTGTGAATGTGGCTATAAATGACACAAGTTTGAGATTTCCCTGTGGGGACTAGAAGGAAGGAATGGTATTGCAAGGATTACCTTGCAAAAATGGTCCTGATGAATCCAAGTGGTGCTGCTAAAATAGACAGGGCTGCTGTCTTCTGCTTTGTTGGGGGATTGTGTTTGTTTGCTTGTTGGTTTGTTGTGATTTTTCCCCAAAAACTCTTATGAGACACTTGACTTTCAGTCTCCAAGTGCACTCTCATCTAAACACCTGATGCAACTAAAAATACCTGAGTACCCAACAGCCAAAAATATCCTCTCTCCCCAGAAGCAGAACCTTAAGATTTGTGTTACCCTGTGATTTCCCTTGAAAAGGGTGTTCCTTGAAGTCTTTACTCCCCTCTGGGTCTAAAATAGCAGCCCCTTTAAAGGTACAAGCAAGATTAAGTTGTGTAACGTCTGGGGTAAAAATATGAGAGCTTGAGTCACGATCCTGGTTCAGGTAAAGCTCCCAGTAAAATCCTGAGGAACTTTGCCTCAAATATCTTCAGTGCCTTGTTGTACTGGCTTCACATTCAGTTGTTAAAGCTGTGGACCTCAGCAAGCCTCTTCATCCCCAGATTTATAGACTAGTGGATTTAAATTTGATCCCATCTCTCATTAGCTTCAAGCTAATGAGCATAATTGAAGGTCTTGGGAAACTTATTTGCACTGCATTATTTGTAATAGCTCATAAATCTCTTGAAAAGAGACATCTGTTCCATATGCCCGGTGAGAATCAGAAAGTAACATTCTTTGTATGTAGGTAAATCACAGGATATTAATAGACCTCGAGAGAGAACTGCCTGTGGAGGGATGGGGTGGAGGGAAAGAGTGGGCTGGTGAGATACAATGAGAGTTTAACCAATAAAACTTGGAAATCATTGCTAATTCCTGCTTCATGGGCTCAGTTCTGCACACAGTTCTGTGCCCCTTAGAGATGGGACACACGTGTGGCTGGGCAGCTCTGAAATGGAAAAAACCACTGGCTCCAGTGCCCAGGAAATGCCTCGTGACCCAGGCAGTGCAAAGTGTTGGCCTTGCAGGAAAACTGGGCTGAGGCTGGGAGTGTATCTGGGAAGCAGTCCAAGGCAGGAAGGTGGCCCCTTGCATTTTTATGTGCAGATCCCTGGGGTCTGATCCTGTCTCCAGGTTGTCCAGATACTCCATGTAATAAAAGCAAACAGCTTTTGAGAGGAACAGAGGAGAGGATATAAATCTGCACCACGAAGACTGGTGATTGTCCTGCTCTGCTCTGTGCTGGTGCAGCCTCGCCTTGAGCACCGAGTACATTTTTGGGCACCAGAAAATAAGAAAGATATAAAGCTATTGGAGAGCATCCAAAAGAGGGCTATGAGGATGGTGAAGGGCCTTGAGGGGAAGACATAAGAGGAGCAACTAAGGTCACAGGTGGTTTCTTCAGCCTGGAGAAGAGGAGCCTGAGGAGAGACCTCATCACAGTCTGCCGCTTCCTCATGAGGTGAAGTGGAGGGACAGGAGCTGATCTCCTTTCTCTGGTTACCAATGACAGGAGACCTGATGTCCTGAAGCTGTGTCAGGGGAGGTTTAGGTTGGATATTACGAAAAGGTTCTTCACTCAGAGGGTGCAACAGGCTCCCCAGGGCAGTGGTTCACAGCACCAGCCTGACAGGGCTCAGGGAGGGTTTGGACAACACTCTCAGGCACACGGTGGGATTCATGGGGTTGTCCAATGCAGGGCCAGGAGTTGGGCTTGGATGATTTTTGTGGGTCCCTTCAACTCAGGATATTCTAAGTCTCTATGATCCTATGATTCTATGACCAAACTCCCTCTAGCCCTCCCCCACAGTCCCAGATCTTTCCCAATTCCGAGGACTAGAAATGCCCCATGTCCCACACTGCTGTGAACATCAGAGACTCCTCCACAGCTAATGCTCCACCTCCAAGCTGTGGAAACTACCAATTCTAACATTTTTAAATTCCTGTTGATTCACAAACTCTTGAATTTGGCCTTGTGGTCCCACTTCCCAACATAATTTGACATCCTCCTTCATCAGAAACACCCGTTTTTCCACCAAGGAATGGAGAAGTTTTCCTCTGTTAAACTCTGACAAGCAGCTTGTTGAAACACCCCCCAGTCAAGATTTACTGCTCAGTGTAGCAATTTCAATTCTGCTTGTTTTGATTGGATTTTTAATTTTCTTTAACATGAACATCCAGGCCCTTCAATCCCTAAACTGTCGTCCGTCACCCGGAATGAGATGAGGAGATGATCAGTTTGTCAAAGTCTTTCTGAAGCCATTTACCATCAGGAGGCAAACGTTTCAGGATGAGGAAAAAACCAACAACCAGCATTTAGAGTCTTGCTCTGTGGCAATCAATTCTCTAACACTCTGAAATATATATATATATGAAGGTTTAATATTCTCCATCTGTTAAAACTCCAAAGCTGCAGCAGAAGGTTCCTATACTTCAAACTGAAACATAACAAACTGTCTCCTCTTCAGCTGTACAAAAAAAGCCAAAACCAAACCAACAGCAAAAACTCAGAAAAACCCAACAGTTACAAAAAGCAAAAAACAACTAGAAAACCACACCTAAAACCCCCCAAATCAACCAAAGGAGATCCTGTGACTAAGTGTGTGTTATACTCATGAAAGCCAAAGGCAAAGGGTTATTAGTGTACACTTGAGATCACTTAGAGAAGCCCAAGGGAAATGCTCCAGTATTACTGCCAAAAAACATACAAAGAAACGATGTCTCTGAATACCCTGAAGGGATGAAAAAAAATGTTTAATAAATGAGTTCTTTTCAGAGGTCAAATATTAACGATTTGTGTGTGTGTTTTCTGTTGAAATTTCATTTTCTCTGTTCCAGCCTGGACAGGGAAAAATATCAGGAGACGAAAGTTTGATTAAAATAAACGAATCAACACAGAGCTGTGTGCCTGGGTGAAGCTAATGCATGAGATTATAGAGTGAGACAGCTGCAATATTAATAAGGTGAAGAAGAGGGGAAAAAAAGTGATAGAAACCTCACAGGCTGATCTTATTTGGCTTGATTGTTTCTGCATTATCTCTAGGAAAAAAAGCCAGGAGAACTGGACAAAGAATGATCTCTATTATTCTGGATATTCTTATTTTCTGATTCTCTGGTATGATTAAGCAGAGATGGAGAAGGGGGAGAAAAAAATTAAAAATAGACATTACAAAATCATAGAATGGGTTGGGTTGAAAGGGACCTTAAAGATCCTCTCATCCCAACCCCCTGCTGTGGGCAGGGCCACCTGCCACTAGACCAGGTTGATCAGAAAGAGAAATAAAGAAACACTAAAAAGAAATAATAATAAAAAATAATAAAGAGGAGCTATAAAGGAAAAAAAAAAAGGTAATTCCGAAGGGCGGAGAATGTGAACATATAGGGTAAAAGTAAGGTTGGGAAGAGAGAAGGCTGCAAATATTCAGGATGAGAGGCAGAGGTGAGAGGAGAGCTCATTCCAAGGAATCCTTTCTCTTCGTGGTGTGAGCTCTGTCCACACTACGTTACAGCTGCAAGATTTGTGGCTGCCCAGGGATGACTGGCAAGGTCTCCCTGTACACTTGGCTCTGCCTGGCAATTTGTAATAATGGGATTCATTAGCGCTCCATGCTCCGCTGGAAATGCTTCCAAAGGTTTAATCGGAGCTGCACAAATGACTATTTACTCAGGTAGCACTTCATTAGCTGCCCCTGCCCTGCTGTGTAATATGGGATAAATTACTACCTGGTGTCACCAGCATCACACCCAAATTGCCTGACTCAGCCATTGTGCCACAGTACTGGGGATTCTGTCCCAAAGCTCAAAAAGATGCCACTCCTGGCCAAAAAAATCCAAAAAGTGTGAAATATTTCAACAGGCACAAAATTTATGTCCTGTATAAAAGAATGCAATATGGACTAGAGAGCAAAGTGTTCTTCCAGGTAACAAGTGGCAGGATGAGAGGTAATGGCCTCAAGTTGCACCAGGGGAGGTTTATATTGGATATCAGGAAAAGATTTACAAACCAATGGTCTGGTTTGTAAAGCCCTGGAACAGACTGTCCAGTGAAGTGGTGGAGTCACCATCCCTGCAAGCATTCAAAAAACATGGGGATGTGGCACTTGAGGACATGGTTTAGTGGTGAACATGGTGGTGGTGCTGGATTGACAGCTGAACTTGATGATCTTAGATTCCAGCCTGAATGATCCTATGGTTCTATGATTAACTTGCTGTGCATGGCTTGAAATTTTTCCCAAGCCTCACAAATCCACAGAGCCCACAAAACCAAACTTCCCTTTGCAGCCTCTCCTGCCTTCATCCCTTTTGCTTTTGTCCACATTCTTTGTGGAGACTCCTCTCCACAGCACCGAGATCTCAGGTGCTGGAAGCAAGGGAAAACATCAGGTCAGGCAATGAACTCTGAGACCCAGAGCTTGGACTTGTTAGGGATACCTGGAACTCAAACCCATTAGATGGTGGGGAGCAGAGTCAGGTAAGAACATCCCATCATTTCTTGATGCTCCTCTTATTTCAAAAGATGCCAGTTCCAGGTCTTGCAGCCAAAATCGAGCTGTTTTATACTAATGGGATAAAACTCTATGTTGAGCCATATATTTTTTTAGTTCTCTGTTGAAATGCAGCTGTTCCTGATCCTGTGTCTGTGTGTGTAGCTGACATGGCCCCAACCTGTGAAGTGTGGCACAATTCCTGTCATTTCAATTCTGAGGCAAAGGATGGGAAGGAGGGGTCTTTGCAGAAAGATTTGGACCAAGACAAGTAGAAACTTGAAATCTTGCAAATTGCTTTCTGTGGGATTTCTAATAACACAGAGGCTTCTGGAACCACTGGAATATGACGAGGCAATCACAGACTTTATTATTAATTAAGCCTGTGAAATACAGGGGAAATTTTTCAGCTAATGATGATGCAGGCAGCAGTTTTTCCTGCCTTGATTCCACAGGGAGACCCTCACCGTGGTGTAGTGGACAGACACACACCAGACCTGCACCCCTCATGGGCTGCCTTGTCGGTAGTTTCCATGGCTAAATGTGCTCCAGCAATTCCTGGAT